>NW_024519206.1:10520229-10753844 GCF_017590135.1 Pyrgilauda ruficollis | reverse complement strand
GGGCCGCCCGCAGGCGCAGCGCCCCGGTGTGAAGCGGGGGCCGGTCTGGTGCGGGCGCGGGCCGCGCTCCCCGGCCGAGCGGGGTCCGGGCTGCGGGCGGCGGGGGCGGCCGGGGCTCCCCCAGCGCCGCCGGCTCCCCGCGCATCCGCGCCCGCGGGCCGAGCCTCACGGCTCCCTCCGGCGAGGGAACCCCACCCAAAGAAAGCATCCGACGGAAGCGGCTGTCGGAGGGAAGGGAGCCGGGAGGTGAGCCCGGCACCCCGAAGCCATCAGGCAGCCTTTGCGCCCGCAGCCCCGCTCTCCGCTGCTGCCCACCCACCGCTCCCGCATTCCCGAGGAGTCCAGAGCGGCAAGCCCCGGCAGCGGCTGGCTCAGCCCTGCCTCTTCCGTGCCTCAGCCCTGGCTCAGCCCGGGCTCGCCAGCACAAGCCCCTTCCCCAGGCAGATGTCCTCCCTGCTCGACTCCCAGATGAGCCTGTCCTCCGCACCTTGACGGGCTCCTTATTTAATCCTTAGGCAGCAACTGTTGCAAAGGGAAAAAAGAGAAGGGAGAGCATCTTCTATTAATTTTTTGAGCCTCCCCACTCGTGTTTTGGGTACATCACAGCGTCCTTGCTGTCTACTCTCCACTGGACATAGGTGGACTCGATGCACCCCGGAGTTTTCTATTCAAGCGTTCAGCTGCAAGGGGACAGTGTCCATGTAACCCCAAGTTCCTCTGCTCTCCTTACATTATCTCTTTGTTTGGCCATGTGTTTGCAGAACCTATTTTATGATCCTCTAAATGCCATTAAATCTGCTGGGTTTCAGCAAGTAGTGCATGTTTCTACCTAGCACCCAATCAGGGAATTCCTGGGTAAACCAGGAATAGAAAAAAAAAAAAAATTTGAAATTAAAATGGCGTATTTGGAGGCACCTAGTACCCACAACACCAGTGTGGATTTGACTCCTTTGGTGGGGCATGGATGTCTTGTTTGAAGAAATGCTACATGATGAGTGGAAAAATGATAATTTCCCCCATTCCCAAAGGACAGTTCTCTGAGCCCACATGCAAGTGTTTTAGGATGTGTCAAAGAAAAGGCAGCATTTCTGTGATGCTAATGAGCTCCACTGGCCACTATTGCTCTGCTTTTCCTTTAGGACTTGATGGCTGCAGCCAAGGGCAGCCCCACCACTTCCCTCCAGGATATTTCTCACCACATTAACCTGTTGAGTTTTTGCCTTGAGAAATGTTGAACTTCTTCAGAGAAGAATTTTTCCTGGAAAGAAACCCATTCTTATTTTAGGACAACTCCTTACTGTTAGGACACAACTGGCCAGAGCTGAAATGAGTTTTAAAAATTGTATTAAAATATTATCTCTCAGTGTTGTTTACTGTTTATTTCAGTTACACCTAGACCGGAGTTTAAAATAGCAACCAACCATAGTGCAGCTCCTCATTCCAAGACAAGGAAAGGTTTTCATCTCTTACTTGGTCAGTCATTGATAGGCATTGCTAATGCAGTCAGGAGTACAGCCTGTTGCCATATCTAAAGCTTATTCCCAATTTATTTCAGGGATCATGTACAAAGAGAGTTATGGAAAATAATAGATACCCTGGAAAGACTAAGTGCTGTGTTCAGTATTTAACTGCAAGGAAGCCTTCACCTCTCACACCAAAACAACCAAACACCGTTTTTGTTTTAATATGCTGTTGGTATTTCTTGATTATTTTTAAAGGTTATTTCCTAATCTAGGATAGACTTCTTCAGGAATTTAAATTGTTTGTATCCCTAAAGTGTAGAAAAAGAAAATAATTAAAAATAATAAAGATATAGTCAATTAAGTTGGTTTGGGGATTACAAAACCTTTAAAAAACCAACTTATCAGAAAATGCATTTGTTAAAAAAAATTAGAAAATGAACACTTTAGCAAGAACATTAGTATAGAAGAAAATTATACACTTCTGAAGTATAATGCAGATTAAAAACAAAATTATAGGATTATTAACTTAGATATTCAGCAGTTTTGAAAAAAAATCTCTATTTTGTGTATGTTTTCAAAATTTGAATATGAGTTTTTCAAGCATGATGTTTACAGCCAGAAATAGTCATTTGATAACCAGATCTCCAAGGTGTTCAGAGCTTTCTGCTGCTTGACCTACAACTTCAGAACTGCAAAGCATGTCCTGGCTTGTTTTCACCAGGCTCCACAGAAGCTTTAGGATGAGACTATGCCTGCACAGATATGTCTCATGCTATAGGTTCGCAACAAGATGTCCAACATGAAAGAAAAATACCCAAACCAACAAAAAAACACCCAACATTTTGTACAAGACTAAAACTAAATCAATTGCAACTTTATCTGCAGCAGATGGAAACAGTGGCTGTCTGTACAATAAAATCTTGTAGAGATTTCAGGTATAAAAATCTCATATCTTTTTCATTCATTTTTTTCAGTGATAATTTATAGATAAAACAAAATATTCCCTCAGGCTACACTTCGTCAAGTTTTTTGGGGTTTTTTTTCTTCTTTTTGCTCAAAAGATTTTCTAAGCTGTCTGGAAATATGTATGGGGTAAACTTTAATTTTCTATGGGAAAAGAAATGGTTGTTCCCTCTTTTTTAATTATTAAGACAACTGAACTTTGAAACTTGACATTTTGCTGCTTCTCGTTGGAATACACCCATGAACTACTTTGAAGTTTGTTTTGAACCTCTGAAAGTTATTTACAGGACACGGGGAAAACCATAAATTAGGTTGACAGCTTTTGCATCCAGAAAGCTGATCTGGTTTGTTCTCTTTCTTCAAAAGCCAGCAACTGAAAATCCCCTTTGCAGCTCAGGAGTGTAACCTTTAGCCAGGCCAGGGAGAGATTTCCTAAGGAACTGAGGGGGCACCTGTTGGCCTTTGACTTGGTGGAGCCAGGAAACACTCCTGTCTTGTTATTTCCACTGCTCAACTCCCCCTGCCCACACTTTTTCTCTGAGTAAATAACCACAACTTGCTAAAACCCTGTGCTTCCAAAACTAGCAGTTCCTGGGTGACTTTTAGACTCTTAAAGCTTAAGGCAGTATTAAGAGGGTGCAAACAAAATAAAAAAGTTATATTTAATCGAATTATTAGATTATATGACTGATATGAAAGATCCCCATTTATTATTATCTTTTTACAAACAGTGATTTAATTATTTTGATTATTTTTATTTCTACTCCAGGAAAGAAAGCTTTATTTTTACTAATTTGTCAAAGCTGCAGGAAATTTAACTAAATTTGTGTAAATTTCAGGATTTACTTAAGCACCTTGAACACTGAATTAAATTAAATTATTTTGTATCTATGTTTCATTGACAATAAAACAGATATTTGGAGGTTTTTGTTTTGAAAGAAATTAAGATCATATTTTGACTAGAACCATATTTCAGTTCAAAATTAACATTTCAGCATTGAATATTAACATTAGAAATGCACACATGACTAAAACAAAGGGGCAGAAACACTTCTGAATTTTCCTGCAGCCATCATTCAATGTAAGAAAGTAGATTGAAACACGCAATTGACATTTTTTTTTCCACCTAAAGAACAAAAAGAAACACATTTTGTCATTTCTTTGGTAATCCAGCTTTGACTATATTTTTTACATTGTTAACTTAAGGCAAATAAGGCAGGTATTAGCTTTGCCTCTAGCTGTTGCCTGTGAGAATGTTTCACTGTTTACATACAGGCTGGGGCTTTATCACAGGTCTGATGCAAGAAAGCTGAATTTTTTCTCTGGCCTCTGTGACCCCATTACGGTACTTTGTTAGTGTGCATTCTGTGAGCTCAGCCCCACTCCTACAGCATGACTATACCTTCAAACAATGGACTCAAAACAGGCTTGCAAAAAACAGCCTCAAACTAGCCTTGCAGGCTTGGGTTTACCTAAATAAATCACTTTTTTTCATGTTTTCCTACTTGATTTTCTAACTTTGGTTTGAGTAGTATTTTAAGAGCATTTAAAAGCTCAGATAAACTGTTTACTGTTGCAAAACTTTAAAGAAACCAAAAACATTTCTAGAAGAAAAACTTGAATCTGAAATTTGTAGAAACAACTACTTAGTCTAAGATATGTTTGTGTGCCCCCAGTTGTATCAAGGATTGCTCAATTGAGATGTAAATTGAGCTTTAAAACAGGAATTAATTAGCATGAAACTAATGCTATATGTATGCACTTTAATTTTATCAGAATAAGGCTTCTATTTATTTTCACAGCTTTTGTCTTATGGGGTTGCAGGGCATTTTTGTTTTACAGGTCTCTCCTTCCACTACTTAAATACTTTTTTTTTTTTTTTTGGTAGAACTTTTAGTTACTTCACCTTACTCTGGGAAATAACTAGACTCTACACAAAATGTTTTAGAAATAATACAGTCAAGCTTCATTGACCATTTAACTGTCAGAAAACCATAACTTGGGGGGAAAAATATGGAGATTTCCTTACATAAAAAGATTGTGCCAGCCATTTTATTACAGTGACAATACCTACCCAAACAGATCTCTTGCAATCAAAGTTCCCTAACATTTGATACCAAAACCACGTACAATATATCAAGGTAATCCATTGCAAAGGAAATAGTTATATGGTGTATCTTTCGTGAGAAACACAAAAGACTGAACCTAATTTATTTTAGAGCAGACAAACAATAACTGAAATGACCTAACGAAATCATTCATAGCTAAGCACCAGCATCTGCAGGAGGGGCCAACAATCCCACAAGCTCAGCCTTCAGTTTCACAGGTAGTTTTAAATTGCCATATAATCCATAATTCACAGACTCAAGTATTCAGTCTTCTTAAGAAACAGACCGGAAACAAAAACATGACTATAATTAACATTAGGATGGTTTCTGATCCTGAGAAAAATAATACATAGCAAATGACAGAAAAGATATTGTAGTGGGAAAACACACTTTAAATACAAACATTCATGACCACATTCTTCAAAGGATATACATATTAATGGCCAATTTAAACAGCTCTTTTCATGACTGTTACATTGAAATTGGAATGCTTATTCCTGATGAAATTTGTAAAAGACCAAACGATTGCCTGAGCTGGATCCAGCAACAGAACAAAGGTATTTTAAGTTATTTAAACAAATTAAAACAAAACAAAAAAAGTAAAGTATGAAACTTCAGCAGCTGCCGTATGAATTTTTCCCTAAATATAACAAAATAACTAATTTGTATCCAAATTAAGCTATTTTAATAAAACCAAATTGTTGTAGAGTGTCTTCAAAGGCCAACACTACACTAGCGTTTTTTTAGAGAAAGGGAGGGAATATATCCTTATTAAAAAATAATGGCTACTTGGAAGGAAATCTGGGCATCAAAATCTAACCAATACCAGGTATTAAAAAGCAAATTTAACACTTCTTCTCTATAATTTTAAGCTATGGAAGGTTCTGGGGCTGAATTCACAATAGATCTACGATAATGTTAGCTGAAAACACCGTTATCGTACCAGTAAGGCAAAACAGACTCTGGAGAGGAGGGTCTCATTGTTCTCGCCAAAGGGATTTCATGCTTGGGTTGCTGCCCCATTTTACTCCCTTACTTGATTTTTTTTTCCTCTTGGCAAAAGATCTCCTTGATGAAAGGAGGAGCAAACAAGAAATATATTCTGATTTCTCTAAATTGTAAGAAAACAAAACCAGAACAAAACCCCATCTGAAACAAGTTAAAACACACTTCACTAGTGAGAAACACTTTTACTTCTTAAATAGCGTCCTCATTTTCAGTTCTTCACTCCTTGTAAAAGCCCCACAAAATATTCTTTAGCTGGAGGAAGCCATATTGGCAATTATTCCTGTCACTTGATCAAATAAAGTTCTGATTTTGTCTGGCTGTAATACATATGATATATTTGTATTTTTTTCTATGTGCTCCTTCCAACACAATTGCAAAGATCTCAGATTTCAGATATCGACCCAAAATATGGTTAAGCTCTCCTCTGAAAATCCCATTTTAAATCCAGCTGTGCCAAGTGAAGTGAACACTGATGAAAAGTTAATGTATTATATATAATATATATAAAGACTGTTAATTATTTTCATGTAATCAAAATGTAGGTGATCAGATTTTTATTTTGCAAGGTCTGTTTGCAAAGATCTGTTTGCAAGATGAAAACAAAATACACCGAGCATTCAGTAGTTGAATAAAGAGATCCCTGGACAAAATGGGAAAAAAAATACTTACTTTCAAATCAGCATGTAGAGATTCGTTCTAAGCCACAGTCACCACGTTTCATATACCGGACTACTTATTTAGAAACAGTTTGTACTATTTTACTGCAGTAACACTGTGACCACATTGCATTACAAAATCAAGAACTCCTGCAACTTTCCGGTCAGCAAAAGAGCACAGACAGCTAGCCTCTTTGTAATTCTTTTTTATTGGAAAGAAACTCGAACACAGCTGGCTACATTGTTTTATCTCAAGCTCTAAAACTTCCGATGCATCGTGCGGTTTATTTGTTTCATTCCACGCCGCGCTCTCCGTTGCCGATTCATCGAGTTTCGTAGCATTTTATGATCAAAACTTCCAAGCCGGAGCGGAGCGGGACGGACCCCGGTGCTCCCGCAGCCGCTGCGCAGAGCCCCGGCCGCCTCCCCGGTGTCGGGGGAACCGAGCCCAGCAGAGCCGCTCTCAGCCCCGGCAGCGGAACCAGCCGCCGGCACCGAGCCGTGGCCGCCTCCACGAGCCGCCCGGGCGGGCTGGCGGTGCGCGCCCCGGGAAGGGCGGCGGGAGCCCCGGGAGCGCCGCTCCCCGCCCGGGAGCGCCGATGGCTCCGCCGGCGAGGGGCCGCGGGCCGGGGAGACCGCGCCGCTCCCGGTGCGGGCATCCCGCGGCTCCCGGTGCGAGCATCCCGCGGCGCCGGCCGCGCTCCCCGTGCCCGTGCGAAGCCACGCGCAGCCGCTCCTTTGTTCGCCGGCCCTCCCGGCACGGCTGCGGCAGGGCGGCCCCCGGAACCGGCACCTCTGCGGCGTGGCACCCACTTACCGCCTTACAAAGCCCCGGGCCGCCGCCGGGAGGGAAGGAGGGCGGGAGCGGGCTGGCTCTCCCGTCCCATCCCGGCCCTGCCCTGCCCGGCCGGTGGCGCCGCGCCCCCCGCCCGTNNNNCCGCGGGGAGCGCCCGCCGCCGCCGCCGCGCCCCGCGCCGGCTGCCCGGCCCCCGCTGCCCATCGCGCCTCGGCCACCGGCCCACGCGGGAGCCTCCCGTGCGCGGCTGCGGGCCAAAAAACCCCCGAAACCAAGACCCAGCCGAGCCCAAAAAAAGGGATTTAATGGGAAATATTTGGGCTGCGGGCGGTCCGACGTGCTACCCACCCACCGCGCGCCGAGCCCAGCGGAGCGGGGGGGCTTCGGGCCTCGGGAGGGGCAGAGAGGGAGCGCCCTGCCCGCCCCTGGCCGGGCGAGAGGGGGACGGACACGGCGGAGGCCCTCGGATCTCACCCGGAGGTGGGGAGAAGCACATGGTTGAGTTTTAATTCTAAACGGCAGAATGTCGTAAAAGCCCTTGCTAATTAAAGATTGGCTGTGCTTCCTTGTGTGCAATATTTATGTAAGTATTTCAGCTTCTTCTTGGCTTCTGTGGGCAATAAACACAAACAAATGAAATACAAAAAAAAATTAAATTTTTTAATAATGCCTTTTTTTACAGAAATAAATCAAAAAATACATTAATATGTGGGAATGCTCTGTTGTGTGCTCATGCATTTGATTTGTGACTGCCAAAATAAATTACACCTCAAATTTTAAAGCTATATTCTCAATAACGTTAACATTTGAGGGTGCCCAACTGGTCTGAACTATATTCCTCTGTGCAGGGGAGTGGAGATTTGTCAGGCAACATGAACCAATTTTTGTTGTTGAATTGCCTTTTTTGGCATTCAAGATTTGGAATTACTCTTGAAACCACTAACCAACCCACACTTCTTAACAAACAAAGCCATACATTATTTAGATTTACAGAAAATATTTCAGCTTATTAGCAAGAGGTTTTCAGAGTATAAAAAAAAAAAAAGGTGGGGGTTGCTAATATGTAATGGGGTTTTTTCCCCCCAACCATCTGATTACAAAGCGGTTTATGGTGTTGTTGGACAACTGATGCATAGTGTTATCATGAACACTCAATTTTCATTTCTTAAAGAAATCTTCTAACTAAACAAATTTTCAGACCAGAATATTAAATGAAATATGTGCACCCTGTTTAGCAATTTAAGAGGAAATACCAGATAATGCTACACACCAACCATGTAGAAATGAGCACATGCAGCCTGCCTTATAGATGCAGTACAAATCAAATTTATAAAGAATGCAATTAATCTGCAGGAACAGTGACTAATTCCTTTCACAAGTTTAACTAAGAATTCAGCTGTTTGGAGGGGGCTGTTTTTAACTTAGATAAGCAATTATTTATTTTAAGCAGACAATACAGAGTAGGGTTATGAAATACAAATTTGTTTAGGAAAGAATTCTACATGCAACATCAAAAAGTCATAAACAGGTTAAATCCCTAGGAAAAAAAAATCTCTCTATCCCCAAGACAATTATTTGCTAATTTCCTACAAAATGGAAGTTGTGATTAAATTCTGATTAGTGATACACAAAACACTCGATTTCCTCAATCACAACCTGACAATTAAAAGTTCATTAAAATAACCCTGAGATTAAACAATGGGTTGAAATTACAAATATTAGGGTTTTGGTCAACCAACCGCTTGGATGCGCACAACAAAAGGGCCGTGTTTCCAACTTACTGCAGCATTCCCCCAGCCCCTGACGATTTCACAATGGTCTGGGGCTCCAGCCTCATGGTGAGCCATGTCTCCTTGCATCATCATACCACCACAAGAGAAATCTTCAGCGGCTGACTCACCCCCTGAGCGCTGGGTACCACCACCACCTTCGTCGAGCTGCAGCGGCCGCAGCGTGCGTAACAAAAGCCTGACCCCTGCACGGCTTCCAAGGAGATTTAAACCACCCCTCTTTAATTGTATACATATTAGAAGTTAGGCACAAAGCTAGGAAGCGTTCCTCTTTAGTAGAGATTTCCAGACATACTACAGGACATGTGGAAATCCAGTCACTGCTCACTAATAAAACTATTTAACCATTTTCCATGGGTATACCTATTAAAACGTACCACAAGAAGCCTACCATGGAATAAATGAAACCTTCGGCTAAAGTGCGTTGAATTATTAAACAAAACCTACTAGATCGCTATATTAAACACAGTGCTGGCTTTCATTTCCGTATCCTTTCTTCATCTTCAGGCAACGTTTTGTTTGCACTGGAAAGGCTCCACACCCCCAAACCCCTCCCCCACAAGCCCACCATTGTATCTGTACGAATGTGGAGAATTATGAATGGTTCCTTAGACCGGGCAGGGGGAGGGGGGGAGGAAAAGAGGGGGGGGTCGCCAAATCCCTTTGTGTGCCGTTACCAGCCGAGGGCAACGGCGCCTTCGCGTTTCCCCCCACGCCGTCCACCATTGCCCAGATGGGAAAGGGAGCGGGGCCCCCCCGCCCCTCCCCGGGCCGGGCAGCTCCCTCGCCCCAGGACTCTCTTCTTCATCATCCCCCAACTCTCCTCCACCCCTTTGTCTTTTTTTTCTTTTCCCGCTCCCCCTCTTTCTCCTTTCCCTAAGACTCGGCGCGAGGGGCACGGCGAGTAATGCGGGATCATTACCATATGGGGCTCCTCCGGGGCTGGAGGGACCCCCGCCCCCGCCCCGCAGCCCCCCAGCACGCAGCCGCGGCGGCGCTGCGCGGGAGCGGATCCCGCTCTCTCGCCGGCCACCTCCCCCCGCCATCGCACCCCCTCTTTTTCCTCTCCCTTTTCCTCCTCCCCCCAGCCCGTACTGCCGGGGAGCGGGATCGCCCAGGCACGACCCCGATGAATAATCCCCACCGCCTGGCACGGCGGGGGAGGAGCGGGACGGGGGGGCGGGCATTGCGGTGCCTTTTCCCCTCCCTCCCCGGGATCACACCCCGCTCACACGGGGGGAGGTGCGGCCGCCCAGCCGTTTTTGGGCGGAGGGGGCGAGCAGAGCGAACTCCCCCCGCGGAAGGGCAGAGGCGGCGCAGACCGGAGCCCACCCAACTCCGGTTTCCATTTCCCCCGCCCTCCGGCCCTCTCTAAACTTGTCCTGTCCTGTCCAGCCTCCCCCCACCCCTCTCCCCGTCCTTCACCCCAGCCATCCTCCTCCTCCGTGAGTGTGTGCGCGCCCCATCCACTCGCTAATTGAAGAACTGGGATTCCTCACGTGAGAAGTTGATTTGTAGTTTGAACACGTGGCTCATTCAAAAAGCCGGAATATTCAAGTAATTTTTTTTCTCTCTCTCCGTCCTTCCCTCCCCCCTCCCCTTCTCTCTCTCTCCCTCTCTTTTTTTTTTTTTTTTTTAATACGGAGAGGCGGCGCCTGCATGCACGTAGTGTGACATTTTCATAGTCCGCCTGCTGCTGCCAAAGGGGCTTGGGGGCAAGACAAAAAAAGTAGTTTTTTTTTCCCCTCCCCTCCTCCTTTTCCTCTTCTCAGCCCGCCATCCGCGGCCCCGGCGCTGGGTGTTTCCCCCGTGCCCCCCATGCGCCCGGGTAGCACGGCAGGCACTTAGGGCTCCCGTTTGGCCACGCTTTTTTTTTTTTTTTTTTCAGATCTGATTTTTTTTTCCCTCTCCCTGTCTCTCTCTCTCGCTCTCTCCTTCCTCCATCGCATTTTGTTTTATTTCCCCCTTCCTCCCCACCTCCTCTCGCAAGACGAGGGTTGCAGCCCGCGGTGCGCGCCTCCCCGAGCCGCCAGGAAGATGAACAAGCTCTACATCGGCAACCTCGGCGAGAACGTCAGCCCTCTCGACCTGGAAAGTCTCTTTAAGGACTCCAAGATACCCTTCTCGGGCCAGTTCCTGGTGAAGACGGGGTACGCCTTCGTGGACTGCCCCGACGAGAGCTGGGCCATGAAGGCCATCGAGGCACTTTCAGGTGAGCGGCCCCTTCCACCACCCCCGCCCTCTCCCCGCAGCCCCGACGGCTCCCGCCTCTCGAGCTCTTCCGCGGCCGCGGAGCGGCTGCAGCGGCGGCCTGGGCCGCGCCGCTGGTCTCGGGGGTGCTGAGGGGGGCCGGGGGGGTTCCTGTTCCCTCCGCCCCCAGGTGAGGTGGGAACTGTTTTTTCCCGAGCGCGGCCGGAGCCGCCCGGCCTTCCCGTGGAGCCTCTGCGCGGGGCTTACGCGGCGGCGGCCCCCCGGGAGTGGCCGGGGAGGGGCGGGAGCCTGGGCCCAGGGACCCGCGGCGCGGCGGTTCCCATGTTTTTCCAAGCCCCACGGCCAGCCCTGCCCGCCCGGGGGCCCT
This sequence comes from Pyrgilauda ruficollis, assembly GCF_017590135.1. Classification (NCBI taxonomy): domain Eukaryota; kingdom Metazoa; phylum Chordata; class Aves; order Passeriformes; family Passeridae; genus Pyrgilauda; species Pyrgilauda ruficollis. The sequence goes on along the minus strand of NW_024519206.1, from coordinate 10,742,482 downwards.
CGCTGCATTGGGGGGGGCGGTGAGAGCAGTGAGGCGGAGGCGGGCTGCGGGCGCGGAGCCCTGCGCGGGGCAGCGGCTGCACACACCCCCCGGGCACAGCTGGACTCCCCCGCAGCCCCTCGCAGGGGCCGCCTCCCCCCGGAGCGGGCTGAGGCTCCTTTCGGCTTGGTTTAGGCCGCGGGGCTGGGGGCGAGCCGCCGAATTGCTCCAAACTTGGGAGGGGGCAGCCCTGCCTGCCCCCCCGCTCCGCGCTGCCCTGCTATTTATTTCGGTTTCTCTTCGCTGCTCTCACGCACCCATCACCGCCTCCAGCAGCGCCGGCTCCCGGCCCGACATCCTGTTTTTGTGTGCTTAAAAAAAAAAAAAAATATTTTCGCGTGAAGCGGCTTTGCGGAGGTCTGCCGAGAGAGGCTGCCTCGGAGGAGATGGGCTCAGGTCTGCTGGGAGCGGCTGCTTCGGAGGAGATGGGATCGGGCTGCGCTCCGCGCCTCCCTTCGGCTCCCTTCCCGCCCGCTTCCACGCAGAAAATCGCCCGAAGTTGGCCGCACGGGGGGTGGCGGAGCCCCCGCTCCCCCTCCCCGAGACGGGGCCGAGCCCGGCTCCCGCACACGACGTTTCGCGGGCTGTTTGCAGCGGGGCGGGGGAAGGGGCCCGGCCGAGGGCAGCGCGGCTCCCCCGCGGCAGCGGCGCGGCCCCGGGCTGTGCCGCCTAGCCGGGCACCGCGGCCCCGCTCCGCCGCTGCCCGACTGCCGATGAATGGGCTAACGTGTTGCGCTCCTGTTTCCTGCTTCGCACCCCTGCGAGCCCGCTCCTGGAGACGGGGAAGCACAGCCGCGCTCGAATATTTTCCCCTTTCTGTTTATCTCGGCAGGTAAAGTGGAGCTGCATGGGAAACTCATAGAAGTTGAACATTCGGTCCCGAAAAGACAAAGGTAATTTATTTTTATCCACACCCCCCCCAGCCCTCCCCGCACCGCCCCTTGCCCTTAGTTATCCAGTGAGAAGCAATTTGAAAAATGCTTAGGTTTGTGTTTCTCTTCCCTGTAGATAAATGGACCGCTTTCTTAAACCCACAGGCGTGCACTCAGTGCAGTCCAAGAGGTTTTCTAGAATAACCCCATGTATTTATAATGTAGTGCCTTGGCCAGGCAGCAGTAGTACTATTTAATTTATTTTTTTAAAAAGGCACCTTTCTATGGGAGAAGCAAATTATTATGGTCTGATGGCAAATGACTGTAGATTTTAAATTTAAAGTTCCCTGAGAAGAGTTAAAATCTGTGTGCTAGCAGGAAATGAAATGTGGTGTTGTGCGCTGTATAACGGGCAAGCACGTGAGCTCTGCTTCAGCAACAAAAAGCACCTTGTAAATATACGGGTGGTTACATTTTTTTGATCCTGCCATGTTGGAATCTGCAGCATTTTACAGGCACATAGTAGAAGTCTCATCTGTATTTGAGAGGACTTTATCATCGCTATTTTGAGCTGGTCTATAGAAGCAGCAGGAGAAGGACTCCTTCCCAGTAAGGACAGGATTTATGCATCCTTAATTTCTAAACATACGTTTAATTTTTGCAAGGCAGTAATTTTGTTGGGCCTCATGGAAAAAAAACAATATTTGTAATAAAACAGTAGTATTTTTATGCTGCCTATAGCAATTCAGCCTGCTTCTTTCACAAATATTTATATGATAGAAAACCTGGCATGCACTAGAGAGTAAAAAAAAAAAATAGATCAAACTTTCCACGTGCTTGTTCCTGCACTCCATTATTGAATCTGGGAAGTATGTCTCTCTGTGAAACTTTATTACAAGGGACTTCTACTATTTCAGGATTATTTTTAAAATTGCAGTCTTTTTAAGAGAGTTGATTGGAAAAGATGGTTTATCTGTCTCGATGGACATTGTGTCATGGTATTTTGAGAATTAGAAGTTTGGTCATCTGTTTAGTATTAGAAGAAATCTTCACTTGAGAAAGTATGGAGTTTTTTGCTCTAGTTAAGGGAAGGGGGAACACCTCTCTGGACAAATTCGTTGCATGTGACTCTTTATGGTTGTATTTATTTGATACTTTTCATTGAAAATTAATATGGTGTATGTGCTCTTTCTCCTCTAATATGCAATGCATATAGTTTTGAATTACAGTAACCTGCATTTAATAGATTTTGTATAGGAAAAATACTGTTGTAGATGGAATATACTTTCAGATTTAAGAAGACAATTCCATGGGACACATAAAAATTGATGATTTCCTATTAGTCTAATAAATTTACTGTTATGCTTGTTAATCTTAAGCTTGCACAAAGAGCATTCTGTTTGTGCTTTTGAAAATAAATTCATTACACTCATATAACGGTAAATTTAAAATCACTGGTGCTTCCCCTACTTTTTTTTTTTTTTTAATCATTGTTTAATGTGTTTAAAAGTATTTTTCAGTTCTTTCAGCTGCCAGCTGAAATGGTGTAAAAGTCCATTCTTTGTATTGGGTACTGTGCCCTATTTGTGAATTAGCAATTATCAGAAACATTTATCTGTCTGTAACTTGTTGAAAAGAATTCTGCACTGAACTTCAAGCACTTTCCTAGGCATGCATTGCCTGCATATAGGCATAGTGAAAAAATTGCAGATGTAATTGTATCAGCACATCCGTGTTGCTTCTCCCAAAGCCCTTATTTGTTAAAACACTGTTTCATCGTGCATTATCTTGTTGGAATGCTTTAGATATAGTTCAGATTTATACTGCTGTTTAACAGAAAATTAAATTGTATTTCTCATGACTGTATTTCCTTCCCCTTTGTTTCTGCTCCTCCTCTCCCAAAAGCTAATATAGAGAGCTACTTAAAATTCATTCAATGACCTCCATATGTAATAGTGACTCTCTTGTTCCTTTTATAAGTGTCTAATTTTTTTTTTGGAGATGGGGGAGGGTGTCAAAAAGTTGAAGATTTTTTTTCCTTGTTCTTCTAAACATTGCTTACTGGGCGCATATTTAGAGTTGTTAGCTATGCGTGAGAGCTCAGTTTTCAAATGTTGAGTATTGTTGGTGAAAGTGGTTAAGGTGATTTCAAAGTAACTTATTTGGAGCCTTTGTATCTTTTTGCAGCAGGGAAAGGTGTAGGAGCAGCTGGGGTGTGGTGGGGGGTGTTGCTCGCCAGGCCCACCCAGTGTGTTTGCACGCTGTAAGGCCTGGAAGCGCTTTCCAAAGAGCCCCGTGCTCTCCAGCGGGCGAGATATGGCTGGAGAAGTGACGCCATTTAAAAAAAAAAAAAAAAAGTGGATGCGTCAAGTCTTTCAGCATGAAAGTACAATTAATAGTTTGGTCAAATGACTACTTCGTAAGAGCAAAAGTTGTTTTGTAGTGCAACAAAATTATTCAATACATTGTATTGACCTCTGCTGCTTTGAGGCTGCTTCATGGAAACTCCTAGCTCCCCTTCTCACAGCCTCCTTAAACATGATTTTTATGGGGGTTTCTGTTGTTTTATTTTTTAAAATTTTTTTAACCAGAGTGTATACATTGTCATTCACAAGGTGGTTTGTGGGTATCTTTCTCCAGAGACAGCTGAGGTGCACAGGAGGAAAGGGTAAGGGTTTGGTAATCCATATCCTTGTCACATAAAGGAAGGTCAAGAGGTGGTGTCAGCTAGGGTTGCCATAAAGTTGAGCTGAATCTGGAAGACATGGAGTGTGCCTGGTTTGCTATTCAGGGCGAAATTCTTGGGCCCAGTAGTCACTGCATTCCAGCCTTTGCTGGATCTTCTGATTTGAAGTGGGCACACCCAGGTTTGCAAAATTGCCTTCCTACCTGCTGTGGAAGGAAGTAAGGAGAGAGCCTGTGTGTGGCTTTCCTCCCCCCCCACCACCACTTCCCTGGAAGTATTTAAAAAAACAGACCAGGAGATATGCTGTGGTTGAAAAAAAGAGCCCTGGTCAAGGTTTTCTAGATGGAAGGGTGGGGAATTACTTTGGGGGAGGTGCAAAGCATTTAATAAGCTCAGGAGTAGATTCCTGACTTACTATTGAAATCTCAAGGGAATGCCAAAGGAATGCAGCATTTCTGCATTCAGACCCCTTGGTGTGGAAGAAGGCTATTGCAATATTTAAGGGTTTAGGTCACTTTATGCAAAAGTTAGAGGAGGCATTGTGGTGACTTTGACTGCGAATCACGCTCTGAGAGGGAAGGCAGGGCACCGTCAGTCACATCCAGCACTTAGATGAGTTTTCTCCTGACGAAGCGAAGTGGCAGTGCGGGAGGACGATGGTGGCTGCCCATGGCGTACGTGGAACTTGTGGTGCGAGGCTTTGGGCACTACCTCGCACAATCCAAGAGCAGCTGGTATCTCACAAGGCGATGTAGGCTGCAATCTGATTATTCAAATGGCCTGATGTCACTTGTGCGTAATGAGGGGGGAGGGCAGGCGCTAACTCTGGGCACCTGGGGATGTGCTTGGCGCAGCCTCCCGGCCTGGCTTCCATGTCCAGGTGGGCTTCCCACCCAGACCTGATCCACTCTGCCTGCTCCTGGGGCCCTCAGGTACCTAAAATGCTCACAAACACCTCAGTTGTGGTAATGATGAGGTGTTTTTCCAGTTGGAAGGCTAATTATTTTTTTTCCCCCTCCTCTAGAGCTCTTTGTTGAGAAAATAAATTCATTGTGTCTCTTCTGGGGGATTTGTTTGGGAAGGGAGCAGAAGTGGGTAACAGGGTTGCACCCTATAGGTAGTGCTGCTCTATGGGGGGAGCAATGGCCTGCCAGCTGGGCTTCACCTCTGATGCTGAGGTGTCCAAAAGCTGATCTGAGTAAAACAGGCCCCAAGACCTCCTTATGCAGCCATCTGTGTTCCAGGAGTGACCATCAGATGGGAACTGGATTGTGTTGCTCATTTTCAGTATAATGAGGGAGGGCTTGTGTCCTCTGTGTACAAGAGGATGGGAAATGGTTTTGTAAGGCTAAAGTATGCGTGGTGCCTGCAATGGTCATAGTTATTTTTAAAAAAAAAAAATTAGTGGCATTGATTTTTAGTTTTGCTTCTGTAAATATCAAGTAGATAGAAATATGCTCAAAGAAGACATGTTAGAAAATACGCCATTTCTTAGCTGTATATGTTCTCTTTTCTGTGTGCAAACAGTGTTTTTGAGAGTACAGGGCCAAAGCTTCACATAGCAATTTAAAGGTTTTATTCTGTTTTCACATTTGTTTTTGCAGATGTAAACAGAAGATTTTTTTTTTTTGTTTTAATCTTTGAAATTTTACAACTAGAGTGGAAACATCAGTTGTGACTATTCCTATACAGACAACGAGTTGTTATGGCAAAATCAGATAATCTTCACCAACCTTGTTAACGGTTACACTGTGGGAAATTTAATTTTTATAGTTCCTCATGATGTTTGATCATTAATTAAGAAAAAAATCCCTTCTTGCTGCAGTTTTTAAAAATCAGCTGGAACACATGAAACACAGCTGTAAATGTGTGTCCTGAAAGGTTGGTCCTGTTCTTGTTTTGCTAACTTCCCTTTACAGGAGGTACCCTGAGAAATATACTTGTAGTGGACTTCAAATTGTGCATAGATATGGTAAATTTTAAAGGGGTGGAATAAAAAATAACATTTTGGAAGTGTAATTCAAGGGCAGTAAAAATATGATCAGGAAATGTTTAAGATTTTTTTTTTTATTTCTCCCTTTTTTTCCCCTTCAAGCATGGGGTAGTAACATTTTCCACATTTTTGAGACCTTGAAGGTGGCATTTTTATAAAATGGAGCTGTGTTCATTTCAGTCACTCTTTTAAGTGCAGAGCATAGGACTCTACAGTGCTGGAGTCCTTTTATGGCTTCTGGCTAGCTACTGGGTGGACTTCAAATGCTTAGTTTTGACCTGAAAAATTTTAAATGGCCTGAGATTTACCCACCTAACAAGGAAATGTGATCCTTCCCAGAATGCCTGTGAGAGAGGGACCCAGACAGAATTAAAATACACCTAATACTATGCCATGGACAGGGCTAGTCCTTCAGGGAGCCTCAATCCTTAAACCTGTTCCTCTCCTTAGGGTCATCTTATCTTTTAATATTTTATTGTCCTGGGATTTTGGTAAAAAATACATAGAGGCATGGACCACAGCTAAAGACACTTTCTTCTGGGGAGTTCATCCTTACATGAGCCCAGTGAGACAGGCACAGCACAATATTGAAGCAGGACCTTTTTTCTTGTCATTTAAAAGTAAAATTTATTATTGGAATTTGATTATTCAGAATCAGTCAATGGATAGAGAGCACCTGCAGAAATGGAATGCTCCAAAATCTAAGTACGGATGACAACTTCATGCTTTGTATACTGAGAGGGATAGATTAGAAAGTTTGAATAGGTTTGATACATTTATCAATATCAAGGTGCTTTATGTAGTTCTAGAGTGCTTCAAGACCATTATATTTTAATGCACTTTTATTTTCATATGCAAAGTGTCTATCTCCACATCAGTCCATTCTTCATCTCTAATGATGCAGAATATAGAACTATGTAAAGTTATATGCTAATTACTGTTGAAAGCTAAGATAAAACCGTAACTTTCCCTTCTTTTGTCTAGAATCATGATGGAATCAAATACTTGAGCATTATTTTATAGTTTTAGTCTTAGGCTTCCTTACTTTTTCCTTTATTTTTTTTTTTCCTGGGCATGTCAAATGTGGGCACTTGAATTCCTTTTCACCCTGCATCTTTGCTGGGTGAGTGTTACCTCTGCTGTCCAAATGAGGAAAAAATGAGGAAAATGTCTTGAATATGCCATTCAAAAATCTCCCCTGTGTGTCTGTGTTGGGGGTGTGCTGGGAAGACCAGTTAGCCCAGTGCTAACTGGGCATGCTGGGCATGTCTGTCCATCTGTACTTCAGTGATAGTTGTTCCTTGTCATCAACTGGAATACGTGATTTGGCTTTGAAAAATTTCTGTGTGGGAGCAAGAGCTCCTGTGTGTTTGTGGTAAGTATAAAAAAATTATAATTTTGTATTATCTCCTGGTTTTACTTCTTTCCAGATCTGCAATATTGGTTTGTGAGCATGTTTTCAAATACGGATATATTTAACAGAGAAAAAAATCTTGTTATATGTAGTGGGATACTTAGGAAATGGAGTGGATTACCCTAATATTTACCGCAATAAACCTTAGAATAGGGTATGTGTAAAGGCAGTAAAAGAGTGGTGCCATAAAATGTGGCTTTCCATTTTTTTTTTCCTGCCAGTGCATTGAAATTTCAAAATGAAAAATTACAATATTAATTGTTATTTTGCTGACTTGTATTGCTGTGACAGCTGGCACAAGATGAACCTATAGTATAAAATGTCTCCTGTTCAACACAGCCCCAGCAGCCATGTGCTTCCCCTATAGCCTGCCTCTTCATGGTGCAGGGGAATCAGCATCTACTCAAAATGCCCTTTTGCAGGTCTGAATGAATGGAAAACTGCCACTAACATGCAAAATGAGGTATTCTGTGCTTTTAATTAAGTTAAAATTTGGATAAGATCACAAATAATGAGTCAAAGAGGGATCTGACTCTTCTTGGGTATGGTACTAAGTACAGAAATGAAACCGCCTTGAAATAGAGGATCTTCAGCTGGGAAGGCCTTTACTCCATTTTAAATCTTTTGGTGTCTAGATTATCTTGTGACTGTAGCCTCTGCATTATTTCTCACCAATCGGTAGTTTCTACGAGAATGTGTATGTATATGTGTGTCTCTTGTGTGTGTGTATATATATAGCTGCATATGCATTTTAAAAGATTGTATTACCATAAAATAATTTGCAGTTTAAGAAGGGACCAGCTAAAAATATCTGGAGAATTTATAAAAATAGTAAGGTTAGGGGTTTTTTTGGGTTGTGTGTTTTTTTTTTTTTCTTTTCCTAGTACCAATATCCTTGAACACAACTGGAGCTGAATGTTCACTTTTGAAAGATTAACTTTCATGCTCAGCTGAACTTTAGGAATGTTATTTTAAAATATGTAGTCTACACCATGTGTCTAATACATTTTTCCTCTTTGAAAGTGTTTTATTGTTTTGGTAAATTGTTTTCTAATTTTTAAATGTTAAATGTACATGTTCTATATGTTTTCCCTCAAAAATTGAGCTCACTTCACCTTAATGGAGCCTTCAAAATTGTAGTGCAGAAAATAGAATTCCCAATAAAGGGAACTCTAGTGTGTGTGAACAAAAATTTCTGTTGGAAAAAATAATAAGCTTAAGTTATTAGTTGGGTTTGCAGTTACTTATTTTCCCGAAATTTCATGTTAAAGAGCAGTCAGAGAAGGAGTAAAAAGCTTGTTGGGCTTGGATTTGGAATTATTCATTAAATATCTAGCATGCATTGATCAAGGCCGGGTTCCAATTTTCTAGGAACAATCAGGGCAGGAGCGTTGGCTATGAGCAAGGGGAGGGGTGGGGGATTCCCTGCCTCGGGTGAGTTGTGTGTGCAGGTGCCCCACACAACTTTCATCCTAGAGCCTGATCCTGCTCTCTCTCTGCCCCCTCTCCCCTGCCATCAGAGGGAATCCTGAATCCCCAGTGTGCGGCAGGGAGATTCCTGGGAAACAGAGTTGACAAAATGTCTCTAGCTTTGATAGGGAAAATGCATATATCTAGCAAAGGCAAAATACACCAGTTGTTTGTTTGTTTGTTGGGGTTTTTTCAAACATTAGTTTTAAAGCAGTTACAGAACAGATAATCCAGAAGTTTATTTTTGATGATAGAGTGCATTATTTGGTTTATACACATTGGGGAAATTCTTTATGATGGTGACTTCCTGATTATCATGGAAGAATAGTTCAATTTTCCTCCTACATCTAAAATAAAAATTTCAAAGAAGAGTCTCTTTAGGACAGTGCTTGGAAAACATAATTTGTGGGATTCTAGAGGAATTTAGGTAGTAGTTTAATTCATGACAATAAATTATAATGTAAATATTTTTTTAAAATATGAATTCTGATATACGTGCTTTAAATTATTTTCTGGTGAAAGTTTGGTGGCAAACTTATGCAGGTAATGGTTAGGGGGAAAAATTGTCTATCTTGGACTACTGCAGCTAATTTAGAAATAATTTTTCAAATGTCTTTAAGTGTACACCAGCTTGCACAGACTCCCCTCACCATTGAGCTGCAAGTTTGTTAGAGTTATGTACTTCTGTGCTGTAGAGAGCACAAGGGTCTTTCCTACCAAGGCAACAGGATTCCTGAATGAACCACCTCTTTCTTCATGGAAAACCAGCGCTCTGGTGTACAGAGGGAGCTGTTCACCAGGGTCAAGCGAGAGGGATTTGATGCTAAGTGTCTCTTAGCGGTATCGATCTCAGTGGGTGCTGGTGCTGATCAGCAGCAAGAGCTCTCACACGGTGAGGTTTGTGTTAATAGGAGCTTGATTATTTAAATAATGAGTTCTAGGTGGTGGTGGGCGGCAGCCTAACTTGGTGTTATGCTAACCAAAAGTGTTAAAAACTGCCATTGCTGATCAGGAGGCACTGCTACTGACCCGAGAGAAGTGCTGCAGTATCTCAGTACTTGTTTGTTACCTGATGGTATGAGTTTTCTACATGCAGAGAAACTTTTAACATAGGATGAGAAATATTTGAGAAATGGCAGCTCTTATTGTTAGTTTTTTAAAAAAGTACCGTGTAGTCATTATTAACTTTTTTTCTCAGAGTTTAATTTTGTAACTCAGTAGGAGTGGTGTAAAATTGTTCTTGTACTAATACTAGTTCATTTGAAGATCCATCAGAATGCTTATTCTGCTAAAATATTTTTTTAAAAAGATTCACCCGCTAAAGCAACCAAACATCTGCATTGTTGTAATAGTCAAAAAGTAGAGGATATTTTTTTTATTAAATACTAAGATAGTTTTACCTCAGTGATGGTCTGAGTCCTAATAGCAAATGGTGAGTTCCTGTTCTATTTGATGCCTTGCTCAGGATTTCTGCTTATTGTATTTATTTAGAATGTATTATATACCTCTATTCAGAAATTTTAGTTTTTTTCCCTGTCATGCACTTCAGAGAGGATTTTTATAAATAATGTGATTTCTACCCATTCTTTTGCACTGGCTAGTCTTAAACAAGAAGTGATTGTTGACATGTAAATATGTTCCAAATTCTGCATTTGACATAGAATGGTAAGCTTTAGATAAAAGTGGTGCACACACCCTTTGCACAAACTGGGCTTTATGACAGTTGTTCAATTGAACACAAAGCACAAGCAGAATTGTGTTTAACCTATTTATAGTTGAAGCTACCAATTTTTTCTTGAAAGTAGTCTTGGGAAAACAGTTTGAAGGCTTGTCATTAACTGAAGTTTTGAAATTATAAGGATTGCTCTACCTTCGTGTTTGACTAACTTCTCTAAAATCACAGAATTTCATTCTCTGGCCGCGGCTGGGTTTTGCCTGCCTCTGTGGCAAATAATAAGCTTATGTATATTGCTTTTCTTCCTGGCCTTTGGGCTCACGTCACCTGATCCACAGAGTTCACCCAGAATGACTGTTGCTGGTTTTGCACACGCTAAGCTCAGCATCTTAATGTGAAACTGAGACTTCTGCTCGGATCCAGCACCGCACGTGTGGTTATTTCGGTCTCCCGCTGTATTGCAGTGCTGTGTGTTGTGCTGGAACACTTCAAAAAATGGTTTTTCAAATGAAAGTTGAAGATTAACTTTTTAAGCTAGAGACTGCCGGTGGAAATCACATGTGATTTTGTATTCCAGACAGGCTCTCTTTGCCGTAGTTCTCACTTGTGTCACCGGATGTATCATTTTGGGTGGTACCTTTGGGAGAAAAGGGCAGTAAAAGGGAAAAAAAAAAGGGCAAAGTGTGGAAAAGTCTGTCCAAAACTTAACCATGTTTTACCATGATGAAAGCCTGCTCCAGGGATGTAAATGGCATTAGAGCAGTGATAGTCTTTTGGAGGTGGCTGTGGTGTGTCGCTTATCTGAGATAAGGAGAGGTTGGCCTGGTTTGGGGGGCTCAGGAGGTGTCCTGATCTCTTTTCACTCTAACAGTCAGCCCTGGGACCTTCCCTTGCTCTTTGTGTATAACATGTATGTGGTTGTGAAGTATTAAAGCATGTCTTTGAGGTTTGGGGGAGAAGGGGGAGGGAGTGATTGCTTTGTTTTGGGGTTTTTGGTAGTTCGGGTTCTGGTTGTTACTGGTAGTTTTGTCTCGTTGCATAGACCAGCTGTAGGCACAAAGCTGGTGCCAGCATCCTTTGAAATAAGCTGAGTTTTTGGGGGATGATGGTGGGGAGTAAAGAAGATGTACAAGCAGTAATGTTAACAAAAAGTGGTTAGTAACCCCCAAAGAAGGATGACTTATATCTCTGGTTAAATACCTTACAATGTCACAGTCTTCCTTGAGCTTTTTTTTTAATTTGCTATTTTAACTTTCTCCAGGTCTCTAAAAAAAATGTTCTTAAATCCTCAGTTGTTGGGTTTATCTATATCCAAGTGGAATGGCTGAATTTAGAAGCTTTGAGAGGCGTATTTAAACTATGCTAAACTGTGCTCTCAGGTAAAAGCAGCTCAATCTGTTTGTGGGGGCAAGTACCACCTAATTTGGGTATCTCTGTTTGTGAATCAGTACCATATGATTGTAAAAATAAGATAGCAATTACTGTCTTGTGTGATAATAAGCTTGCACATCTGTATACAGACTAAATTCAAACAAATTATCTGCTAAATAATTTATTAAATGTGGTCAAAATTATCATCTTTGTTCATATGAACTTTGCTCATAATCTTGATTTAAATACCCAGCAAAATGCCATGTCTTTGAAAACTACAACTAACTAAATGCAAATAATCTTGATGGTAATGATGATTAACTTATAAATTATATTCATGATTTAACTGGTTAGCTGTAGCATGGTATAAGCCTTTTCTCTTCCTTAAAAGCAACTAATCCAAAATTACAATTTTGCTTAGTTTAATGTGAAGTGAACTAAAACAATGTCAATGTTAAATGCTCTGTAAAGAGTGTACTTTCCAGTGCAGAAATGTAAACTCTATTTTTTGTTCTCTGGTCATGGCAGTGTATTCAAATCTACAATGACAGTGAAAAAGCCAGTGCTGTCTGTGATATTCATGCTCAAAACCTGGTGCTATGTCCTGTTTTCTGTGAAAAAGAAATTTTAAAAAGATGAAATTATATACAAGGTGATAGTATTATCCCATAATTGCTCTATATACAACTACCTAAAGTCAGAGTAGATTTTTTAATAGTATCACTTATGTGGAGGAAATTATTTTATATTAACTGTAAAGGTTGCTAAAGAAAATACACTTACACCTCTTATATACAAACAATTTTTCAGAATAACTTCCCTTTGAAAGAAATTGTAGAATTGAAATGTTGCATAATTTAAAGTCAGTGAACAATTGAATTTTAGTTGTTGACTTTTCCAGTTGAACAGAATGAAATGATACTCTAAGGCTTTAATCAAGCCCTGGTATGAAAGCTCAGGGATTGCTTTCATATATTATACTATGTAAGCCTGTGTGCACTAATCAAAGCTGCTATGACAAAAGCGCAGAAGATTGTTTTGGTAATTCTTAAAAATGAAGTTTAATGCAAGATATAATTAACAGCATTTCTATTAAGTCAATATAAAATATTGCAAAAGACTCTTTACACACAATCTGTGATGCTTTAGCTACGGCAGTACAAATTATTTACTGTGGATGAGGATTTACTAGTGTAAGTATACCTACACTAGTAAACTGTACAGTGTACAGTACACTGATCAAACTTATTGCTCAAAAAAAAAAAAAAAAAAGGGGGGGGAAAAAAAGAAAAATTTGCATGGTTATTACTGCATAAATTCAACTTCTTAAAACATGTTAATTAGAAAGCTATTTTTTTTTTCAGTAATCAGTCTTTAGATCACACCTTAATGTAAAAAATATTGCTTATGTGTGCAAGGTGTCTCTTTAGTTCTATGCACCAGCTGAAGGATGGCACATTCTATACTTCAAGGGTATAAAATTTTTTGATGGGAGACTGTGCAGGTCTTTATAAATAACATGCTACATTTTTCTGAGAGTACAGCTATGAAGTAATTTCATTTGGTGCTCTTCACAAAATTTTAGTGCAAGTGAATAACATTGAATTTGTGGAGGAGAATTCTTCAGAGAAAATTACTAAAAAAGTGAAAATAATGTTTGAAAGCCATACACCAAATTTCTTTCTCTTTGCAAGTAACAAATTATAAAAGTAAGAAGCAACAGAAATATAGAAGAAGCAATGGCATTTAAAAAAGAAATTTCTGCATCTATTGATACTCAGCATAAAAATGACAAGTCAAACAGCAGAGTGGTCACTTTTGATGACTTTTGAGTATTGACAGGGCAAGAGAAAGGAGGGGAAGCTGTTTGGTGGTGATAGTGCAAACCCTAAGGGTTCTAGCACTCCTCTGGTGAAGGTGTTCTATCTCACCTGATTTAGGTCACTTAATCAGTTTAAGGCCACGTGGAATTGCCATTAGTAAGGGACAGAACCTGAATGCTCTTCTTGCTTGTATTCCACTAGTTCAAGAAAGTGTACTACTGAAATGATGACTAGGGCATCAAAGAGAGAATTGGTATCTGTGCAGTCTTGGCTACAGCATGCATCAATTTATACTTTAAAAGTTTGTTTGAAACTTGTGTTAATAAGGCTTATTGTACTGAATCTGTTGAGACAGAAGAACTTATTTTAAAGATAATGGGAAATGTACAGTAAACTTGACATTTCTGATGTAAAGCTGGTAGTCTTCTACTTTTTTTTTTTCTTCTAGTGTGGCCTAGAAATTTTAAAAGAAACAGTTTGTCTTTCCAGCACTTTTACATTTTTTTCTTTATTTGCCTTGAGATTGAAAGGTAGAAATTATTTTTAATTAAAAAAAAAGTTTTGTCATGTGAGTAAATTAGCTGCAGGTCATTGTTAGGCTTTGCTGGATGATGAGCATGAGCATAGTATCTTTCAAATGCTCAATTATCATGTCAGTCTAAGCTGTCCTGTGCAAAGTTGATTAATATATGTATTTCTGAAAAGCAGTAATAAAAATGGAAGTTTCAGTCAGTGTGGGTGCAGAGTGAAAGCCACGTGTGCATGCGCACACACACACTCTAAATACTTTGAGCAGCTCTAAACACTGGAAAGAGCCTGAAATCTGTGGCTGTACATTTCGAAGTGTTGATTTGCTCTGTGCATTTGTTAATTTTACTTTTAGTTTATTTTATTCTTTTAAGCACCAGGTCTATTAATATTTTTAGATGTTGTCATATATACAGTTGCCTAAATGAAGTAGCTTGCCCTTGTTGCTATCCTTTTGTATGGTGGAAGAGACTTGAAAATGTGAGAGAGCCAGCATGGTAGCTGATGTTCACATATAGACGTAAAACCAGACTAAGAAGATATTTCACTAATTCTAGTTATAGATTGTAAGCTTTTTGAAGTTACATGGTGTTTTCAGCAGCTTGAGTGTTTGTGTTTCCATTTTCTAGACCCTGCAGGAATCTTTGTTTACTGAGATACTTTTTTAGGAATTGGACATTAATTTGTGTCAATTTTTGTAGAGTAGCCTGAGAGAGGCAGCGCACAGGCTTGTCTTTAAAAATTGCACCTGTGGGAGGAGTCCCTCAACTACCCTAATGCCATGCTCAGTTTAGGTTCTGAAATAGCTTGTTCTCAACCTGAGTGTTTTGAATCTGATATTTGATAGAAAAAAAAAAAAATAAAAAGAAAGGTAGCAAATGCTGAGACTGTGTAACAGAGGTCTTGCAATTAAATGTTTTAAGTGCATAGGAGGAGCAACTCTTGCTATTTTGTTTCCCCTCCACTCCCTCCCCCCCACACCACAACTGCATTTGTTTCATTTGGAGTGTACAGTGAACCCAAAACGAGTATGAGCAACTGTAGTTTCACTTAAGTAGGACCTGAAGGAGACCAAAATAGGTTGGACTCCCTGTCTATCGCTGTGGTGTAAGGAATCTGGGAAGCATTTCCGATGTTCTCTGCACACACAGGCTCGTGGTTGAGCAGTTGGTCTCAGCAGCATGGTGGCTACTGAATTTGTCTACGAGTGCTGCTAATTTTATTTGGATATTTCAGTCTGAGAAGGGTGAATCACTGAGTTATTGTTAGATGAGATCTAATCTGGTGCCATACCTCCCATACCAAGAAAAAGTTGCCAAAATTTTACATAGTATGTGCTATGTGTTACTTATTTCCATTGGATTTCTAACTGGTTTGCAAACTCTTGCTGAGTAAGAGATGGTAGTAGGGGAGAGGTGCAAAATAAAAGCACTGGGAGGCTTTATCCAGCAGCTACTTAGAACAAAGTATCTTGTTGGCTTTTTAATTATTGCAGTCCTAATAAACTTTTTTTGCTTCAGAAATTACTCTGAAGCATCATTCACCATTCCTTTTTGCTGCTTGGGTTCTTTAAAGGGAGCTGAATTCACTGGAAACTACAAAAAAAAAAAAAAAAAAGAAGAGAAAATATGTATTTTTTTTTTGACCTACTGCTCCCTAGTCCCTTATGTGGCTACATACTGCAGGGCAACCTGATGCAAATTTCAGTTTGGGGCTGCTTCTTACAGCTGATATAGATTTTCATAGCTGGTTCATAATGGAAATAGTGACTGCTCCAAGTAGCAGGACCCTTGTGGGCACCAGGCAAACAGGTGATGGGAGAGAAGAAGCCTTTGGCTATTTTGGTGGCTGAAGAAAATGAGGGGTGGGGAGAAGAAAGATAAAAGCTGAGTGCAGTGCTCCGTTAGGTTTATTAAGTAAACAAAATATTTTTGCATGCTTAGAAGTCCTTTTGCTTTTAAAGGTGTTTATTTTCAGTCTTTTTCACTTTTTAAAAGTGAAAACACTTTTATTTTTATAAAAGTGTTTTCACTTTTATCCACATCCCCGTTAGTTGCAAGTTAGTTGTGTGGTGAGAGAATACGTGACAAGTGACTATAGCTTGAAAAAGTTTGGTCAAAAAAATCAGCTCCATAGTACAGTTGTTTAAGGAATAGAGACCCCTGCTCAGAGAAGGAAGGAAAGAGAAAATGTGGCATTTAGAAAAAACAACATACACCCCCACCCCAAAAAGAGCAGGAGGAACCAAACAAAACCAACCCAGTCATAAACATCACAAGCCACAAAGATAGACCCATTTTTCTAAAGGACACTAAAACTTCCCTTTAGATTTAAAGCAGTGTTTAATTCTTTATTTAAAAAAAAATAATCTTAACAGCCTTTTCTGTTAACAACACCTGAAAAATGAAAGTTTTTTCCCTTTTTAATGAGAAATTTGACATTAATATGGTAAGGGCAGAATCTTCAGAATTTTCCTTTTAAAGTGCTTTATGATCCACTCAAGGGAATTCACAAATAGTGAATATAAGCCTTTAGTCTAATTAGTGATGTGAAGAATTGTTGGGCTAAAATCCAAAAGCAGATGATAACAGGTGAGAGCCTACTATCCAGGTAATCCACACAATCACAAGAACTCCAGCTGGGCTGATGCTGCTTGATTTGCTTGTTTTACACGGTGTGACTTGGACGTGCCCATATAAATCTTCTGGCTGTACTTGTGGAGCTATCAGCCCATTCACAAAGCTGCAGATTCTTCCAGAGTGTCCCAGTTACTCGTGCAAGGAGAGCGTGGCTCGGTGGGCTGGTGGCTGTGGGCACGGAGCTGTGCTGGCCCCGTGCACAGGCGGCTTTCTGACGACTCACCCCGGGGAGAGGTAGTAAACAAACCCCATGTTTTGCAGGCAGTGGTAGGAAATTTGATAGTCAGCACAGAGGGATCTGTGAGGTAATCCAAGAGTCATATTTTCATTCTGAATGCTGAGATAATGCACCTCTCCAAAGCGGCCGCTTTGCTGGGCTGTACGTGCAAGATGAAAGAGGAAAAGTGCAGTTAGGAGCCAACTATTATGTCTTGCATGAGCTTTGAGAAAAAATTCTTTGTCTAAATTTTATGGAAAACCCTTATTCTGAGTGGTAGTACAGACTGCTTTTAAATCTGGGTCTGGGATTAAATGAGTCAACACAAAGAGAAGTATTGCTGCAGTTTGCCTGTGGCTTAGCCAAGTTTTGTCTGCTTGAATTGCTGAATTGGGTCTGAAATTGGAGCAATAACATTTCCTCTTCAAGTATTGTGCTGACCAGATCAGTGTGTAGAAATAACAAGTGGTGATGTTTCTTAACAAGTCAGTATTTGAAACCCTTCTTCTTTCTTCTGCTAGGTAAGTTTAAGATGAACTGGCTGTTTCACAAGCTAATGGCTTTATTTGACAAAATGTAGTCATGGTGCCATCAGGGTGCCTTGTAATATATACTCGATATTTAATACCTTTTAATATAAGTGATATAAACACCTCTGTTTATAAATTAACTGAACCTGAGTTTATTTTTGAAAGAAATTCAGAGTACCTTCATTTTAAGTAGGAAGTGTGACCCTTTGATTTTGTATTTATCAGAACTACTTTTTAGGAAAAAGCACATTGAGGTATATGACTGCATGAGTAGATGAATACAAAATTTTAGACAAAGATGGCTTAGAATGTCCATTCAGTAAGCTTTATTTGAATGTACTTAGTGCTGTTTGTGAGGAACTTTCAGGAATGAAATATGAACAATTTAGAGTGAAAAGATTGCTTAAGTCCATGAAATTTCAGTGTGAAGAGGGGGGCAGGCAGAGACTGCAGCACCTCTTGCAGGACATGCCACTCCAGTGGTTCATTCTGTATCATTACCTCCATTTACTATGAAGAAAATAATGACAATTCCCCCTCCCACACCCTGTAACTAGAAAACTACTGCTTTTTCTCCCAACCACACTGATCTCAATTGAGAGTTAAGGATTATTTATTTTGTCCTGTATACTTGCCTCCTTTTTTTTTTTTTTTTTTCTTCCCACTAGAAGAGCATTAAAAACACTGATTCACTCTGTTGTGCCCAAGCATCAGCTACTTGAAGCAACCAGAGGGGGAGAAATTAATGAACTCTGCGTGGGGGTAGATTTTGTGTGGGCTTTTCCCTGCCTGTTTTTATTTTGCTGGCTGCAGAGTAAACAATAAGACACCTCTTTCCCTTCCCCTGTAAATTCAGTTGATTACCAGCAGTTTTCCATTTGGCTATAAGAGTTGCTAACTTTGTTACTATGGCTGTTCCTGTCAGGACTTTTATACAGAACTCATTCCTTACCGTATGGCATTACCCACACTCCATAGAAGGTTTTTTGCTGTGTGGTGTTTTTTTAACATTTCACCTCCAGCTGTCTATATTCAGTTTGGATTGTCAGTGAAGTAAGGCTGAGAACTGACAATTTTTGTCTCCGTGCCATTCTTCGGAGCTCAGGAGAAGAGGGCTTGTTCTGGTGAGTGGGTTTGCAGTGGCATCACGTGTAGCTGTCAGAGCTGGGGCACCACAGGCTGGGAGGCAGCGCTGGGGGTATTGGCACACTTTGCACCTGTGGTGGGACGTGCAAAGGCCTTTTCCATGTAACCAGCACGGCAGTGCAGACCTAGAACGCAGGAAACGAGCAAGCATTTGCTCTTTGCATGTTCTTAAGAGTGGCAAAGGTAGACCGTTTGCTTTCTATCCCATAGGTATTGAGTTCAAACAGTTGAATGGACCAAGATTTTGGATGTTCACTTGATCTGCTTTCAAACATGTTTAAGTCTTTTTCCACAGGCTCTTGTTTAAAAGGAGTGTGTTTGTGCTCTGTGGGTTTAAGGCATTAATGTTGTGTGTAGTTTGTATGGCTGCTGAAATAAGAGACTATTAAGTGGTGTTATTGTTGAGAAATGGGAATTAAGGAGTAGGAGGCATTATGTCTCTGGGGGGAGGGAGGATGGCGAGAAGGGGCTGGTGAGAGTGTAGGTACAACCATGTGGAAGTGCAGTTACTTTGATACTTGCATTTGTTTCCCTCTGTAAAATTTTCACACATCTATAAGATAGAAAAAAAAAGGGGACTCTGAGCAATAGCATGTTACTTTATTGTTCTTTTCTTTGTAATTGTGTATTTTCTCTTATTTAAAATTATTTTCCCCTATTGGGAGGTGCAATCTGATGTGGCTTGCCTTTGCTAAGTGTCATATAAAGTGTAGACTGAGACTGTGTTAGTGAAAGTGTATAGTGAGACTTAATACAGGGATGCAAAAATAGAAAATTTAGACACCCTTTTAACTAAAGGGGAACTTGATCTATGGAAGGAAAAAATCCTGGTGTATATATTGAGAGCAGTGAGAGAATGAAAGGGTGTACATAAAAAGTGAAGAAGAAAAGCCACAATTTCAGCATTTTCTTTCTCCCGCCACCCTCTTCCTAAGACATATTTAGTATTGTTTCCTATGTGTAGAGGGTTCTTGCGGGTTGGGAGCAGTGGGTGTCCCTGTGTGTGTTTGTTCTGTGTATTGATGTAAGAGAGGTGACCCCTTCAGAGATCACTAAAAGTGGCTTTTGGTAAATTATCCCTCTTTATGGCACTTTGCCCTTTCTGTCTCTGCACACACGTGTAGCACAAATATGCTGCTTGCCTGGTGGAGGGACACAATGGTGGCTGCTTGCTTTACTTGCTTTCAGTGTTGCAGAGGTATTTGTGTCCCCCAAATACAAAGCTCCAGAAGAAATATGCTGGCATATGGTCATCAGCAGTGGCTTAAAGTAACTGAATCCTGTTACCTGGATAGTACCTGAAAAGAAGAATCAGAATGTGTGCAATTCTTCTTAGGGAAAGTAAAATATTGACAAACAATTGGTTATGGAATAACCTTATACAGAAACCAGAGAAGTCTCTTTTCTTCTTACTCAAAACACTTTTTATTGGGTATCTTTGAAAAAGACAAATGAGTGGGAATACCTGTTCACATGCTGTGAACATAGGTAGCTTTCCAAAAGCTTAGCATTATACAGAGCACAAACCTAATTTGCCCAGACTTTCTTTTTTTTCAGTTGACATCTATTTGCAATGCCTATTAAGAATGAGAGAAATGAATTAAGAAATTTGCTTAAACTGGAAAAAGTGCATACACAAGGCTTACGTGAGTCACATTGATGAAAGGTGCTGGCAGGGTTTTACTAAGAATTTAAGACTAGATGGGCTAAATATTAAACTAAACTAGTGTAATAAAATACCTTCATGGGATGAGAAAGGACTGTGTTTTGTTTTACCCACTTGGTGTGAGTGCAAGTAGTCATAAACTAACAAAACTTGAGATTACTTCAAAGCAGAACATAACAAAGCCCTCTGTAGGGTTGTGTTGCCTGGGATAAAAAAGCTATAGGATCTTTGCAAATTTCTACTTTGCTGAAGAAAACAGGGTCATGAGGAAGATAGAAAGCATCCTGAAAGAGCAAACTGCCTGAGATGGGAGTGTATTTCCAGGAAGATACTCTACACTTTTCTCTTTCCTTTCCCCACCTATTGTGTGGAGTTTTGCAAAAGATTGCTTGCTGAAGTTGGAACGCATCCTTGTGGAAGCAGTTGCTGCTCTGTTAAATCCAGTCAGGATTTGTCAGCTTCGTCCCTTATCCTTTGCTACACTTTTGCATTTGGTTTGGGATTTTTCTTGAGGAGTCTGAGAGCGGTTTTCTGCGGATTCACACGCAAGCAGTAGAGCGAGCGAAATCACTGGAATCACTGTGCTGCCCTGCCCGGGAGAAAGCGGGAGGAGCGATCTCCGAGCAGGAGCTGCATCCGCGCGTCCTGGCAGCACGTGGGAGATGCTCGCTCTCTGCCTGCTCGCTGCTCCTTCTGCTCCTGCCAACACAAAAACAGTTAGGTCATTTCTAGCTCTCCTTCCTGTGTGTAGAGGGGGAAAGAGGTA
This sequence comes from Pyrgilauda ruficollis, assembly GCF_017590135.1. Classification (NCBI taxonomy): domain Eukaryota; kingdom Metazoa; phylum Chordata; class Aves; order Passeriformes; family Passeridae; genus Pyrgilauda; species Pyrgilauda ruficollis. Next base: position 10,721,647 of record NW_024519206.1, on the reverse strand, counting down.
CCAGCTTTGTGGACATGTAGGCATTCTTAAGGAGTATATTAGGACTTTTTAGATTTCTAATAGCAAATGAAATGGCAAAATCTCAAATGTGTCCATGATCTCTTATGCTGGTTCTGTGTGATTCCTCTCTCGGTCAAGCAAAGCTTTAGTCAATTATATTTTTCCCCCATGGCTAATTGCGGTACAGAAAAAATGAAGAAAAAAAAAAGGGTGTCTCACTATTGCCATAAATTGAGGTGCACAACAGGACTGTACCTGTTTCGTACTTAGTTTGCCATTTTCTTTTGCTGTTTGTGAATGTGACAGGGAAACTAGTAATTTTAAGGTGGCATTTCTTCCTCGTTCTTCTCCTTTCCTTCTCCTTTTCAGAATGTTCAAGTTATTTCTGTGCTACAAATGTTGGCTGGCTAAAGTTTTAAATTGTATCAAACTTTTTCAGTCCCTTGAAGTCACAAGGGGAAGGAAAAAACCCAGTGCCAAACCTTGTGCTAGTCCTCAGCATGATGATGATGAAGAGATGATGCTAGATGACTAAAAGCACAGATTGCTTTTTGTTTGGTCCATCTTTTGTGTATTGAGCAGTAGAGAAGATTTTCAGAAGGATTTCCTTCTGAAATGAAATGTGAGGTGGTAGTTTTGTTAAACTTCCTTATGTGTTTCTGGAAAGAACTTCCTCCCCTCCAGCCCCCTTCTCACCAGTGGATGTACCCTGTTCAGTGGGAGCACTGATGGCCAAACTTGGGTGTGGGGCTGGGATGAGACCTGCTATTGGTATGGGGGCTGTTGGGCTCGGATCCTTCTGTGAACGGTGCTCCTTGCTATGAAACTCATGAATTTTAATTTGAATCTACAAGTGTGAGAGAGTAATGGCACAGCACGGTTTGAAGCACATTGAATCGTGTATTGGCTGCCAATTTTGTGGTTTGGGGTTTTGCTGTATTAAAATTGCCCAGTATTTTTAATGTTGTATGAACATCCCCTTTTATGTTCTACCTCAGGACCCAAGTTCCAGGTTGCAGTGAGATTATTTTGATGTTTCAGAGCAGTATATGGCTACTTTAGGGTGACTGTTTTGCAGCAGCATCACTGGCTGAGATCATGGTCTAAGGGAAACTTTGTAGGCTTGAAGGAAATTTTCTGCGCTCCCTATCACAGTGAGGCAGTTCCTGACTTTCCCTGCTTTACTGAAAATGAAACCTTAACAGGGTTGTGTGTGGTTTGGGTTTTCGTTCTCCCTTCCTTGCCTATTTATATGATCAAATTCTGAAATCTGCTCCTACTTGCTTGAGAGGGAGTGAAAACAGCTGAGAAATGCTACAAAACTAAGACCTGATTCTGTTTTCTGGCCAAATCTTGTTTGTTGCTTGATCCATGGTTGCTGCAGTGTTGGGGATGACACCTCTACATGAGGAGCAGTTTGGGCAAGTGGCTTTGTGCTGTAACCTCTGCTTGTGCCTTGTAAAAAGCCTGTTGGGAAGAGCATTTCAAGATGTAAAACACTCACTGCAGGCCTGGGTAGGTGGTGGTGTTAGGGAAAGGAGTGTATTTTAAAAGGATTTGGGGGCGAAAATGAAAGCTTTTGATTTTATTGCTAGACAGGAACATCTCTAAAACTTGTTTTGCTTGAAGACTTCACTGGCTTGTATAAATTTAACTGTTATAAAAAATCTGTAAAATGTTAAGCATTTTTTTCTGAGAGAGGCCATTACTGAGCAATTAAAATGTGAGGTAGAACTAAGTGTTTGAACACAAGACACTTATTTTAGCTGCTTTGGTGTACCATAGTGCAGTTGAGACCTTCTAAGTCTCGACTGCTCTCTCTTGTCCCCTCTCCCTTCCCCGGAGCTCCTCAGGATGGTCAGACTGACCCTACCAGCTCAACATACCTGAGCCTAGCCGAAACTGTGTTAATCTACACATTCTTGTAAATCCCAAGGGGTTTGTGGCATCTCTGGCATTTATTTGTTCTCTCACTTTGGGGGAAGGGAGAAGACAAAGGACTTGGCTGTGAAGGCAGCCAGCACACTGCCAGGCTTTGCAGTAGCACTTCAAAGTGAATGTTTTGTTTAGTAGATAAGTGAAAACTGATGTAAATTTGGGGTGAAGATAAAATAAATGTACTGATCCTTACCCTCTCATCCCAATAAGGAATTAAGAATGTTAGTCATCTAAATATTAGAAAATAGTCCATAATTAGATTAATGAAAAGCTTAATATTAAAACAAATGTATTTATTAAAGTTTATATTCCTTATCTTGAAGGATTGTGACATCGTGATGTATTGTTTTGGTGAATTATAAAAAAAAGAAAATAACAACAAAAAACTCTTAAAGTGTGTAAAGGAGAACCCAGCACAAATACATGGGATCATCACACCCATTTATAATAGTGAATTAGATACTGAAGGCCTTAAAGCTAAAATAGAAATACTCTTCAAGAAAAGTGGAGGCTTCATGAAATGTAACAGCTGTCAAATGTGTAGCAAGTATTTCAATAACAGTTCTTTGGACTTGAAATGGTTTTGACCTGACATTCCCCCCTCGGCGATCTGTTGGTTTTTTTTCAATTCTGTATTTGGTTTTGCCCCTTTTAGTATGACAGATGCTTAAATGTATGACACTGCTATGTATAGTCTATCTTGCAATAATGTTTTCTCTGGGTTTTTTTTAAAAACTATTTTCTTTAATTTATCTGCAGGAGTCGGAAGCTTCAGATCAGGAATATCCCGCCTCACTTGCAGTGGGAGGTAGGAAGTTACTTAAAAAAATTTTATTTTTGCTTAAAAACTATGCTTCTGTTTCTCTCTTTATCCACAGGACTTTTCCCCTTCCCCCACCTTTCACTTGCTTCGCACACACCACCCATTCTGTTCTGGGGAAAAATCCTTTGGAAGAGGGAACAATAGAGCCTTCTAAGCAATTCAGATAACTGCCTTCATTTCTGTTTTCCAAGTTAACCATAAAAAATGTTGAAATGGATTCCTTGGTGAATGCCGACTTCCTGATGCAGTCGCTCTCTTTGACTGAAAGCTCATCCATTTTGGACTTTGCTGGTGTTTGGTGTATGAGCAAACTTAATAAAAGTTCTTATTTAAATACTTGGTCAAAAGCCTTTACAGAAGCAGAAATTCAGGTCCTTTTTTGGGTGTGGGGCTTTTTGGGGGCTTTTGTTTTCCTTGCTCCTCTGTATTGGTGGCATGATGGCAAATTGTTTGTTCACAGTATTCTGATTATTGGCTCTCACCAGTATAATATGTACTTGCTATTTACACTCCACAAATAGTGTTCTAATTTTTGCAGTAGATTGCCAACTGTGAGAACAGATAAGTTTTCTTTGCTGTTTTTCTGCCTAATATATGTTTAAATGTTTTTTCATATTTTATTAGTGTTAAGTCATCCTCTTGCCTGAGGGAATGTAGGGGGTGGTGGTTTTGGGGATAAAGCTCCGGTAGCATTGTTCTCCAGTGGGTTTGGTCTGTTGCCTTCATCTGACTTTCCATCTGCAGCTACTTCTTTGTTTGCTCTGCCTGATTGCCTCCTAGCTTTGAAGGAAAATGGAGGCATTGGTCTGTTGAATCAAGGCTGTCACCCACAGGGTCTCTGTCAGGTATCACACCTCTCATTGCTCCAGCCTGCCTTTCTGCTGCCAGCTGTCCACATGAGCTTTTCCTCTGCACTTCCCAAGCCTTGCATATCCCTCAGCTTAACAGTATCCACTTGATATCTCTTATTTCAATTTCATAACTGCTTTTTTATGTCAAACTTCTGGGAAGCATAGTAATAGAAATGGTTGAGGCTGACTAATTTGAAGATTAACTTATTTTTTGGTGCAAAATTCCTCTGAGGATTTTGTGTAGGAATAGTAAGTATCAGAGCAGAGGCATACAACTCAGAGATGTGAATAAAGAGATGTTTAAGAGAAGTGCTGTTGAGCAGAGTACTTAAAAGTGCTTCTACCTGCTCAGGACTCCTTACACACGCAGCTAATACTGCTTGTATATTACAGGTATCTACCCTGCTTCCCATCTGATTTCTGACTTAAATGATCCCTCTTCTCCATTGTTGCAGTTTCTGTCATGACATCTGGTCTCAGACAGATATTTTCTCTGCCCATTTTTTAAAAACACTTTGTCTTCCCAAAGTTCCCAAGGAAGAGTCAAAATTGTCCCTGTTAAAATCATCTCAGCATTGCCTACATGCTCTAAAGTTACTTTTACAGTCCTGATCCTTTAAACATGGAATTTATAGACCCAAAAGTTTCTACAATAATTTTTTTTGCATTCTTTTGCAACATCAGGGTTGCCTGGCAAGTACAGTTTGTCCCCTAACTTTCTAAAGCTTTTCTTTGTAAGTGCTGGTGGTCTGGCACCTCTGCACTTCAGCAGGTAAGCTTTGTCTGTCCTTAAAACAGTGCTGACAAAGTACAGCGACTGGTGATCAAATTCATCAGGGAATTGTCTTATGTCAGTTTACCTTGGGTTCTGATATCTTTTTTTGGTGTTAAAGTCCTTGAAAAAAATTCTTTTGAACTCTGTAAGAAGGTTTTTGATGATTCCCCCTTAAAACAAGTCTTTCTTAGTGGGGAGAGTAGAAATATATGTGTTCAGAGAGGTATTTATATTGAAGCAATGTTCCTGCAGAATATTTTCTGAGTGGATGGTATACGAGTGTGCATGTGTAGCAGCTGGAGTGATTTTACTTAGATTGTGTTTTATAGTCCCTCTGTGCCAATTCCTTTGCCTCATCACCCCTTTGTTAATTGCTTGAATCAAGACTGACTTCCAATAGGTGTGAAATCCTTAAAACCACAGCAAAACAATTGATGAAAGAGGTCTCTAGGTTAGTTAGTCCAGCCCTCATATATGTTCCATACTGAAATCCAAAACACACTTTGTACTCTGCAACGTCTTTTCTTTTACTGTGACACAGGATCTGTGAAAAGAACAGCAGATCTATGTTCTTGTGAACAGTTTTTCCCCTGGTATAGCCACTATTCAGAAGGCTATAGTGCCATTCTTTGCAAAAGCCCTAGTAACTGTCTTGTTTTAATTTTTCTTCTTTATGAAAACAAGCTCTTTATAAAAAGCCCATGGAAGTGCCCCTAGAAGTCAGTGTGGAATAAATTAGGTCTTAAAAGGAGGGCATCTATAACATTCTTCAATACAGCAATTCTGAAACAGTTTGGTAGCAGCTCCCACTTCTGATCACCACAGATGAGTTTGCCTCCTGGTTTCCAAAACCAGAAAAATTTTCAGGAAATATTGAAGGTTAATTTGAACTGAGAGTGTTTTGAGATCCATCACCTGAGGAAGGTGCCCCACTGTTGATATAGGTCCTTTGTTCTCCATGTAGGTAGAAGCTGGCATTTGAGATTAGTGAACTGCTGGAGTAAATCTGCTTCTAGTGAAAACCTAGAAACTGTTCCACTGGTGTACCCTCTTATCTTTCTAAGAGATATGCATGTCTATTTAGTCAAATTTAGTGCCTTTAGTAGAAGAGAGGAGAGAAAACATTGAACTTTAGTGATAAGGAAATTTTGACTTCCCCTTGGACATAACTGCATGTCCCAAAAACTCGTGGTAAGACACTTGGCCCACAGCTATTCCATATAGATTGGGAAACAGTGGGTATAAATGGCCACAGAGTAACAGGCATTTATTAGCAAGACTTGTCAGGAATGAAGTCCTGAAATTCAGAGTAACTATTTGCTTTTCTGGTTGCCTCTTTTGACAAAAATATTCCAACTAGTGCTGTCCTTCACAGAGGTTGACATTACTGATTAAAATACTGACTCTTAAAATCAGCCATAGCAATTGGGCTTGTTTCCTCTGTGTACAACCTCACTATGCACTTATCAGACCATCATGGTATAAGCAAAAAAGGTAAGATAACCCTTTTAGACCATATTCAGAGCTAAGTGGTGGAGAAAAGGGCAGATAATGAACTGCTATAATCTGCTGAGTTACTACTTTGAAGCAAAACCATAAGGTTGCCATCCTGAAGAGCTCACTTGAAAAGTGCAGCTGTAAAAGATAAAATTCTAATTTATTCCAAGTCATTCAAGGTTAAGTTTGTACAAAACTTGTCTGGTAATTAATTTGAACTTCACAAGATTTTTGGCAAGGTTCTGTAGGTTTCTGTATGTGTGGGTTGGGTACTCTTGTGCTCCTTGCCCAGATAGGAGAAACTGGAGGTGGAGGGAAGACAGCATCTCTGTATGAGCTAAGAAAATTTAGAAGTTGCCCTAGACTGCAGTTGCAGTCTGGACTGATAGAGGATTAGCCAGGGTCAAGTTTTCTACTCATCCAAGAGTTCACTTGCATCTTGCCCCTGCCCTCACTGGGCTGTCTCTGAGGATTCTGGATCGGGGACCAGTTCCATAGGTCCATCATGACTTCTGCATGAATAATCTTCCTTTTCTGCTGCTTGCATATAATTTGGCTCTAGAGGTTATGGTATCCATAATTTGTAATTTGGCGAACTCATGTGTGATCAGATCTTATTGTTTAAATAAATAGTTTTATCTTGTTACAAAGTCTGTTTTGTGAAGCAAACTCTCAAACAGTTAGTGCATCATTTTTAGTGGTAATATGTGGGTAGTAGCAGTGTAATATGTAGTGGTAGTATTCTTCCCCTTTTCTGTCCTCACTCTTGAAATACAGAGCTCAGACTGATGGTAAGAATCATGACCAGTGAAGGATTTGGAAAACCTTTTTTTCCTGTTCTCCACATATACCAGTCTTATTGGAAACAAGTACCCTGGCTCTGTGGTTGCTGCAGAAAAGTAAATAGATCTTTTCTTACTCTTTCCTTAACTGCAGTCTGTAGCTGATTTGACTCCTAATTTATAATGGCAAGTACTCTCTCTCTTAGCTTGTGTGTATTCAGCACTGGAGGTGTATTTGCAAGACAAAATTATAGACCCTCTGGAAGGAGAATATAGGTATGGTGATTTAAAACTGAAGTACCTAGAGTTTGTTTCTGGTGTAATACAATGGGGATTCAAGCAGAGTTCTGAGAAGGGACTGTGCAATGCCAATCCCTTTTAATTCTCTTTCTTTTAAAACGAGCATCTATGGGTGTAGAAGATGCTTCGAGAGATTTTCTCTCCAGATATTTTTTTCCATGTTTAGTGAATAAAACACTAGAGAACAGACTTTCAGGACACAGATGGTGCCAGAAATGGCACTTGCTGGCTCAGCAGGAAGGTAGCTGTTGAAGAGTTCCCACTTATCTTCTGTGGGCTTATTTCCTTATCAGTTTGGATGGAGCAGATAAACAGATAGTGTTGATGAACTTGGTAACAAAAAAGGTAGACTAAAAGCTGAGCCTGTGAAGTGTGAACCTGTTGAGTGAGCAAAGAAATTAAAAAAAAAAAATGCTGTGAATGTGTATTCCTAGCTTTGCTGTGAGACTTGCAGGTTGCTTTTGGGGACAGAAATGTGTGGGAAGGAAGGTCTGATTTAGCTCTTCTGAAAGCAAAAGAATGTTACTAAACAGGGTTTGCTTTTCCTCACTTCTTCATTGAAATGAAAAATGAAGTCTCATAGTTATGTTGAGACCTCCAATGTTTCAGATTCCCCAAGCAGAAGTAATAATGGAAAAGGATTTCTAGAGCTGCAAAGTTGAGTCTGGGTTCTGCATCGAGATTTCTGACCAAGCAAGGAAGCTGGAGATGTCTAAAACCTATCTGCACATCTTGTAAGACATCTTTGAGTATCATTAAAAGAATAGAGGCTGATTCTCACTGGGCAAATGTTTGTAAGTCTTACAGTGCACTGAGTAACTGTCCTGAGGATCTGTAGTAGCTTGTATTGCTGCTTTGAATAAAGCTCTGTGGGGTGGATTTATTGTTCTTCAGAGATGCAGTGTAAAAACTAATTTTGATGAAGGACACCTGCTTAAGATGCAGGATGTGAAGAGGATGGGTGGGGATCTTGTGGGTTTTTGAAGAGGAAAACCAATGAAACTATAGCAATTAAGAATAAGTTATGATTATATAAAGCCGATATTTCTCATAAAACAAAGATGGAAATAAGAGTTGCAGGAATGAGCTGTAAGTAAAATGAAAAGAACCCTAGAAGTAACGTGACTCAACAGTAAAGATGTATACAATATATTGAAATAGGGTCTCTCACCTCAAGCTTCCTCTAAGAATCCTAACTTGATGTAGTGCTATAAAAATAACGTTTAGCTATAAAAACGCTAGCAGAAAGCTAAGCATGCACAAATCTGCTCCTGCCTGCTAGGTCTGGGAATCTCTGGTAGGGATCTTTGAGAAGGAAACAGAAAACAGTGTGTGCTACATCAGGCACTAAGCTGTATTTCTTGTCAATTTGTACTTGTCCTACTCAGCAGGTGAATGAAGAACATGTTGTTCTGCTTTCTGCAGCAGTCTTTTACATATTGGAAGACCTATGATGCTTTGGGAGGGTTAAGGAGGGAGTTTAAGTTCCTTCAACTTATTCTCAAGACTCTTATTTCTAGGCTATTGATGTGAAGTCTCTTAGCTGGGAATGTCCCATGAGGCTTCTCCGGAGTAATTTCTGTAGTTTAGGATTGCTTTGGCACTTGGCCCCAGGTATATTGTCACTCTATTTCAGCTTTGTGCTGAAATATTGTGTTCAAATTTAGTGAGCAGGAACCTGATGCAACACTAGATGGTGTATTCCCTGCAAACCCTTTTAGTTTGAAATGGAGCCTTTTAGTTGGACAGTAGGCTGGTAATGACTGTTACCTGACAGGGATCCCAAGGTCAGCCTCTCACCTGCTGTTGCACTGTTGTCAGTGTTTGCTTTATGAGCTTGTTGTGGGACAGTGTCAAAAGCCTTTGGGAGGGAGAGTCCCTTCCTTTTCCCAGTTAATTCTGTTATAATGAGAAACTGGAGAGATTTATCAAGAATTATGTGCATCAAACAAAATTTGAATCTCAATCACAAGCTTAATTTGATTTCTTACTACAGGACAGAGGGCAGAGTAGCTTCTGGGGCAATGCAGAACCTCAGGCACTTCTTCCTCCTTGGCTTGGGTCTATACTCAGGGGAGCATGGGGGCCTGCCTTTGCTCCTCTTCTGACAAGAAGAAGAGAGGGTGGTCATCTTTCCTTTCTTATCTGACCTGGGACACGCACACTGAATTAACTGTTTTTCCTGATCCACATATATTTCCCATTATCTGGCTGGGCTTAGCTGCAGGTGAGGCAATCTGATATATGAAAGTGACCGTGGCAGACCACCCAGTTTTCCCTTCAGATGACATACTGGCTTATGTTGGGATTTTAATTGCCTGGCTTAATCATAGAGGGTGATATTTGCAGGTATATGTGAGGTAATCAACACCACTTGCAGATGTTTAAAATACAGTGAGGGAGCGGAGGTCCTGGGATAAATATGCAGTTAGCATATTTCTCACTTTGATTGATTTATTCATACAAATGTGTTGGTTACAGCAATGCCGATAATTGTCATACAATTGTTACAAACAAGGGGAAAAATCCAGTGAGGAAAGTTAATTTTCTATGAGATTTGTGCTACGGCATTTTTTCATTTAAATCAGAGTCCTATTAAAAACAATTGATAGTGATACTTTTATCAAACATCTGCCCCTCTGTAAGACTTAATGTCCTAGAAGTCCCTAATGAAGATATTTTGTTGTTCTTCTATTATAGTTGTAGGCTTAGAAAAGTCACATTGCATTAGCTAACACAAAGGTTTCTCTAGGAAACTTAGATTGTAGTAGGTTAAGTAGAGAGTAGGGAAATTAGAAGTGAGGTGGGGGTTTTGTTGCACTAAGCACCTAGAAGATAGAGAAGGTGGTCTTCCAACCAGAGGAACTAGACATAGTGTTAAAACTATTTCAGAGAAATACTACTGTTTCAGAGAAATTGGAAGACTCATGGGATCAGAGCTGGTTGACTGACCTAATTCAGAGGTGTGCAAGTTGCTCTTCTTACTCCAGGTGGCCCAGGTAATTAAGCCAAAAGAAGAGGAAGTAGATTTTGGGCTGTGCTGCAGGAAATGTGCTGTTGGGTGGATGTTCAGGAAGCCACAGGACTCATATGGCAGAGGCAAATAATTTGGCTGGGCGAGTTTTAAACTGTGATGTGAGGTGTCTCAGCTTTTTTAACCGTGATGTTGAGCCAGCTGAGTAGTACATTGCAGTGACTTCAGAGCAAGGTTTGTGAGATGCTGTGGAGGGGACAAGGACTGGAGAAAAGCTTCCACTTGGACCTGAGACTTTTAAGCTGGGCTGCACAACTTTGTGATTCAGAGAGTTGTCTACATATCTGTTTTAAGAGTGTAAGCTGCTTTTGGTTGTGATGGGCTCTAATTGTCAAAACACAGCAAACTGGTGAGTTTTAAGTGTTAAATTCCAGCTAATATGTGCATAATATTTGTCTTTTGAGACTGCTTTTATAGTCTTTTCTTACTAGTCATACTTCCCTTTCAGAATTCAATGCTAGAAATAGCCAAGTGAAGGGTATAGAAAAAGGAAGAAATGTTTCAGTGCAACTGTTTGACCAAAAACTCTCCCTCCATCCAAATTTGCTCCATTGTCCTGTGACTGAAATGAGAGAGTCTGTTCTCATTACTGGCTTTTAGTCTTCTGTGATAAAGGAAATCACAACTTTTAATCTCTTAACTTTTCAGAAGTGTTCTAATACCTAAAACAGCTGCTAGTGTGCAAGAATTTTGGCATTGTCACCATAGGGTTGCTTGGCACTGTTAAAACAATGTGTTGCTCACAATCCTAGAATAATAGTTACTTGTTTACCCTGTTACTAACAGTGACTCCATAGCTTGAGAAATCTTAACAGACATACAAAATTTTCTTGGTTCAAAACTTTTTGGGAAGCCAGCCACCAATCCTTCCTTTTTATTTGCAGTTCTAGAAAGGTGTCAGTGAAGACCTTTGTTCAAGGACTCAGTTGTTAAGGTGTTGCACTCCTTAGCTATAATTTCTACTTAAGAAGTCACTTTAATCATGATGCAACCACTTTTTGCAGCATTGTGACGTGCTTGTTATGAGAATTACAAAACCATTCATGTTGAAAGGGGTCTCAGGAGGTCTATAGCCCAACTTTTTGCTCAAATCAGCACTCTGCATTGAATTCAAGCCACATTGCTTAAGGTTTTGTCACCTCTAGGAGACCTCTAGAAATGTAACCTCTCTGAGTGACCAGTTCAGAGGATTAACTATCGTGTTGGTGAGAATTGTTTTCCTTATACCTGGTGAGGATATCAGTTGTTCCAGCTTAAGCCTGGTATCTCCTGTTCTCCCACCCTCCACCTCTGTGGAAAGCTTGGGTCTATCTTCTCAGTGACCTCTGGGGCAGGCTGTTGCTGTGCTCCCCCCAAAGCCGTCCATTTTTGGACTCAACATGGCCATTTTTCTCACTGGAGAGATGTTCCAGCCACCTTCCAGGTTCTCAATGGGTGTCTTGTACTGGAGGTCCCAAAACTGGATGAAGTATTTGCATGTGACTGGTTATCCCCTTTTACTCAGTGTTCATTAAGTTTACTCCATTCATTGCCTGTGTTCTTGTTCATGCACGTTGTTGTTGACCTTCTCTGCTGCCAGGTCACAGACACTCGTTTCTTCCCTCCAGGTAGAAAGTGGCCAGGTAAGGTACCATCCTCTGAGCCCTAATGTTATTCAGTATAGCATCATCACTGGAACTTAGCTGGATGTGGAACCTCTGCAAGCCTGTCACCTGTGTATGTAGCAGGGAAACCTACCTGGAATGGTATTGCATCTCTGCAGGTAGATCTTAGAGGTTGTATGCCATTGCTGGATAAATTTCCTTAAATACAACGATAAATCAAGCTGTTGTTCAAACCACCCTTAAGTGAGGCAGCCTGGAAATCCAGTGAGTAGTACCACCACACTGCTGGGAAGAGCTGCATTTCACTTGTAATTGCATGATCTTGTTTACCACTGGTACTCCAACAGCATAAACCCCAAACTGCTGAGGGACTGCTTGTATGGTATGTTCTGAAGCTTGCAACCTCATAGCAAAAGTCCCAAAGTATGTTTTTGGTCACAAAGTAATATACCTTTTTAATAAGAAAAAGGTACTTATCCCTGTCAAAGCTATTGACATAGTTTTTCTTTGTCTTGCTCATAGAAATTTACTGTCTCCTAATTAATTATTCATGCTGCCTGATATCCAAGTCTTCCTTAGTTTTCTCTCCGTCAAATAAGGAGTCAGTAGTTCCTACTGGTGTTGCGTCTTCTGCTGAGGTGCTGGTTTTAGATGAGAGTGCAGCCCAAAACTCCTGAAGAAATTAGACATTCATACCTTTTCTGTTGGTATGAAGCTGCTGGTAAAGCTACATGCTTTTATAAACATAAACACCCTTCAAATATTGTAAAATTGATGTGATTAAGAAAGTAGTTATTTCTGTCCCACTCTTAGGAAGTTCTGAACTAATTTCAGTTACCTGCCTTAAGAGAAGAGGCCACTAGCAGGGATTGTTGCTTTCAGACTTGCTTATTGTATAATTTGAAAAAGAACTGAAGGAAATGTATGAAAGAGTTGTTCCTCAGGCAGTAGTACAAGAAACTTTAGCTCTTGTTCATAGTAGCCAAAGGAATAGAAAAATGTTAACTTCAAGTGGCCTCAATGATTCTTAATCCACTCTACTCAGTTTATGTGTAAAGAACAGGAAATCAGCAACACTGGGTCAGAAGAGAGGTTAGTGTCCAGTCATGTAACCCACCTTTGCTGCACCTTGGGAGAGGTACAAGGGCAAGGATATAGTGATAGCTCACCAGAGCAGTCTACTGGCTTTTGGCATTTTGCAGCCCTGAAACCTACGGACCTAAAACCAGAGAGTTTGTATTTGAGAAATTAATCCAGAGTTTCTGGCAAGCATGTTGTTGAGCCATGTAAACTCCTGACATCCACAATAATACACTGCAGTGAAGTGGATTCTTAGGGCGTGTTGAAGGAAGAGCCATCCCATTTCACATGCTTTGAACTTCCACTTATCTCCCAGTTCCTGAATTGGAAGGAAGAATGAATGGAAATAGCTCTGTTAACTTTTTCTCCTTCTCTCTTTTCCTTACTGTTTTAATAGCCTTTATTCCTCAGCCCTTTCTTTTTCATGCTGAAGAGGTAGAGCCTGCTTAGCTGTTTTTTGGAAGCTGTTCCCCATTCTTTGATTATCTTTGTCCATTCTTGGAAATTTTTTATTGATTTGGAATTGAGAAACTAAATCTGTACATTATTAATTTTAGGTTTTTTCACTTCATGAAGGTAGTTGCTGTCAGACACCTCTATGTGTGTGTTAGGCTTTGCTCCTTTAAATAACAACAAACCCCTTCCCCCCCAAACCAACCAACCAATAAAAACCTGCAGTAAAACCTGTGGAAAGCTTATAAGTGGGATGGGGCTTGCTTCTTGTGTCTCAAGAGATTAGCAGACTTTTCTTTTTTGTGATGGCCATGGCAAAAATCGACATTATCAGTCAGTAGTGCAGATCCTCCTCTGGGCACACTGCTGGTTGCCAGGAAATGTTGCATTTGAATCATATGCGTACCACATGTTGACCTAACTTTATGCAACCGACTCTTTTGTGGAGGGAGGGAAACAAAATGTGATTATTTCCAAGGCTCTGGCTAGTTCCAGTCCTATTGATGCTATAACGCAATGGTAGTCAGCACATCTCTGTCTGCTCATCCTTGTGCTTAGGCATGTGGGATTTTTGCCTTGTTTGCTAGCCAAGTAGAAACTGGCTGTTGGGCTATCTCTCCAATGACCAAGTCTGTTGTGGGGCTGCTCCTGACACAAACCTATTTCATTGCTACTTGTGCAAGTTACACTGCTGGATGGCCTCTGTGCTCCCTCCCACAGTCACTGTTTTGGTTGTAACCTTGAAGTGGACCATTCAAGACTGAGGCCCCATCTGTGTCCCTTCTTGCAGCTCCCATTTGCTTTCATCCAGTGCTACAGGAAAATCTTGTCTTATTTCTTGGATGAGGGGGATAAAGGAAGAAAGTGAACTCAGCTGCAGAATCTCCTGCAGAAAAAAAGGAGACCTACAACTGAGGCAAGCAGTGAAGCTGTTGTATCAAGCACAGGAAGATGTCACAGTCTTACAGGAAGGCAAGATATACCAGCACAACCTGCAGCTGCACAATGCCATTTCACCCAGCAGCTAGTGCTCACTCCAGGAGCTGGGTGATTTGGGTACTGGCTGCTGGGCTGAGGCCTTCAAAACTTGCAATGAGGAAATGAAAGAATCGGTAGGAGGTCTCTAAGATGTAGGTGAACACCAACAGAGCCAAATCTACTGAGCAGGGGGAAGAGAGGTAAAGGTCTGTTAATTTTGTGTTATTCTGAAGTCCGAAGCTCCCTCTGATCCTGTGTCCCAAATTGGTAGCCAAGTACATGTGGGCAGGGAGGGAAGGGAATGTAACTTGAAATAGCTCCCTTATTTTCAGACATTGAGTGTTGTGGCAATCAAAAAGGGGGGATGTGACTAAAAGCCATCAAAACCACTTCCAAGCACATGCCTTTTAGTGAAGCAAATGAGCAGGATTTTTAGAATATAATGCAAACAGGAAATCACTCTGAAAACTGTAGCCCACCATTAACTTGCTGGGGGAAGGGAAGACAGATTAAAACTATCCTTGCAAACAGCTGCTTTGTTATAAGACCTAATAGGGGATTGAATGCATGTGTAAGAAATGAATCCAAATCAACACCTTTTATTGGGTGCTGGGGTTTTTTTTGTTGCTCTTAGTAATAAAATCAGGCTACTGTTATGTGAGTAGTAGATGGCCGTTCATGCAACAATTTCACTTATTTGTTCACATAGTTCCTTTACTGAACTTAGAGTTACTCAGTGTGAGCAGCAGCTAGGAGGCCAACCTCAACTATGTGTTTTGAAGTGGAGGAGTTATAATGATGTGCCAGTGGCTTCTAGGAAGGTGTTGCTCAGCCCTTTGCATTGGATTTATAATTAAACCTGTAGCCTTCATGATTGCATATAGCAACTGTTGCCCTTTTGGATGTGGTTATTAATCTGCTGCCCATTAGTGTGTGCTAGTGTTGTTGTGGAGATTCAGCAAAGTTTTGGCCTGGGCAAGTCTTACATCCTACCTTTTCTGCCCTTGTTTCCTTTTCTTGGTATGTTGTTTTCTGGTATCTCTGCTTTTCTGTCCAAATCTATAGAAATTTACAGGAACCATCCATGCAAGCTTAAGGTGAAGTGATGTGTGTTACATCCCAACTACAGGAATAGTTTTGTTTCTTCTTTTTTAGGTAGAGGACTCACGTGGACCTGCAGCATTCTCACAGGCAGTGTGGGATCAGCTCATTATCCCTAACTTTGATTTGTAGATACTGGTTTTTGCAGCCCTAATGGTTGCTGTCACAAGCTGGGATTACTTAAGTACTTTAGTGACTGCAACCTTATAGACTTGCTTGTTGCCATTTAATTTTAACCTCTTGCTAATGTTCAGTAATTAGCACGTGTGTAATCCATTGGAAGTTTGGGTTTCATACCCAGGAGGTAATCTGTTCCTGGTGGCATCCCATTTTTTCTAAACATGTCGTAGAAGAAACAGTGCAGTGGTGGGAATACTTTGTGTCTGGGATTGCAGTGGAAGTGTGCAGAGGGGATTCATGATTGGGACTCTCCCAGCCATGCAATCTTCTGTGAATTGTGATGGACTCTGAACACCTTTAGCCTATGCAGATGGCGGTATAAAAGGTATGAACATTTTGAATATGTAGTATACACACTAAAGCCAGCCTTTAGGTATCTGAGCTCACTGGCTATAGAATTCCTTCTGGGATCTAGGAGGAGGGTGGAAGGACTACAAAATATATCAGAAGAGAACATAATCTTTTGCCAGCTCAGCAGCTGTGAGGAAGAAAAAAATCAGGTGTTGCTAACTAATGTTAGAGACAAGTGCTCATGACTTCCACCACTTTGCTACATAACAGCTTCTAGTCTAAGCCAATGTCTCATGGTGCCTCTGGACACTATGGAAATGCACATGCTGCTGACCCTTTTGGGTGGCATATGTTCTAAAAGTAACTTCTGCCTTTGTAAAACAAATAGAAGTAGTCTCAAAATGGTGTCCTCACCTGACTAATGAAATATCTTAACTTGCTTCAACATGGAAGTGTGGGTTTGTTTCCAAAATAGATATAAGCTATGCAATGCTTTGTTTCAGCTTGTCAAAGTGATCTTGCAGCTTCCCCGGGATGCATGAGGCATTGATGTGCTTGCAACTGCCCTGTGTGCCTTCCTGTTTAAAGTCTTTTTTTTTGCAGGCAATCACCTCCTCCATCCTTTTGGAACGTTACTGTCTGCAAAGCAAAGACAGGAACAACTTATTTTGTTCTTGCAGTAGGAATACTTGATTTTCTGAGATTGTGTGTCAACAGTTTCAACTAATTTGCCATAACCAACCTGTTTTTTGGCCACCCTCGTGTTCCATTGTTCATGTTTCCATGGAGTGGCTGTTAATTTCTCCACCATTTAGACAGTGAAGTAATGCAGCCTCACAGAGGTGAGGCAAGGAATGGGTCATTGGGACTGCAGTGTGTAAGAGGTGTTAGAGTTGCAGCCTCCAGCATCCTGGGATTACATTGACTACTCTGCATTGCTCCCCATTCTTCAGCTGGCATTCTCTTCGAGCTTTGTGGGATTAAAAGCATTGCCTCCTACATGTAACTTGTAAGAAGTCTTTCTGCTTGGCAAGGAAGGTACAATGATGTCTTTTGCTTGCGTTTTTGATGCAATGAGACCACCTGTTTTAGTAGCTGATGGGAACTTCCCAAATGCAGGGAGGACCTGCTAACCTTGAGATTAAGGAGCAAACTCATCAGGTCTGTTTGGTCAGATGATCTTTGCTGTGCTGGGGTGATGGCAAACTTGAAAATCTCTTCCTGGCAATGCCAGGCTGCTGATGCAAAACTTCTTGGAGCTGACCCCAGGATTCTGCAAGGCAGGAGGTGTTTGTGCTGGGCTGGGGGGCAGCAGGTTGGTGGTGGTAGAGCACAGGAGTGTCTGTTGGACATCCCTGCTGCTGCTCCTGAAGCCCAGCCCTTGCAGTGCTTGGCACCAGGAAGGGTCCCCACATGCACTACCCTGCTAATGTGATCACAGACATGGAACTCTGCAGTGTTAAAGGCCTTAAAAATATTTTAAATAAACATGAACACCACAAGATCAAATATGTAACTGAAAAGACCACAGAGCTTCTGACTTGCAGCAGAATTTGCCCCTGCAAGAGAAGCAGGTGGTACAGGTTGTGTGAAAAGGTGGAGTGGAAGTAAAATAATATACTGTTTTCTGTACTGACTCAAAAAACCCCCATCATATTTGAGCAGGCTGTAGACTATCCTGTAACTAGTAGAGTGAAAAATCTTCATGGTGCAGTGGCATTTGACAGATTTTCTCTTCAGATTTCTAGTTTTAGTGGAAGTAAGTACAACCAGAAATTATCAACAGCTGTTCCAGCAGAACTTTGACTATTTTCTACTCTGTATGTGGTAGAAAATATGATCTTTCCTGCCTTCTTATATCTAACCAAGTTCATGTGATTGGGTTTGGGACAGAAGAAATTTCCATTTTGCAAGAGAAAAAGTTGCCTTCAGTCTGAATGGGAAATTTTCAATTAACAATGATAAAGCTAATGTCTAAAGCATAAGAGCAGGTACTGCTGACTTCTGCCAGAGAGATCTGTGTGTGGGGGAAACCCCTAAAAAGCCCTACTGACTTCTGCAGCGTGTTGACTTGGTTCACTGTCACTTCTTCGTGTCATGGCAAAAGCTTCTTAGTTGTAAATGTTAAAAGTTTGAAGATTTCTTTTTTTTAAGTGTGGAAAAAGGAATACTTCTCAAGAGTGTTTATCTTTTGTCATCTAATTAGGGCAGATAAAGGTACACGCTTTCACAGGAGTTCTCTCATTCAGGCAATGGTAAATTTACAATCAAGTGAGGGATCATTTGAATACTAAGTTTCAGGAAATTGATATCACATTTAATTTGTGTCTAGGATGTTAATTATAGATATTGAATATTAGTTCTGCTTTTCTTTTTGACATCTTAAACTTGGCAAAAGAAAAATGTAGATTTATAAAAAGGTTGAAAATTCAAGTCTCTAGCTGAGTTCTAACATCTCATGCACAGTTACTTAAACTTTAAAAAATACTTTTAAATAGATCTTCCCAGACTGCTAGGCTGATGCCAGATGAACAGTTTTGGGGTATTTCTATAAATCAGCAAAGGAAAATTTTACCATGAGCTGAATCCCAATTTTTGTCTGCAAAGAAGAAAAGTTAAAAAATAAAACCCAAATAATCCAACAACAACCACAAACCCAGCCTTTTCTCTGTTTGTATTTACAACCTTCTAATAAGCATTTTCATAACCTTACCTGAAAAAAAATCCCCATTGTGGTTGTCCATGAATTATTCTCTCATTTGAAGTCCCCGTCTTCCTCCTCGCAAAGTATTTGCTTTTCACCACTTTGGTTTCTTTCTCTGGGTTGAGCAAAAAGTGAGCTAAAAAAAAAAAGCTTCTGTTATCTTACCTGCCTGGTAACCTTTCTGATGCTGGTGCTGGCAGGAAAGTGTAGGTGCTGTGAGCCATCCTGGTGCACCCTGGGGTGTGTTTTTTCAGCAGGCAGTTTACACGATGGCTTTGTAGCCTTGCAAACTATTGGGTGAGGCTTCATACCCAGAGACTTACTGCCCCAAAAGGAGACTCCTAGCCTGTGAGCTAAGGGTCTTGTCCTTTTTGTCAAATAACACTGCTCTGCAATTCCCTTTTTCTTTCATTTCAGCTAACTGTTGGAGGAAGTTGCTTTTTATTTTCTTGACTCCCACCTCCTGGTCCTCCATGCTCTGATCACAGCAGCTACATGGTAACATCCTTATGCTGTATTCCAGGGGTGCTAGAGGGCCTCCTGGGATTTTTAGGACACACAGCTTACCTGGGCCTTTTGCTTCCCTCAAATATCAGGACAGGGTGGGGACAGAGGGCATCCTATCCTGCTTCCCAGGGAGCAGTGCCTGGTTACATTGGTATGGACAAGGTCTTTTATGAGCTTGAACTAAAGAGTTTTGAATCTCTGTATGTGGATTTTTTCCAGTTTTTGTGTTGTCCTGGTGCTGAAGATGTCATTCTTTCCAAATCATTTGATAGCCAAAATTTGGAGGATACAGAGATGATTAGCATTCCAGCAGTGCTTGGAGATGACCAAAGTGAAGGGGTGGGAAATCTTAAACCTATTCTTTCTGGGGAATATGAGGAATAAGTAGTTGGAATTAAATAGTTGTGAGTATTTCTTTCACCAAAATAAGTAGGTTTTCAGATCCCTTTTTTTTTTTTTTTTCTTGTTCTAGTGAGAAAATTAAAATTGTAGAAGCACTACAGTTGTTTGTAGGCATAAGAAATACCTGGTGGGTGTTGTGGCAAACGTTACTTTAGAGCTAATAGATTACTTCACCACTTGCAACTTCAAGGATGCTTTCTATGAATTCTGTCTAAAATCTCTGCTTCTATTTAATTTTAAGGAAAACTGGAATTAATTTTCTAAATTAAAAAAAAAAAAACAAGACAAACTCTATAACCAGAACTGCCAGGAAGTTTTATGTTGTGCTAGCTTAAGGAGATATTCTTAATATAAAGACTTCATATTCTGTGGTAACCCATAACAGGAGTCTTTGCGCCTTTGATAAATGTCAGCATGTGCATCAGGTGCACACAAGATCCTAAAGTAGAGATTTTATGTTGTGGCTATCTTGTGTATAAAGCTGTAACCCATAGAATAATCAGCTTCCTTCAGTTGTTCATGGTCATTATGAATGCAAAAATCTGCCAAATGAAATATACAGGAGGGAAATGACCATAAGTAAGCTTAGATCTCCTAATTCCCTGTCCTTTTCTGTCAAGTCATAGTCTGCTAGGGTTTTAAAAGAATATTGGTTGAATTTGAGAAAGACAGATATAAAATATATAATTATCAGCACAGCAAATGTTTCTTACAGAACTGATTGTGGCTTATGTTGTTCTGCAAACCACTTCTGGAACCAAGTTCTAGAGGTATTAGTTTGCAGTTCTGCACACTGATTTTCTGTTCAAAAATGTCTGAATAACACTTTCTTGTTCACACTTTTTAAGGTTTCTCTCACCTTGTTGAGTTCATGAAACTGCTTTTTTCACCTCACTGCTTGTGTTGCTTAACTACCTATCATCTGATTGTAACTAATTTCTAGTGATCATTGTTATGTGATACTTGTGTTTCTCCTTGCCAGGGTATGATGGTCACCTGAAACAGAGGTAATTATTGTGCCAGGGTGCATTAACTTCTCCTTTATTTTTGCTAGCATTTCAATTCATATCATCATTGCCTCTTGCATGTTTTTGTAGCTTTGGCATATCTGGCAGAATATCTTGTAGAAGCGTTGCTTTTCATTTCCCTTGGAGAGAGATCCAGATGTAGCAATGCTGTCTAAGGAAATCCTGCTGCTTGACTCCAGCTGCAGTCATAAGGGGTCATTAACATGGTCTTTGCTCTTTCCTGCAGTCCCATGTTATTGTAGCTGTTGTCTCCTCTGTCGTGTATCTGTCAAATTTATTAATCAGCCTAGCCTTTCACAATCTATCAGTGAGAAGATCTTTACTCCAGGAAGCAAGAAAACAGAAGATTAGAGAAAAATGTGGGAAACTAAAAGGCATAGCTTCTTCCTTTGTTTTCTTGTGACATAAGACATACAGAATAACTTTGGAATGTATTTAAATGTTAAATTTGTTTCATATTTCTAATAGCTACTTCATCAAACTGTTCACTGAGTAATGTGAGAACATTGAACATGAACACTGAACATGTGCTATCACCCAAAATACACAACCGAGAGGGTGATACTGACTCTGTTGGATGCAGGTACCATGATGCACTGGAAGTGGCATGCTCCACATTGAAGTCTGTTTCGGGATCATCAGAGGCGTTTGAATGAGCAGGGCACTTGCTCTTTCATGTGTGTCCTGCATATTTCACTGATTTAGCGAAATTGGGGTGTGGTTGTGTGGATGGAAGTCCACCACAAGTAAAGGTACTTGTCATTTGGATTTTCTAGTTTGGTTTAAGGGAAGAATACAGGCTTTTTAAAATATTCCTGAAGCGTTTAGTGCACTGTTCCCTCTTGTTCATGACAAGTCCACTTTGTGCTGTGCAGTTCTTCATAGGTGCTTCTTGCAGTTCTTGTGGGACATCTGTACTGCTCACTTTGTAACCTGTGACACCTCATCACAAAGTTTGTCCCCACCACCCTTCCCTGCTTTCTCTGGGCTGTGCTTCAGCCGGTGGGGCTTGCCAGAGTGTGGAGAGGCAGTTTCCATCTCGCAGGAGTCCTCTGGATGGGTCTTGCAGAGCGCAGCCCTTCCCAGCACAGGCAGGCTCCCTGGTTTGGCTGAGGCTGAGATGTTCCTAGAGTGCGAGCGCCGGATTCTGTGTGATCTGGGTTGGGAGACTTCCCATTTGGCTGCGCCCCTCCCTCGGTGACGGCCCAAAATAAACATTGCGCAAATCGCGAGTCCCTCAAACAAGCAATCAGGGAAAATTGCTGAGCTTCCACTAAGATTAAGACTAATCAAAGTGGGCAGTGGTTGCAGGAGTCAGTCTTTGCTTGGAGTGTGTTCTAATGAAGCCTTTGCTGCCCCATGAAGGCACGGAAAGAATATGAAATGACACAACCTACAAAGACTTTACCACTAATTGCATTTTATGTTGTTCAGCTACACCACAATCTTTCTCGGTCTCATTTTTGGTGGAAAACCCTTCTGGTAAAGAGGAAAATTTTGTGTAGGCTAAGTAAGTAGGAGACATTGAGCTTTTGCCATGAGGTGAAGCACAACTTCTGTGGTAAATACACTTCAAAATGCTAATCTAAAAAAAAAAAACCAAATCAACACCGCCTCCTGCAAATCAGTGAATTCCTGTATCTCTAATTAATTTAATGGAGAGAAAAAAGATGGTATATGAAATGTATACAATTTCATTTTATGAATTCTAGTTTACTGCGTGAATAATCCTTTATAAACATAGCTAGTGATTTAAGTGATGACTCATTAATGGTTTAAAAGAAGTATAGTAAAAATGAAACGTGGTTGTTTGTGTGAGAGCTATTTTTATGTGTGTGTGGTTTGGTTTTTTCAAGTTATTTTGGGAGTTACTTTCAGTGGAATCCTAAGAGTTCTCCACAGTGCAACCGTGATTGCTTATCTCACTGGTTTTGGTTTTGCCTTTAATACAGTGGCAACAAACTGGGAAATGTTGATGCCAGGAAAGCTAACTAAAGGTACAGATTTAAAGAAGGGCTACAATGAAAGTGATGTTAAAATGATGCTAAATTTTGATACTTGTTACAGTACCAGATCATATCCTCCTACTGTATTGAAGTTATGACTAAAACCCAGTGTAATTCTAACTTTTGAAGTGTGCCACCTCAGTGATTCTTGGCTGGCAAATTCCATTTTACGCAAGAAAATTCCTCTTCTTGAACACTGGTAGTAATCTTAAGAAAAAATTTCACAGTTATTAAGTTTTAGAAGACTTAAAGCTCTGTATCTTTTCTTATATACTAGTTCTTCAGAGTGAGGCTTCTTTTTATGATTCATTATATAAGTCACTGTGTTTTATTTAGCACTTTACTGAGAGTATTGGACTTAAGAACAGTATGCATGCCTTCTAAAATGTGCATAAATATAAGAACTAAGTTGCACTGATAAAAAAGTAATGTATTTAAATTACTAAGTGCAATTTCCTGTCCATTTTACTACAAAAACTTGTCTATGCATGGAGTTGCAGGAAAAACAACTAATTGATATGTGTTCTGCACTTGAGCAATGTGTCTCTTAGTAATATTGTTGCTCTTACATCTCCCAATTAGCAGAATTTAATTCTAAAGATAGGCTGGGCTTAAAGTAACGGGAACTCCAAATTCAGTGACTCGTGGGAGGTTCTAAACCAGTCTGCTTTTCTCAGCCTTGCCTCTTCATGTGTGTATAATCAGGTCTTGAAATCCATAGTTCTTTTCCATTATCTAAAAGATGTACGTGATTTTGGATGATCCTTCTGTCAGACCCTCAGCTCATCTGAAAGAAAAATAGGCAGCCACACTTTCAGAACACTTTCAATGAAGAGTTAGAATTATTAACTGAAGTTTTAAAATAAAACATTTGCCTTGAATAACACTGTAGTATACTACTGCTGTTAGATTAGAAACACTGACCTATGATTTTTAAGCAAGCTATTGACTTGGTGGACACTTGGTGTGACACAGTTTTAA
Source organism: Pyrgilauda ruficollis (assembly GCF_017590135.1). Taxonomy (NCBI): domain Eukaryota; kingdom Metazoa; phylum Chordata; class Aves; order Passeriformes; family Passeridae; genus Pyrgilauda; species Pyrgilauda ruficollis. The sequence continues at coordinate 10,698,332 of NW_024519206.1, read as the reverse complement.
CAGATGCCAGTAAAAGGTTGTTGTATTAAGACAGTGTTTTTAACACAGTATTTGCTTTCATTTTAGACAAATTATTTCAGAATGGAGAATTTTACTTAATTGTTTGAGACAAAGGGGTAAAAACCAACCCTAAGCATAACTTTGATAGCTTCAGATTTATGTGGTTATATACAGATTTCCCCTTTCTTTTTTTTAAATTTTTTTTTCTTTGACTTTCCTGATGCTTTTCTACTTTGCTGCTGCTTCTCTTCCCTGAGTCTCACTTGCTCTCCCTGGTCCCCTTCCCAATAGAGTGCGGCCCTGACCGACCAGTTTGGATCTGACGTGCAAAACCCTGTCTGGATGAGGTAGTTCCAGAGGGTCAGAGCTGGAGGGCTGGTGGTGCAGGCAGACTTTGGTTGGAACCGAGGGTTAAAGGTGGCCTGGAGTGACACAATTTGTGCTTTGCATGATAGGGAGAGTGGGGAAAGGACAAAGGTAGCCACATGCCATTCCTGAGATCAAGGTTTTGAGGTCAACATGCAGCAACCCAGTTAGTAATTGCTTGGGCTTGGAGGGCAGATGACCTGCACCCTTTACCCCTGGGCTGTAGGGTTTAGCTGGGTAATTTTTCAGCAGTAGAACATCCACAAATCTTTAGGGTTGAGCTCTCTAAACTTCAGCAGTGTGGATGCTCACAAAAAGTTGTGCTGGGCTAGTTTGTGAAAATGTCACCTGTGGTTTAGACAGATCACCTGAGTAGTAACACAGGAGTATGATCATATTTAGGAGAGAAGCTGCAATATGGGGATTAGGTCCACATCCTACTTTGCTTATCCCGACACAGTAACTTGGAACTGTCTTTTGTTTAATTCGGTTTTCCCTTATTTTTTTAGCAGCATGTTTTGTGTGATGTATTCTCTATGAGCAAGTGTTGAAAGTGAGGTAGTGTTAAGCAAACATCTGTTCCTATGGAAAATTAGTGGGATTTCTGTTTCTCAACACCTTATTTACTAATGCAGCCAAAAAGAGCTGCAAATATGTCTCCACTCTGTTCCTCCCCCTCAACCCCCCCCCAGTCCCAAGTTGTATTTGTTTTCTTGCTTTGCTGGCAAGCTGACAACAGGAACGTTACAGTGGTCCCTTGCTGTCCTTATTTACTGTCCTAAGAACATCACAGTTTGCACATCAGTCACAGCAGCCAAGGCCATATGAGGCTGTTAAAGCAACACTGTCATTCTGTTAACCCTTCAGAGCAATGTCTGACGGCATCTTGTGCCATCTGCTCCTGCCTTTGACCTGTTTGCTAGTTGACCTTCTCTTCTGTCCTGAACTCTGTATGGATAGCGTTGGATGTAGCTGTCAAGCGTACTCGCTGTTGTAGTTTGTGGACCACGCTGATCAGCACACAGCACTTAAGTGTTTCATTGTCTATGGGAGTTTGAAAAGAAGATACTCTTGAAAGTTCTGCTAACTTTTCTTAAACAGAACTTAAGGTAGTTTCTCCAACTAGTGAAAATGGGTGTTGAAGTCAGCATACCTGTGAAGATTTTCCTATGCAATTAAAAACTCAAGTAAACTGACCTAGGTTGTTTTTCTTCCAGTGTCTGACTTCAGTCCTGTAACAGCTGAACAGCTTCTTCCACTAGAACTCTGGAGAGCATGTGGCAGCTAATTTTCATATTTGTGTTCAGAATGAGCAGAGTATACCATGGGCTGTTGATTAGTACCTGCTCTAGTATTTCTGGTTTTTGCAAACCTGTTGAGGATGCTGCCGGCCACATACCAAGTTGTAAGATTTTTTGGTGGGATAGGCACGCGTATAACTTTGAAGAATAAAACTCTTGGGTACAGAAACCTCCTGTAACCTTAGATAGAATGCTGCTTGTCTTGCACATACATTAGTCCTTTTAAAATCTTATTTTATTTGGTTATTGCCATGTTTTCAGGCAATGCAGTGCTTCACAGTTGTTCTGTTTGTTTATACACAGCTGTGCTAGCTTTCTGACGCAGCTGGTGAAGGTTTGGAGATCTGACCTTGCTGCTGACCAAAGATTTGTTTAATTGCTTGTAGGTGGCCTAAGCACATCTCTTGTGGTGCCCCCATGCCACTAGAATGGAGAAAGCAGGAGTTTGTAGTCAGTTTTCTGAAATCGTGCATCTTTTAGTCCTTGTTGTCCTCCTCACTGCAAAGCTTATTAGCTAAGTGTGAAGATGCTCAGTGAGTCTGCCAGTGCCTCACAGTAAAGAATTTGCTTGAAAGAACTTAGCTGATATTTCAAATGAAGGACACTTGATAGTGGAAAATGCAGCGGACTTGTCTGTGACAGTGGCTAGAGAGAGTAGTGGGTATATAAGTATTAATTGAAAGCAGAGGGTCAAGTGCTATATGTATTGGCAAAACCTGTGTTGTTTGATAATTTTTCCTATTAAAAAATGAGAGCTACCTAGTAAAGCGTGGCCTTATGGTGTTACGCACAATGTTAGAGTTTTGGAAGTATTGAATAACAGTAGAAATGGTGGTCAGGATTAAGGCTTCTTGCCTCCTTTAGATGGCTGTACAAGCTTTCATCCAGTGATGAAACATTTTTCTGGGTTTTTTTTTTTGAACAGCTGATGCTAGAGGTACTGAAAAGTTTGAAAATTAGTCATATGTAGAACCTAAAATAGAAAACCAGTGGGGAATGTAAGGTCTTTGACAACAGTTCACTTTTTTTTTTTTTTTTGCAGATCCTTTATCACTCTTGCCTATCTGAAAGATTTTCTTTTCACTTGAAAGACATTAATGTAGTCCATTAGCTTTCAGTTTACTGCCCAGCCCCTCTCGTGCTGCTTCAGGATTTTTGAGTGCTATGCAGCCATTTCCTTCCGCTAGCGCTGAGCTCCGGGGCTGTGTCAGGAGCCCTGATGCTGCCCTGGTGAGTCACCCTGTAAAACTGAAGCAGTCCCATGTGATTATTCACACACAAGATTTGGGCTCATCTGTCTGTAAATAAGCATGTGCTTGTCTACCTTGTTTTTCCTGTAAACTGCTGAAGCAGTGAAAGCGCTTTCTAGGCATGTGCCCTTGACACACAATGCTAAAAATAGAGCAGCTTGACATTGCTACAAACTCACAGGCTTCCTAGCTGTCTGAAGAGTCACTCCCTTATTTAAGCAATTGTTTGAATAGGCACGTTTTCACTCAAGAGGTGTTCTGGGGTGGGTTTTTTTGTGTCCTAATCTAATACATAAAACTTACAATTTTATTTCTGCTGTGTACAAGCAAAGTTGGGCAGCATATCTGTCATGCCCTCAGTAACTTTTTATAATGTCACTGAAAGAGAGCAGAGGTGGGTTTCAGCCTGTTTAAGGCATCTGTGCCCATTATGATATTTGTGCTTTGAGTATTTTAAGCACTTGTTTCACTTGTGAAGTCATATAGCTGTCTTTTGTCCTGGTTGTTGTCACCATTACTGAAACTACTTCAGATGTGGTTGAGACCTTGTTAAAAGAATAATCAATTATATTAGCCAAAGCTAGTCTATTTTTGACTGTGCTTTTGTCATGCCTTTCTTCCAAAAAAGCTGAACTAGTTAAGCCCCTGAAAGCATTTCATGCTGTTCTACTGGCATGACACTGGGTGCACCATGTGAAGGTTTGCTGTACTTCCCTCAGATGTGTTCCACAAAACTTGTGCTTTGGACCTGTGTGCTGTGCTCTGACACCATGTGGTGTTTCCCTCTGGTCATTCAGGAAGCAGTTCCTCAGAGCACAGCCTGGCTGAAGCACAAAGCTTGCATTTGGAGCCTGATCCTGAGAGACAACTCTCTGTTCTGGGAGTGGGAAGGGGGATGTTCAGAGCTGGCTATGTGAGGCCAGGGGGAAGGGGAGGGGAAGAGAGATTTATTTTAACTAACTGAAAGCTTAATGCAGCTTCCTTCCTTCCCTGCTTCCTTTGCCCCCTGTTTTACCTTTACAGTAAGAGCATACAATAGTCTGTGTGTCTTTATATCTGCTGCCCGAAAGAAATGGGTGGGTTTGCCCCAGACTGTCCTCCCAGTGTGCCTGTGCCATGTGGTGTGGTAGTGGTGTGAGGATGGCACAGCAAAGCAGGCTCTGAGCAGGGGACAGTGCTGGGGGTGGTTGCTGTGTGAGGAAGGATGCTGCTCACCGCCCAGCCCAGAAACATGTTGGTCTGGCAGCCCTGAAAATTCTGCAGCAGAGGAAATATTGTGTGTGGGGAGCAGGGCTGGCTGAGCAAGCGGCATCCGTGGGCCAGGGACAGGCTGTGAAAGTGTAAGAGGTGTGAGCAAGCACTGATTTTGTTAGGGCAGGGCTTTGCTTTGCTAGGTTGGTGCTGATGAGAGGGCAGTAGTCTGTCGCATGGCCTCCTCGTATGGCCTTGCTAATCAGCCTTCTGTTCTCTTGGTGTGGTTGTAGCCAGCTTACAACTCAGCAGATCTGCTGCTCTAGGTGGAGAAATTCCCTGTGCCCCCTCTCTCTCTGCTTCTTCGTATACATCCACAGGCTCAAGACTTCTCTCAGGCCTTTCTCTTGTAGCTGGTATGACAGCCTTTCAGCTGCTCCTTGGAGGTCATGTTCTGTGGGCTTTGGAGGGCTCTCACTCCTGTGCTGCAGATGCCTGCAGAGCAGTTTGTGTGTTGTTCTCAAGAGGTGGCACATGGAGAGTGATCAGGTCTGTGGGGAAAAACCTAGGGTACTAGCCAGGTAGAGGGAAGACTCAGAGGTTCAGTGCTGGCAAGCAGCATTTGCAGCGAGTCCTGGCTCTGCAAACATAATTTGGCTTATGCCAAAATGACTGCCCTTTCAAACAGAACAGCTCTTAGGGCTTGCACTGTATCCTGCCTTAGAGCAACAGTTAGTGTTGCATGGAATTCCTTGGCGCTTATATCCATGAAACTCTTGAGTGACTTTAACTTAGAAATAATCTGAGATCCTTGAGAAAATGGATGTTTAGTCTCTGTACTTCATCATTCTCTATTGCTTTAGGAGCAGATCTGAGGAGTTTGCAAGCTGCGCTTAGTTTCTTTCTCAGCTTGAGCCACTATAAAGAACAAGTTACACGGCATTAAAAGACAGAGACCAGGCTGTAAAGCAGTACAAATTAAGCTGTGCATTTCGAAATCATGAATAATTCTGAAAACCCTGTTGTATGAGAGAAATGCATGTCCCTGCATTTTTGAATCAGTCGCAGAAATGGGGTATGGTTGGGACAAAGAAAAGGGGAGGAACGTGACTCATGTTGCATGAAAATATATAATTCACTGAAGTCTTTCACAGCTCATAAGCAACAATCTAAAAAGAGAAGAAACACAGCTTAAAAAAAATTCGAAGCATGAAAGGACTTCCTCTGTTAGCATCCAACAGGTTGACACCCTTGGTAGGGTGGCTGCACAGCTTTGTAAGCAGTGCCCTGTCTCACTTTGTGAGACTGGTGGCCAGCCGCCCTCTCCAGCCTCTCACCCCATTGTCACCATCTGCAATGGCTCTTGGTGGTGCAGGAGAACGTGGGGTGGTGCAGGAGAACGTGGGCTGCTGCAGGTGCACATCTGGCTCCCACCTAAGGCTTTCTCCCTCCTCTCTCTTGGTTAGAAGGCAGGCTCTCTGTCCTTGCTGCCCACGTGCTTGGAGGTGCAGTGCAAAGGGCAGCTCTGCCTGCTGCAGCCACTCCCAGGTGCTCCCGCATGGAAGCTCTGGGGTCTGGATCTGCTCATATGTGCTGGGTGCGCAGCCTCCTCGGCAGGGATGAGCACTGCAGGGCATGAGCTCCTTTCCACGGCACTTCACACAGCCGTGTGGGGCTGCATGCTCTTGTCACCAGCTTTGCAGTCTTTGAGCTTTTCTTGGGGAGTTGCTGTGGCAAACAGGCATGTGCTTCGCATACGCGGTGTTGTGCTGGTGTTTCTGAGCGGGAGCAGCACGACACGCCGCAGCCGTGCCGCGCCTTGCAGTCCTTACACAGATGGCCGTGTCCTCGCGGGTCTGGTTCGTACCAGAGTTACAGCTGCGTGCTCGTTATTAGATCTGGAGCTGTGCGTGAGCGCTGTTTATATAGTTGCCTGCATATTTAAAGTTTGCACAGATACAATTCTTCTTGGTGATGCCTGGTAGAGAACCATGCTGTTTTCTTTACTTAGCAGCTGACACTGGGAAAAAAAAATAAACCAAATTACTTGTTGTGAGGGTTTGATTTTTCTGGAGCCAAATAAGTAAGATTGGACACGCTTTTGGGGGTCTAAAATATTTGCTATCTCTGCTTGGAAGGGCAGGGATGCTGAGCTCTTCTGCTAGTTGGCTTGTTCTGGATTACAGAATTTAAGTTTTCACATCCAAGTTAGAAAACTGAGTGTTTTTTTGGAGCTGATTGGTGGTTTGGAGCCACTGCAACAGCACAACTTATACTTGCATGGGGTAATTTAGAGGTATATACAATGGAGCATTTATTCAATTTTTATTATTATTGGCCAGAGCCAAGAGGTGATTGTATTTTACACAAAAACCCAGAATATTTCAGCCTCCCCATACATAATTTACCACTTGGAATTTTGTAATTATGGTTCTAGTTGAGCTTGCAGTTGGTAACTCCAGAGCTTGAACCATTTGCCTTCTCTCTAATGCTTAGAAAATGAGCTTTTATTGAAAGGTTTAGGGTGACCGATGGCTGCTCTTTCTTCGTGGTGTAACAAGTGAAGGACAGGCATATACAGATGGTTTCCTGCCTGGTATGCTCACAGCACCTCTTGGGGCTCATGTGCTGGTGATGTGTACTTACATATTGCAGTTAAACCTTTTCAGAGCTTTGGAGCTGCAATTGCAAGTGTTTCCTTAAACTTTTTAAAGGAAATTTATTAAGAACTTTATTTTCCAGAGTTGATGATGGCTAATAACTAAGAGATCTTGTAGTTTGTGCTATTACATCTTGATCCACCTTTGTCACAAACTCAGGTTGTCGCCTGTTGTGTTCATGGCACTGCTGTAATTGGTAAGCAGTTCTTACGTTGTCACTTGTTCTGCACTACTCTAACTGCTTTTCATGGCTGGCTCCCACTGCCATATTTAGAGGCTTTTTTTAAAGGCAAAAATTGTATGTAAAAAATATGAACCTTCAAACCCCTAAACCAAACCTTTGCTATCTTTTCTGTTTACAGCTGCTATCAGCTCCATGTACCCTTAGCATCCACCAGCTCTAGAGCTGTTCTCCCTTTTTCTTCAAGTCACTGCACACCTACTTGATACTTCTACAAAGCTTTTAATTTCCATTTAAGAACACAATAGAAAGTAGATTTGGAAAAACTAAAGGGAAGAGAAAAATCTTTGTAATACTGGTTTTTTCCTTACATATTTTGTATTTAAAGGGCAAATATGTTTACACAGCTGTATTTATTTGCTCCCCCAGTATGTGAACTGTATAAAAGATGGATGATAATGTTTTGTGCTTATGCACTCATGTACAGATTTATTAACAAATGATATTTTGCTTTATGACCCCATTTCTGTCTTTTAATGCTGCATAACTTGCACTTCATAGTTGGCTCAAACTGAGAACAGAACTAAGGAACTCGCAAACACCTTGGTACTGTTTCTAAAGCAACAGAGAATGATGAAGTGCAGAATCTAAGCATTCATTTTCTGGAGTATCTTGGATGATTTAAAAATGAAATTTATTCAATGATTTGATGAATATAGGCTTACCCTATGCCCAGTTACTGATATATCAAATTATATTTGTAGAGACAACAGTTTTAACAGATGAGCTTTTCCCACTGTGAGTGGAATGGCTGTAGGTATTTCCCTTTACTTCACACTGCCACCTCCTTTGAGATGAACATCCTCCCCTCTGCTACTTCTGTCTTGTTAGTCTCTTTACCCAAGTGTCTCTCTGGAGGCCTGGGTTTGCTCTTTGTATGCCATTGTTAGATGTGTGTGGACAACTTTGAGGGTATCTCCTGCAGGAGAAGTAAAACCTGACCAAGAAAGACCTAAGGGCATGAAGTCTTTCTACTGCCTTTCATGAAGATGAAAGTCTTCAAGTGCATAAAGTGTTTCAGTAACTGTTGTGAAGTGGTAGAAGTCATAATAAGTATAAAATCCATGGTGATGTGGGAAGGATATCCAGAGTGGTGAGTGTCTAAAATCCATCCATACTGCAACTGTACAGATTCAAATGTTGACTTGAAATCACTGAGGTGTAGATGATTGTGCCTTACGCTGGATGAAATGACCTGGTGTTTAGACCTTGAACAGCTCTAGTGATGGTGTTTCACATAGCTGTTTACAGAATTTGGGAGCCCCACCAAAAGCCAAAACCAACCTCAGCCAAATGCATCAGGCTAGTCTTGGTTCTGACACCAGGTAGCTGCAGTTGTCATGGGGCAAGGACTAGATTTAGTCCTCAGCTGCAGTCCTGCTGTGACATGAGCACTGGTGGTTGGCTTGCCTGGACTTCAGCAGATACTGAAGTCCAGATACTGAACTTTAAGCATGCAGCTTTGTGTGTGTCCGTGTTGGCATTGTCCTCTTCAAAATAGTGTGTTTGGGGAAAACACCACAGGTGCCTCAATACTGAGATAAGGGAACACAAGTACAGGGTGTGCACATGTCCAAAGTATGGTATTCAGGTCTCAGAGTACAGGGTTGCTGTCTTAGAAAAAGATGTGCACGAAGCCTACCGTGTACTGTACGACTGCTGTACATCTTTTCCTAAATTAGTAATTTTTGGTGTTGTAAAACTGTCCCTGGTAGACCTGCTCTCAGCTGCTGCTGTGAGTTCTAGTCATGTTTTTTCTGTTTTGCCAGAGGAATATTTAGCTATGAATACCTTTAGGAGGCCATTTGAGTTGCTTTATAATAATAAACACAATGCTATGACAAGATGCTGAAATCAGTAAACGATATTCCATATGTCCTACCATACTTTGAGATGTCACTTTTTAAATCAACCTATTGTGAGTGAAGTGACCAATATTCATCCTATGCTAATGCTGTGCAGAGCTCTTTGAGGTGTGTGTGCTGTGAACACATCCCACAACCTGTGTTTCTACGCCTGAAGCAGCTTCTTGAGTCAGCTTGCTCTTCCATGCTGAGTCCTGCTACCCTGCAAGTGGGAGGGTTATGAATGAATATGTATAGTATGTTGTGTGTGGATATGCATTTGTACACAGGGGAAGGATGCTATTTTAACTTCTAGAAGAAGTATATAGTCAGCTGCATGCATTGAAGCACAAGCAGCTGCCATCCACATCTGTAGCAGTGGTAGTGAAGACCTGCGCAGGAGCGTGGAGAGAAATGGGGGGCTGGACCACTTCTGTGAACCAATTTAAGTTATCCCAAGGATGGATTTCCTTAGACTTACCTCTGCCAACTGCCAAAACTAATTTGAATGTTTTCCTAAGAGGTTTCTAGGAGAACAATATTCCATATTTCAGTATTACTTAGGAGACTGTACTAACATGGTTAATATGACAAGTATCTTCACTAGCTTCATGTTTTTCTTGTTAAAGCTTGCTTTCAGCATTTCTCCTGTGATGAAAAGCCAGCTGAAGGTGTTACCTGTACCATAACAAGAAACAGATGAAAGGAAGTGGGTAATGGTTATTTGTTGGCTTTTTAAAAAATTATACCAAGTATTTATGTAACATGTAGTCACAGAAGTAGTCAAGAGTGCAGATAAATCAGGCTTCCTTTTCCCAGAATTTGGACAGAGATCTCTTGAGTTATTTCCTCATTTCTTGTCTGAAGATATAAAAATACCACAAGCACTGAAGATTTTAACAGGAGTTTTAATGCAACGAAAACCGTACAGGCGTTGTTCAGAGATTTGGGTTCTGTATCATTGTCATATCAGAATTTCTTTGTTAGCTAGATATTGGGAAGCAAATGACTTAGAGAGGTAACTTTTCTACTTAAAAAACGAAAATGGATAGGGGTGAGGTGGAGGACAAGGGGAGTCAGTGATTTTTGATTCCCCCTGGAAATCCAATTGCTTGGTTGTTTCGTGTTAGATCCCTTCACATACTATGTCCTGTTTTCATAAAAGTACTGAGGGGAAATTTTGTCCTCTAGTTTTAGTCGAGACTCATGGAAGGAAAAAACCCATTAAAAAAAAGCACTATAAGTTAGCATTGAGATGAGTTCAAGGGAAAGATTGAGAGTGGAACAGTTGGTCCATCAGTCCAGAAGGCCTGGTCATTTTCTCATCTAGAAGTACGTTGCTGACATTTTTGTGAATGTCCATTCTTGTGAGAATTCCTCTGAAAGGGTCAAGGAAAAAATTACCAGGCAAGCTGAAAGTGAAATCTGTCTTGTCTGTCTCTGAGCATTCAGAAATGAACACTAAATGAACCAAAATTTAACCTTAGAAGATGCCAGTTGACTGAAATTGGATATCTAAGACTGAATATTGAAATGGCTGCCAGGAAAAGGAGGGTCCAAGGTGATTTCTCGGAGTTAAGTCTGTCTGTGATAATGCCTGCTATGTGCTTTAGGAGCTGTTCTGTGATGGCCACTGCTGATAGAGGTTAAGGAGTGCCCTGTGTTGTCCTGGTGGGAGACAATGAAAGGAATAAACCTTGCATGATTCCTTGTCACCATCTATTCACACTTTCGGAGCGTTAACCCTGAGGTGATTCCTTTATCATATTGGAAGGCATGAGAGCCTTCATTAACCACAAAGAGGGCACACCCTGTGCATGTTGTAGTGTGCAGAGGCAAAGTGTATCTGCCTTAATTGTGCTTTTTATTCCTGAACACCCCAGAACTGGGCTGGAGGGTGACAAGGGGAAAGTCTGGGTTGGGTTTTCTTTCCCCTCTTCAAGGAAAAACTTAATATGGTCATCAGCGTGTATTGAACTATTTGCCTTTTTCCTGTGAAAGTTCACTATTGCGGATAAGGTTACATGCAGCAATTTTCCTGCATGCTAGCTGGGAATAACAGCAGATAAGATGGAGCCTGCAGCTAAGATGAGCATGTTGGAGTGTCTGTTTACAAATCAAATATCTGCCTGGCATGGCCTGCCCTGGCAGCAGAGCTGTGTGTGCACTAAAATTAAAGAGGAGGCTGGAAAGGGAGACATTCCTTGTGTTCTGGGCCAGTCTCATTGGTTCAGCAGCATGTACCACTACTGTGCTGCTGGCATGGTAGCCAGCACAACTACAGTAGCACATTGTGCACTGGTGGGTAAGAGCTCAACAATAAGGGACTGGAAAAGACCACTTTCCATAGAGAGGTTTTTAGAAGGCTGAATATTACCAAAATAATTTTGCAAAGCTATATAATCTGAAAAGCAACTGAAGTGACTGCTCTTGATCTGCTGCCAGACCTCATGGGGTATTGCTTTCCACAGGCTGCTGCAGCACATTCGGCCATGTTACCCCATCCCATAATTTTTTCCTGCCATAACTTAGCTTACTATTTGTGCTGATTTGAAAGTTAACCATGCTCTCAAGTAAGCAGAGGGAAAAGTGATTTTACTGTTGCTATGTGGCAGAATGGCCAAATGCTTGCATGTATTTTTGGGGTGGTACAGAGTGTTTAGACTTTAAATTCTAGCCAAGGGTGTTCAGGTTTCTAAGCTTGCCTCTGTGCCTGGCAGCAGCTCCTCTAGTGTTGTCAGCCCTGCTGCCAGGGATGTTGTGATGTCCTGGAGGGGACAATATGGCAGCCTGTTAGCCTGAAACTCTCAGATTCATTTGAAGTCGAAGATATTAAATGTTGGTAAAAGGTCCCCAATGCATGGAGCGTTTTCTCTTTTTAAAGTAAAGAAACGCTGCCATGTCCTCAGCTTCTCCTGCCTTGCAGTTTGGAGCAGTAAGTCAGCAGAAAGGCACCATTTGTAGTGCTTCCAGGAGCTGTGCTGGAGCAGGAGCCTGTTCTCCACATTTAGTGTCCATGTTTTATTTAGAGTTTCTGACACATTCTTGTTGCTTATCAGGAAGTTTGCTTCTAGTTTCACAGGCGAAGAGGGTAGTTTGGGCTTTTGCATTTATTTTCTCGGCATTTAAATATTTCTCATCTCCTCTAGGATGCTGTGCTCTGTGTCTTGTGGTCATCATTCATAATTTAAGAACCTGTCTTTATAGCAGAATATGTGTAACCAGGCCCACCTTTATTCGGTTGACTCATGTCTGCAGACCATCTTGGAGTACCTCAGTGCTGAGCACAGCTCTGCTGTGTTTATTAGAGGGTCTTGTCTTTCATGCTTCTGATTCTCCATCCTGCTCCCCTGCTTTCAAGTGTCTGGGTGATGAAAATCGTGTTGTCAGTGTTGTCTTGTGTTTTCTGGCTTCATGACTTTGGGTATATGACTGTTTAAGCATGCTGAGCTATTTCTATTGCCCTGAAACCAAACATCAGGGGATGTGGTATGTGTAAAGGTATGTGGTTATAAGGAAGTGTGTATTAGGTGACTTCTAAGGTTTCTGCCACTGTGTTTCTCCATCCTTCTCCTTTTTCTTCATCCTATGTTCCCTTGCACTGATAAGCTGCACTTGTGTGGCCACTGACCTGGGATCCTGATCTTCCTATTTGCTCCCTTCTCTGTCCTGGTTATGATGCAGCTTGTCCCTAAATGCTGTTGTTGAGGGTTTTTTTGGATGATTTTGATTTTGCAAGCACCTAGAACTTATTGCTTCCACAACAGCTGGAGGCTTCATCAATGTCCCTTCCTACAAGGCACAGATCAAGTTCCCTCAGAAATCTCTCCTGACCACTCCTACCTCACTGTTCAACTCCATGCCTAGGAGACCTGGCCATGGCCAGTGGTCCATGTGTCCATCTACCTGGGCTACACTTCCTTCAGCTGCCTGTTCTTCATTTTGGTGTCGGGGCAGCCCTTGGCTACGCCTGCAGGCTCTCTGGGCTACCCTGGTTTGGTGCTGCTTGTCGGGCACATCTGCTGATCTCATGCTAGGGGTGAGTGCCTCTAATGCTTCAAAATAAAGCTTTTCCCTGTTCTAGCAGTCTACTGTTCTAGCTCTCTGCATCTACTTGCTCTCCTTAGCTCTGAATAGAGTGTTCATTCTTATCCAGATGCCATGAGCAAGGATTTCAAGATCTGTGGCTCTCTAAATATTCAACAGGCGAATAACCAAGATTTCTTAGTTCCTCTTACACCGCCTCCTCTTTCTTTCCATGTCAAGAGCAAAGCACTGAAGTACTCTTTCCCTCAGTGCCTAAAAATCTAATTCCCCTTCTGTTGAGCTGAGTATTTAGCTATGAATCAGTGAAAAATCAGAATGAAGTGTGCATTCATACAGGCGTATACTGGGATTTACACTCCTACTTCCCTTATTTTAAACAGTGCTGGCTTTTTAAATGTCAAAAAATTTAAATTTTAAGTTTTTTTAAGGAGAAGGAGTTGTTTTGACAAGGGAACATAGTTTGTTGTACAGTAAATGTGAAAGTGATAAATGGCATACAACTTCTCTATGCTCTTGCAGTATTCTTCACCTTTACTCTTAAATTTTACTGCTACAGATTGTTTTTATTAATGCTCAGGGAAACATTGTTGTAGAGAGTTATAGTACTTTCAGCAGAGGATGGCTTGTGCAGCTACTTATGGAGCAGCAATGAAACACAACTTGAGCCACTTATTCTAATATTTGCAGTGCCTGTTCAGAGCATAAGAAAGAGGTTGCATCAAAACTGAGTTCAGACTTCTGGAAAACAGCAGGTTTGTGAAGAGAGGCTTTTCTTAAGACCAAGTGTATCAGTCTAGTCTGGTATAACCAAACTGCTCAGATTCTCGCACAAGGATGACTTTTGCAAAGGACAGCTCTGCTGAATAAAAGAGCAGCAAATACCCCAAAACTGTATATCATCCACATTATTTAATATTCCTTATGAATCTCAATGCTTGTAACGAATGAGGGTAGGTTTTTTCAGATCTGTACAACTATAGAGTAATAATTACTGCAGAGTGAGTGCAACAGTGTAAATTTGCCTCCTTTGTGATTGCATTTCTTTTGTTTCCCCTTTAAAATTAGGGAAATCATTCTAATTTTATTAATAATGTGGTTGAACAATAAGCTTCAGTGTTGGAGAGCTTGCTGAGGACTGAGTACATTCTGCAAATGGAAAGCTCACTGCTTTGTAGAAGGCCCTGAATGCAAGTAGATGGAAGTGAAGATCACTCTTACACCCTAGGTATAATTAGCTCATTTAATTGTGGCCCTTTTCCTTGAATTGTTCCAGTGATCTTACTCTTCATTTGACTGCTCCTTCAAAACTAACTCTTAAAAGTAATTTACAGTCCATAAACTGTCAGTAATACTCAGCATTCACACTCTGAATTGTTTTGTTTTGCTACGTATAAGTCAAATGTTATTAACATAGAGTATCTCTTGAAATCTTAATTTCTAGTTTAGATAATTGCATTCAAAAATTTGTGGCTATTTGTAAACATCCTCTTAAACCTTACTTGTCAGATTAGTGCATGAGTTGGCCTTAATACTGGGATTCTTTAAGGTAGACTGGAAAATCTCACAGATCTTGGTAAATTTGTGTTTAACAGAATTTCATTAAAATATTTCTTTTACGGGGATTTTAGTAACTTGGTTTTGGGTGTTTAAAATATGTACACCTTAATTTTTATGACTGAGTGATTAGGTAGCCACTAGATTAAGTGTTTTACTAGAGAAATTTTCTGCACTCAAAAAACCTATGTTTCCCCTTTGCTCCAAGGTTCATGTTTTTGAAGTCCGAAGGCTTTGACATCATGTAATTGTTGTTGTTTGCAAAGCTTTCATCTCTGTGTTAGCACTGTGGAAACCTTTACTGTGGATTTTATTTCAGTACAGTTTTGCAGCTCAAGTAACTCAAGCACTTGAAGGTGGTGTACTTGTTCTACCAGGATCAGTCCAGTTATAAAGTGTGTATGATTTTTGCTTTTGTTTGATCCCAGGCTTCAGTTCTTGAGTCTTGCCTACAACTCCTCTCCACTTTTTTCAGTGCCCAGTCCTCACAGTAGGGACTAGGTAAGGTTGCCCTCTTTCCTCCCCCTTCCCTGGAAACAGCCACACAAACGAGGAGAGGTGGGTTAAAAAAAAAGGAAAAAAGTCTTCTCTAGCTGTGGGGATTGACTAATGTAATTTCAGGTATAGCTGTTACAACTGCTTGGGTTACAGGGCTGCACTGTGAGTTACAGGACAGCTACTGGTGGTCTGTACTCAGGGGCAGGAATTTTGTCATGCCAGCCTATCTAGGGAAGTGAAGTATATGGTGTGTACCGATGGCTTCAGGGAAAGTTTTGGATGAGGATATCCAGCACCCGTGTGCCTGTAAGCATCTGTAAATGCAAATAGCAGCTCCCTTCCTTCAGCAGTCTCCCGTCTGTCAGAGCCTCATTGCTTAGAGGCCAAACCTGGAATGTCTGGTCCACAGCAGTGCTCTCCTGAGTAGAGCTCCTGGGAAGCCAAAGGCACAGCATGCATCCTATGGATGACCATTTTTAAAAAGGGAGAAAGGGAATCTTATTGCTCCAGAAAAATGTTTCAATCTTTTTATAGTTTTTCCTGGTTATAAAGAGATTCGAGATATTCATGAAGTGGTTGTTAAGGACTTATCTTTCTCCTGAAAGCATGTCATTTTGCATCTTGTGCACAATAGAGGGAATGTCTCAGACGTGATCTCCATCTGAGTTATAATATACTTCCTTTTTATCTGCATTAATCTGTGAACAAAATCCATTTTACAGGATTTTCCTCTGTGATTCCCTCTATCATTTTTGGATAGTTACACGCAGATCTTAACAGAAATTCTTAATGTTAAAATATGGGACAACCTTCCCAGGAAAGATTTCCCTGGTATCAAGCTCTGGCTTGGCTCTGTTTCTACAAAGCACAGTCATATCTGTACCAGAGGGAACACTTTTCATACATGTGGCCCCTTCTTGAAATTATGCCTGTGCCCTTGTGGAGAGATTTCTCAGAAATTGTAATTGTTGATAGGTTCCAAAAGATGATTTGAAAATTGATTTTTTTTTTTTTATTTCAGTCTGACAGATATTTGTTATAATTGCAGGATTCCAGCTTTACAGAAGGCATTTTTTTCGAATGCACAAACTATTATTGTGCTGAAACTAAAAATATCAGGCTAGCACCAGCCTTGTAGAGGAGTAATGAAGTGGCATCGAGACTTTTAAATAGCTACAGAAAATAGCTTTTAAAAGTGCTATTTTTGCACACACAGACAAAAGAGAGTAAAGTGTATAGGAGAAATACAATTTTCCCTGATAAAGCTCGCAATTAAAAAACACATTTTCTGTAATGACATGGAGGTAGCAAAACTGAGAGGACTGAAAGGTTGAAGGGGAAAGGAAAAAACATAGATGTTTCTGTTCTAGTTTTCATGGTCCAGAGCAGGACATGGCACCTTCACTGTCAGGCTGAGCTACAACCTTCCTGATGGAGACCAGTGCTTGATGCCTCCACAGGAAAGTGTCAAAACTGCCAATAAGGCACCAACTGTATCTTGGTATAGCCCTGTGAGGAAAGCAGAAAAATCATCCTTTATCCCAGTGTCTCTTCCAAACATTCTTTTAAGATTTGCCTGTTCCCTTGCTTTTGTGTAGTCTATCATTTAATCAGAGTTGGGTAATGAGTGTTCAGTGGATAGTGATGCTTTTATAACTTTTTTTTTCTTTCCCTTTGGCAAACTCCAAATGACATCGTAGAAGTAGCGAAGAGTGTTTCCACTTAAGCTGGTCTCCTCAGTTGGAGAGGAGGCAGATGAACACGAGCTAGTGTTGCTGCTGCATCCTACTACGTTTCACAACACCCATCTGCCAGCCCGGCATGTGATCCTTCCCTCATGCCGAGCCGCAGAAATGTCCTGGTAGCCCGTCTGCCTGAGGAGGAGGGGGCCCCAACAGTGCCCACAAGGAGCACTGGGAACAGGGATTAGCTCCATAAAACAGCAGTTCCTGCCTTGAAGGACCAATCAGTGTGACAGTGCTTTTGAATTTTCTGGAAATAAGGATGGGTACTGAATCAGGAGCATTAGCATTAGTGCTAACCTGGTTCATAAACTCCAGTGTTACCTGAAACTGCTCTTGAAGTTACACCTTTAGCGTGAAGAGAGGGGAGATTAATGAACTATTGTAGCAGATATTGTGAGGTGCTTAATTGTATTCAGATAATGTTTCATAAATACTTATTCTCTGTGTTTTCAAACTTGTTTTCATTTAATTTAGATGAAGGGTGAATACAAGCTGCCAATTTGGCCATCTCTACATGATTCGTTATTTCATAATACCTGTATCATATTCCCTCTCACTCCTTTCCAAACTGAATTATCCTGCTCCCTTTAATCTCTTTGTGAAGGAGGCCACCCATGCATCTAATAAGTGGGGTTTTTTGCTTTTCTCTTAAACATTTCTCAAGTACATTTTTTAGCCTTGCAGACCATTTAATGCCATTTGTCAGCCTTGATACTAAGCTTTTTCTTTCTCCATCTCATGCATCCTTAGCATAATGTACACTAATCTTTCTTCCTTATCAGACATTAAAGAGACTATTTCCAGCTTAGGGTGTAATGTGGGAACATGAAAGCACATGAGAACTTTTTGTGTGCTATGCTCAGCACCTGAGCTAATTTTGTAGCCCAAAAATTTCTTTTGAAATTTCTTCTATTTTCAGAGCTTTATTAGAACATTATCTCAGTGATTTTTTTCTATTGTATGAGTTATATTTTAGAAAAAAGGAGAGGGAGTTTTGATACTGATGTTATCTGTAATGATTTATCATGTTGCTTATGCTTGTTGGATTCCTTTTTTTTTTTTTTAGAAACCAACCTTCTATTGGTAAATCATAGTCATTATACTTTAAGCAATTTCTGACTTAGCAGATTCAAGGGCAGGTACTTTTATACGTTTTTTCATGTTAGTGTGGTTTTAAAGCATTTAGCCCTCTCTTTCCTTTACCTTTTTTATTATACACAGGGTTGTGTGGGTGTATATATATAAAAATGGTCAAGCAGTATTAACTGGAAATAATTAAACACATGTGGCATGTGGATATAGTTATGACAGTTGTACTCATAGTTGCATATGATGCTCTACCTGAGACCTATTTTCAGTTGCTTTCTATCTTTTGCTTAATTCAAGACACTGAAATTGAAATAGTCTGCAACATCTCTTACCTCCTTATTTCTTTTAATTGACCATTTCAGAAGTCCCATAGTGACATCAAGGTAAATGGTGTGTGCTCTTAGCACTGCAGGAAGGGATGTTGGCTGGGCCAGAGGGTGGCTCTGCTGCCACCAACAATTCCAGCCTGTGCAGTGGAGTCCGTAAGAGTTGTGACCCAGTTATTCACCACACGCTTTCTTAATTTGGTAGCAAGTTGAGGACTTTACAAACCCTTTTGGGGAAGACAAACCCTTCTGGTTAAGTGAATTGAATTTGTTGCCATGGCAAACTGAATCCTGCACGTTCTGGTCTCTGGTGCTGTGCTAACCCTAAGCAGAAGTTGCTATTAGTTGCTAACAGTGCCTTCAGCTTGTCTTGTGATGAGCCTGAGGTCTTTCTTGCAAAAGTGCCGTGTTCCCCTTACTACCAGAAGTGGCTTTGAAGCTGCCCTTTGAACACACAGACGTGCTGAGCACTATGGAAAATCAAGCCCTTGGTGTCCAAATTGGTCACTCAATTAGTAGTTCCTTTGACAATTTTGTCTTTGTTCTCTGTGGTTCAGCATTACATTCTTAAAACCCTGGTAATGCCACCTAAACAGAATTGTATTATAGGGTAAACTTATTATTAGTTTTGAACATTTGGATATAACTGTAAGTTCCCAGGAGAAGAATTCACTCCAGGGTTTGTATGGGATGTGGTAAATAAGCCAGAGTTATTGTTTTCAGGCGCTGCCTTTCTGGTGTGTGCAAACAATGACTTCAGCAGCTTCCAGGCTTATTTTTCTGATTCTTCCAGACTATGGTCATGGTTTCATGAGACAGTAAACTGGGTTTTGGAGGGCCTACAAGATGAAAAACACCATCACCACACGCTGCAGTGCATTGAGCCATTGCAGACTGGCTTTGCCTATTCAAATGCCTTCACGAGGTTTTGGGAAAATAACTGTATCCTAGCAGACTGAATTGGGTATTCCATGTCCATGCTGCTTTGCCTTTACAAGGAACCAGCATGCCAGAAAATGGGCAAAGTTGCTATGTTTGGGCTGTAGAGGGGTGGCAGGGATGCAGAGAGGCTGCCCAGGCTGGGAGATGCACTGGATGACCTGGAGCTGAGTTCACCTGTCCACCATGATCTCCATTCAGGCAATGCAGTGCTATCCAACTATTGCATCTTTCAAAAATAACCCTCAAGAATTCATTAGGGGCTTCTTCAGTTTAATTTTCCTTGTAAAGCCATGCTAGCTGGGACCCTTGTTGGGGACATTGTCCAACCAAAAACAATGCCAAACTGAAGGTGCTTTGAGGAGCCTTTTTTGCCGTAGTCAGTTGTTGGCAGCTGGTGTGGCTGTGAGAGGAGCAGCACCTCTGCCAAGGTAATGTTGCACCTCCAAGCCACAAAATGCCAGGTCTGCTCCTGCTGCACTGCAAATTCTAGTACATCAGTGCCTTGTGGGGGCCACATCAGACTAGTTAGGCTAAATGAATATAATTAATGGAAAAGAGCATTATGGAGGGGTTTTTTTTGTTGGGTTTGTTTTTTTTTTTCCCTGCTGTTTTTTTTTTTTTTTTTTTTTTTTTTTTTTTTTTTTTTTTTTTTTTTTGTTGATGTTTGGTTTTTTTTATAGACTTAGGCATGTCAACAAAGTACTTGAAACACAGAAGGCATTTGTGGTTCAGCCAGGTTCAGTATCTGTGATATCAGCACTGCTCTTTACCCACCCACATCCTCCTTCCCTTACCTGCCTCTTTTGTTTTCCTTCACCTTGACCCCGGTTAAATCAAAATTGTTTGTTTGTTAAATCACATTGTACACTCAAAGTCTTTGCAGCCAAACATTTCTATGTGGTTTTTCAACTGAATTGCCCTCATACTTCTGTCTCTTTTAGCCTCTGCTATTTATGATTTCAGTTGTGTTGTCTAATTTTAATTCTTTGTCAACATGACACAGGAGTCATGGAAACAAGGGGGTAGTGGTGGTCTAATGGATTTGGTCTACATGAGTGGAGAAAATAACTTCAGGTTCTCCAGCACCACTGTGACGTTCCTGTCACAGTGGTGCTGGGTGAGAGAGAAACAGTATGGATAACTGTGCTTACAGACCAGATGTCTTGAGACTCATTTCCTTACAGTGTACAGCAGAAGTCCTACAGCACTATAAGATGATGTGTATAAAATAGTCTGCTCTGAAAGTGCAGAAAACAACTGCTCTGATTTGTTCAAAAGTGCTACTTCTAAACCTGTGAAATCTGTACGAGAACTGCGGTATTTTAACGTGTGCATCAAGCTCTCGGTTTCACTGAAGAGTAATGTTTCCTTCCTTTTTTTTTTCCATGTAAAGCAGCCTCGATCTGTGGGGCTTGGTGTAGGGTAATGCTGTTTATAATGAAGCCAGAATTGGCTTTTAGAGCCTGATGAATGAAAGTCCACAGTATAAGACTGCAGCTTTTTGTGAGAGAGACATCTGTGCTATAACAAGAGCAGGAGACCCAATTTAGACAACTGCTAGAAGGAGAGCTCAAGAAAAGGAAAGACCTTTTTTTTCTAGCTTAGATTAAATATTTGTACAAATAAACTTTTCAGCTGCTCATCAGAATTGCTGCTGCACCACCAACTTGGCTTTGAATTTTGTTCTGATTGCCCAACAAGGCTGTATACGAAGAGTGTTACGGAAGAGCAGTTCAAACAAAACATGTTTGTTTTGCAGCAGAACTATGGGCTTTGGGCTAGAGATAAAAATTTGGGGAGAGGGAAAAGATAGTGAGACACATATGAAGAAATGAAAGATGTGAATAGAAACTGACTGTTGCAGTAAATACATGTGAAGCAAGAAACATGTTCAGGAATTGAGTTTTGTGTTTTGAAAGTGAGTTACAATAGAAGATCTTGCTTTGAGTATGACTGCAATGACTTTTCCCCGCTGGATCAGCTGGTTCAGTTAAAAACGTTCTCACTCATGAAGCCTGCTCCTCACACTCAGTCACACATACCCCAACTACTGCTGAAATTTTGTACTAGTGCATTTTTAGTTAAAAGGCTGCCTCTGCAGTGTTGACCACACTTAAAATCCTGCTGCATGAGGCTAATGGCGATGAAAATTCAAGTTTCTCCTGAAGACAGTGCCGTAGAGACTAAGTGTCTTTGACCAGAGGATTGTTTCTCATTTTGGTTAAAGCAAGCTTCAATCCTTTGAGGAAACTTGTCATAAATCTGTTCAGTAAAACAACTCTTTTAAAAACATGGGAACCCAAATCACTTGGATTAAAGCCCAGATGGGCACTGTCTCTGACTGAAATGGATCAGAAGAGGATTAAGGAGCAGCATAAGTGGAGAACTCCTGCTGGAGAGGGGTGTGATACTGCATGTGCCACTCCGGGTTGCTCCTCAGCATTAACAGCAAAGCAGTCTTTGGGTTCTGAGGCTCCTGGGAGCAGATGCAAGGGATAGTGTGGTGAAAAGTTTCTGATGGCTGATCACAAGCATGCTGAAAGTACTTTTTAGAGAAAATGTGTCTTTTAAAAGTTGTGTGAATTCAGAGTTAAAGCATTTCTTTTATTAGTGAAGATGGTGACTTTAATATGTGGGTCGCAGTATAAAGGTATGCTTAGTCCAGAATATAAATTTAATACAGAAAGACGTTACAAAATAGTGATTTATTATTACCAAGCAAACTGTTGTGGTACCTTTGGTATTCTAGCACTGCTTTTTGCCTGTATGAATAAGGATGAAGATGAACTTCTGCTTTGATATGATGCAGCTTTGGGGGCAGAGTGGCCATGAGCTGGTGGTCTGCACAGTTCAAACAGAATAACAGCTAAGCACATTTGCTCATGTTGTGGCATGGTCTGCAGTGTAGAACAGCACAGGTGTTGGCATACTGTAGGGACAAAGGAATTGCTTTATCAGACTAATGAACTCTTTGGTGTCTTATTTCAACTAAACATCTCAGAAAGGATCTCTAAGCCAGGAAAAGCTTTGCTTTTCTTGTTTTAAATCCCTGACCCCACCTGAGATTCTGTTCACCCACTGGTTTCAGTGGATCCCTTAAGCAGTCTGTGGAAGAAGGTTTTCCTCTAATCTCATGCTGTGGCTCTCTTGGCTTGTGTGAGGTACAGCTGCAGACCTGCAAGACCTCACAACTCTCCCACTCATCTGTGCCAGTGTTTTAATTGTCTTAAAAGGATCTTCCAGAGACTTTTAATTTATTTTAATCCCCTGGAGCATCTCTGCTTCAGTAATATTTAGCAAATTTCAGAGCAAACATTCACTTAGATTCCAATTGTCAGATCCGAGAAGCAGCAGAAAAATGATTTTTTAGGGGATTGAAAAGGGAAACTCTCAGACTAGGCTAATCTCTACTTGTAGAATGAGAGGACAATTAACAACTTGTCTATGAAAACAAAACTCTTGCCAAGAAAACTTACTAGAGTCTCTACAAGAAAGACGGGGAAATTCTGCAGTTAGAAGCAGTAATGCATTGCTCAAACTTGGTGAGCACTGAATTGCTTTTTAAATACCTGGTTTGAAATGTCACCTTTGAAACATCTATGTGCAGTTTAAACTTTAGTGGGTGGTAAGAGTGGAAACTGCACTGATAGAAGTTGTCTTCAGGTTTGGCATATAAACTACAGTTTATCTTAAAAATGTCTTTTACATTGTAGTAGAAGTATGTGGTAGATTGATAGATTATAATTTAGGAATTTTAATCTCATGAAGATGTAGACAATTTTACATTTTTAGAGACTGGGGTTTTGTGCACTCTTGATTGCTGGTTATAGCAAAGGGAAGTGTACTGCAACGGGAAGTGGCACAGATGCTTTTTTATGCCTACTGCCTTCCTTTTATCTTTGCTTCCTTGTTTTCTTCCTCTCCCAAAAGGGTTTCCTCCCTTTCTTACTTACATTTCCCCTTAAGACATTAGCTGAAGAAATGTAATTTTTTAACAGAAGGGAGTGCAAGCTTGCTTTTTCACTTCTTGGTGTAAATTGTGAGGTTTTCGAGCATCAGTTAAATTTGAGACAAAACGTTAGGATGCAATACACCACAATGCTGCACTTGTGTTTGTGCTAGTTACTGCCAGAGTCACCATTTTCTGCAATATTATTTCTCACTAGGAAGAAAATAAACTCTATACCATGTGAATTTTAGATGTGGTACAACTGTGGGTGTGTTAATGCTTTTACTGGAATACTCTGACACCCTGATTTTTTCCCCAGAAGCTTGTGTATTTCCCCTTTCTTCATCCTCCATTTGCAAGAATAAAACCATATGAAATACAACTACTTAATTTAGATTTCTTTTGCCCCTTGTCACATACATTTACCTGTTTCTTCCTAGCTTTCTACTGAAGGAAAAATTAATTGTAACTTTCAAATAATAGTGAAGATACTGTTGTGAGTGGTTCCTCTGGAATGGTGATCTTTGAGAAATCTGCCAAATAATTGTGAAACAGCTCTTCACGTGCTGGTTATTCTTGTTACATTCTCAACACAGACAGTTCTCCACTAAGGAAGAGAATAACACTTTTATGTACAACTGAAGTGTGTTGGGAGGAAAAACCCCAATAACTCAACAGGGACAAAGTTAGATTTATCTTCTTGGAATACAGGGAGAAAGTTTTATTTTAGATTTGCTGTTCTCTGATTTTTTCTGTCTCTGCTTTAGCCCACTCTGAGAACAGGTGACTTTTCTTTGAAGGTTTATTTTTATTGAAGGTTTATTTTCAAAGTTTGGAATATACAGTGCAGTGTGTCTTCCTGAAGTTATACTTCCTATTTTCACATTAAAGAACTTTAAATGCAGATTTTCTGATAGGAGAGAAAACAAGCAATGTATGCTTGTTCTTCCTGGAATAATAATTTCTTCTTTATTGGAATGGTTGTCTTAAATGATCTATATTTTCCTACAATAATTAAAAAAAACATTCTGGTGGCCTTTAGAGGCTTTTTTGTTTTGTTAACCTGCTTTGAAATTTAAATCTATAATTTCTTTTACCTCTTACAGGTGCTGGATAGCTTGTTAGCTCAGTATGGAACTGTGGAGAACTGTGAGCAAGGTACTGTTTCTACTGTCAATTTGCTTTTAAATCTGTAGTGGGAAGTGAGTGCACACTGAACTTACCCTCCTTTTGTTACATTTTGCTTTCTAGTGAACACTGACACGGAGACTGCAGTTGTAAATGTAACATATGGCAATAAGGACCAGGCTAGACAGTAAGTATCTCATTTAGTTGTTTCTGTCATCTAACTTGCATTTCATGTTGTTGTGACTTTATATGTGACTTTACTTCTGATCAGGTCACCATTTTAACAATAAATTAAGCCTTGACTTTTAAGAAAGTCTGGTGTAATTCACCTTAATTAACAATTTTTTAAATCAGCTTTTCTTTCATTTTGATAAAAAGTGAACACTCTTGCAGTGTTCATTGTTTTGTGTCTGTTTCTCAACAAACCATCATGGTAAAAATAACAAGAAAAAAAATTAAGAGGGTAGCTGCTAACCAGAATACAGGGCTTTTTTTACTAGAAAATTTAATGCCGCTTCCAAGCACACAAAAGGTGTAATCTGTATACCTAAAATAATTTATTTGGTGTTTTTAAAATTTAGATGACCTATTTTATGCTTGCCTACATCTTCTGTAATTGAAAACTTTTAATCTAGATATTTAAAATTTGAAAATGTTTTACTTAATCATTGTGCATAATTTTCCTTTTAAAATCTGTATTATGTACCATGTTAAAGGTTTAATTTTGCTTCTCTACCACAAAAAGAGGACTTGTGTGGTTCTTACGTTTTAACCTGGTGACATAAACTTCCTCTCTTTCTAATCATAGCAGGTCGAACAGAACCAAACTCATGGAGTAGCCTACAATGATCTTTCTATTTTAACTTTGAAATTTCTGCCACCTTGTGGCAAACTAAAACCAGCAGTTAAGATGCAGTGTGCTTATGGTATGCATTAATTCAAAATTACAAATGAAATAATATTTGTACATATAATTAAGTAATTATCATCTGTGCGTAACTTGAATGCGACACAAGTATTTAATCTTTCAAAGCATTAGGTTACTTGTAAATGTATTATAAACAAATGTGATGGGAAACTTGTGTCAGTGGTATCTCCTGTGTATGCTGGAGCTGAAGGAAACAATGTTTTCCTTGAATTCACTGTTTAACTTTTCCCAAAACTTGAATTGTTCTAACAAGTTCTTCAGGTTCTTCTGTTGCTTTTGCTTCTGTTGCATAGCAATTAAGGAAGGCTCTATTTCTATTCTGAAGAAACTTATGGTGCAATGTTACAGATTAATACTGCATGTGCCAGTTTCTCCTTTGGTGAAAGTATAAGAAGTACTAAAAATAGCATGGAAAGAAGCATAATATATTTTTTGAGCTGTCATCTGTGATGTGGGTTCCTGGACTTGTGCACTCCCTTCTGAAGACAAAAACAACAGTTTCTTCCCCAATTTTAAGTGCTAAATTTTAAGGTGGATCCCAAGGAAATGCTGGGATAAGCAAAGACTGAAGAAGTGTCTAAGATAGTTTTTCCTTTTTCATAAGAAACCATGTGACACTGAGAACCTCTTGGGTTTGAAGCAGGCAGGCAAATTGGCATGCAGTATGGAGATTGTAGGGGAGCTGAAGCAGTACAGGTTGAATGATGGCAGTTTAGTTCCTTGGAACATGTAGGGAAAGTGGAGGAGCACTGATTTGCATTTGTGAGTGGTTTCACATGACACAGGTTTTCTAAGCAGATGAGTCCATATTCTGTACAAAAAACGTTAGCACAGATTGTCTGAGTTTGGCAGATGACCTTGCAACTGTTTAGAAACCCCTAGGAGAAGTGTCTCGATCAAGGTATTTTTAGGGAAAAAAAACCTGTGAGGAATTGCAATGAAGGCTCACTAAAGGACCTGCATGTGTGTGGGTTTTCCATAGTGACTGCAGTGCTGTTTCAGTGAAATGGTTTTCCCAGACCTGACCTAGCTTTGCTGCTTGGAACTGGTTGTGGGGGATGGCAGTGGAGAGGGAGCAGCGTGCAAGTGCTGATAGCTGATAAAGGCAGTGCTGGTCATCCTGTGAAGGACGTGCAGTAACAAGAACTGACTTTATCAAAAGCTGTTTAGGGTTGCAAAGAGTCAGCAGCTGGTAACAAGCTTTGTAGTTTGGAATTGAGCTCTTTAGGGTAAATGGTGCTCTTTGCCACGGCTTTTGGATCAAACACCATGACATGAAAATTTCTATGCTGCCACATTCAGTGGGTCCCTAGTTCTAACTGCACCTCTGCTGTACTTTTTGCAGTGCACACGCTAACCTCACAGTAGTGTTGGCTGACAGAACATGCAAAGTTGGCTACTTCCCTGCCGGATATCTGTATGGCATTGCCATGACTGTTAGAGTGTGTACTGGCAGTGTGTGGTGAAGGTGCTTTAACACAATCTGGAGATACTTTTGATAAGCAGTTCTAAGCAAGTGTGGTATGCATTGCTTGGAGGACAGTACTCTTTTGAAAAAAACTTGTGGTTCCACCCAGCTGGGAAGCTGAGCTGCCTTCTGTCTTGCAAATGTAAGTAGCTGTGGCAGAGGTTTTTCCCTCTAGGCTGGTACTACAGTTGTGGCATGTTCAATTCAGGTCTGCATCCAAAATTAACTTGGAAAATGAAAGCACTGAAGATTGCTGCAGTCTTTTTGAGAAAGCAGTCTTAGTGCACTCAGCACACAAAATCTGGGATGTGCAGAGTTCCTGACTTCTAGCTGGGACAGAGGTCTGCGTCTTTGACCTGTCGTGGTGGTGCCCCTTTCCTAGCTGGAGAGGCACAGCTGGTCTTGTCAGAAAAAGCAGGATGCTGCTTCTGTGACCCCAGAGAAAGGGAGCCAGCATGGCACATCAGGTCCTTTTTGGCAGCCCAGGAGAATTGGTGGAGGGGTGTGCAGAGCAATGTGTGGGCTTTGGAAAGCCACTCTTTGTTCTCTAGGACTGTGAGTAGCAAAGAGAAGGCTGGCACTACCACATCCCTCCTCTCCTCTCCTGCAAACACTTGGGAGGAGGAGAGGTTTGCTTCAGCTCTCAAACTGCCCCTGCTGCTCTCCTTCCCACTAACTGTGGAGAGGGCTTTACAAAGCATGTGCACTGCTGTGGCATAGGCAATGATTGAATGTTGTGGTGGGTTGTGGAATTTTTGGAAGAGAGGAGAGAGAGTGAGAGACAGAGCCTGGAGCCTGTGGTTCACCCAGAACAGCCCAACCAGCTGCATGCAGGTGCTGAGGCAGCTGGGGACATACTTGCCAAAAGACAAGGCCCCTTCTCCTGATATCAACCCCTACTGCAACATGCTAGCTGTGTCCTTGTGACCTGCTGCCACCTAAATTATGGCTGCTGTCTTTGAAAGTTGTACCTTCTCTTTCCCTCCCACAAAGATTCCAGTGTGCACGAGTCTAGTACATGCTACAAGATTTAGCTCTACCCAGGATTTTGAAAGTCCATTAGTGATCACCTCTTAACCAGAATACTTGCAAAAAAATTTTTATTACCCTTTCAATGAAGGGTAATTTTTATTACCCTTTCAAATATCTCTCTGTGTGTGTACAACATGTGTCCTTGAATGAATGAGGGTTCACATAACTAATACTTTTACATGCCATTGTGGGTCAGGGCTAACGTTGCCATAGGAATGATAATACTGAAAATTCAGTGGCATATTATAAGCTTAGGTTTCATTTTGGCTTTGTTTTCAGAAGTACTGATGAAACCTATATTTTTATTTAATGTAAAAAAAATTATTATGCTAAAGAAAATTTGCCATGTATGTCTTCTCATGTGCAATTGTATCTGTTCAGGGATGAAAGAAGTGGTGTATGTAAAAGCCACATGTGGGAGTGAAATATGTTCTCCTTCTATTGCTTAGTGTCATCATGCTATCAGTGGAAGAATGATTTTCAGCACAAGACTCAGTGCTTTTCCTGTAATAATTTATCTAGGGTGTTTAACCTCCACTAGCTTCAAAAGGGAGAAGCAGGCTGGGTGAGCATCCTCTTGTAGGGAGCTCATGAGAAGACAGTGGTGAGATGTCATTTTGATGGGAAAAACTCAGGTGACTAATTTACAGAATACTTGTTTAAAGGTTTCATTTTTATGAGGAACTCTTGCTTCTGAGCAGGTGTCACATGAACATAAGCCAGGCTGCTATCCATCTTATCAGTGCATAGACAGTAGTTGCTGCAGTCTCTTAATGAATTCATTTTATTAAAAAATTCAGAACTATGCTAAGAGATTTCTGTGTACCAGTTCTCGCTGGTATGTGAAATGGAAACATTTTCCATTTTTACTAAATACAAATTTTGAAGGATGACTTCAGGGAGGAGGGCACCTCTTAATGGGACAGGTAACTGAGTTTTTCTCCATCTTTGTCCTCACTGAGTGACTCTTTAGGCTTTTAACCTCTGTGTAAAAGGTGTTTTGTGGGTTGTTTCAGCAGTGCTCCCTGACAGAGGTAGTCTGTGTGGTCTTTATTATCTTGTGCTCGTGGAAGGAGACTCGTCAGCCCTTGGGAAGCAGAGGTGTTTGTGGGAGGACAGAGGTGGAGTTGCTGTGTTCTGGAGTTCTCAAGTCAGTGGGAGGAGTATGTGCTTTACAGAAGGAGCTCAACGTAAGCTGTTTGGTGGACTGCAGCAATTACAATAGCTTTGCCTAAAACAGATGCCCCTAGTGCTGTGAAGAGCTGGTCACTTGCTTTTAGCTGAGGCTCAGACTTCCCATGAGGGCAAGGCTGGCTCTCCTGATAGCAAGTGCTGTCCTAGATGTTGTTCTACAGGAATTTTGCATCCATCTAGAAGACAGTTCTTAACCACATCTCTTCCTGGATTTTCTTCCATATCTGTCTCCAGCCCCCAAAGCAGTGCCTAGATGCCTCTAAAATTGAGCTTGTTATGGTGCTGAAGGGCTGCTGAATCATCACATTGCCTAATTCTAGCCCTATGTTTTGTGCCACAAAATTGATAAAAATTAGTCCAGAACAGCTGAAGAAAAGTGTATGACAGTATTTTAAAAGCCTAAGGAGAATTGTGAAATACTGGAATGTGAAGACCAGAATCAACAGCCAAAGGGACCTTTCAAAAGCTGGGTTTTTTTTCTCTGTAAGAAATGCAGAACAGTGTATGTGCTACATCCACTGCAAATCAGTTGTCTTGGTATTCCACTGTGTGTACTTAAATGAATGTAGAATATGGAACCATGTACCCAGGAAATATCAGTTCCACAAAAGGCTTGAGAGATCAGTATTTAATTACTGATTCTTCTTCTGACTTCCCATCATTTGAACAAGTCAAATTATACAACAAGTCAGACTGTAAAATATGGAGAACTCAGTGACTCACAGGGTGAATTAGTGTGTTATTTTTCCATGTCATCATATGGCTTTGGTGGCCAGAGATTGTTCACTGCTGACATAATTAATTTTCCACAATGGCAAATGAACTTTTCTCAGTTTGCTTTGAATTTAAGGTACTTATAGACATATGGAACCATTTAGCAATTTATAAATTGTTATTAAGAAGAAAAATTCCAACCATCTTTCTAGGAAAAGTATGGTGCACATATATGTGTATATGTATGTGTGTGGATATACACATACTTGTTGCTGTAAAGTGTTTTTTGTGAAAGCATGATAGGTATGAAGCCTGGTTGCAAACAATAAGCCTAGTCTTTCCTTTCCCAACCACTTCTAAGGAAGAGTGAGAAGTCTGTTGCACTGATTTACTGTCAGGTTTTGTGTTAATGCTGGGATTCTGGTCAAAGATGTTTTAAAGCCAGAGGAGGCTGACGCATTTTGGGAAAGAAGCAATGTCTGAACTTGTCAAATAAATGCGTGGAGGGAAATGAGTTGGGATGGACGTTAATCTGGAGCCTATCAGCACATTTGCAAAATTGTTGGTGTTCATCTCTCCAACATCTCAATGTTTGATTCCAAAAGAAACAGGGCTTGTGCAACTGGATGGTCTGGCAGTGCCGTTTCCCTTCCCCTTAGAAATTCAGATTTTTGGTTGATTTCAGTGAAACTCAACCTAGAAAGAGAGGTCATGGATATTTGCAATGAACAAGAAATTAGCATGTTCAGGGTGTATAAAAAGGAAAGGTCTCAGACCCCTTTTCCAAGTAGGATGTCCAGAGAGAGAGAGACTTCAGTGAAATGCCTTTCAGACAGTGGAAATCTATGCAGAAATTAAAAATTGAGACAAATACATAGAAACACAAGTTTCGCTAGTCTTCTCACTGCTCTTCCTGTTTTGTAAACATGTTTTATTGTGTAATAAAATGCTCTTCCAAGTCCATGGAGTAAAAGATTAAAAATGTCAGCTCTGAAATAACCTCACTGAATTTTAATCCAGCTCGTTTGCCACTTACTCTAAAGGATTCTTCTATTATGGGAGTAATTACACTCCTGGCAATTCCCAAAGGACCTGTGTCTCATTTGGTTAACGGAAGTATTTAATGAACAGTGATCAGTTATTCAATATTTTGCTTTCTTTGTTCATTGGCATTGCCTTGGGCCTTATTTATTATCAGCCCTTATTAAACATTGTTCCAAAGACACAAATTACTTCTTTTCTCATAAACTCTTTACCGTCAGACTGGAGTATTTTGAGGATGCTGGCTTAACCCCTGGGATACGAGGTACCTGTTATCCTTGCTATCCAAATACCACTTCTTAACTGGGCTTCAACAGCTGCTTGTGACCCAGGCTGTCAAATGAGACACCCAGGAGACAAACAGTATTTTTCACTTGCTGCTCTTGAAAATGTAGGCAATTGGCTATCATCATCCTTTATCTCTGTAGTAGAGGCAGGCATAAAAGTGTTGCTGAGGCTAATGTTTGGTAAACTGGTAGCAGTGTCCTGCAAATGTGCATGAATGGAGGAGCTGGGTTAAGTTTCTGAATTCAGAGGCCTTCTTCCAGAGCATATGGTTGTTGGGGCTTTTAAATGAAAATACTGGTGCATTCTTTAATAAAAGATGGGGACTCCCTCCCTCCCACTATGGCCTTTAATTAAAATTTTGTTCTGAAGAAAATCTGTCAGTAATCTTTGGTCCAATATTAAGTCTGGCACTTATAAACTACCCCATATCAGTGCATATTTCAGTGATCAGTATATTGCTCATAATCTGAATAGTAATGCTTGTAATAGTAGTTGTAGTACTAGTACTAGTAATGTAGCAAAACATGAAATGCCTTTTTGAGGCAAATGTGTTTATTTCATACCACTGGTTTACCAATGTGTTGCATGTGCCTTAGTTGTTCCTACTGCTTGATAGATACTTAGTCTTATTGACTCTTACTCTGTTTGTGAGTGGAAGGTATTCTACCTTCTGTAAATCTGTGATTTTTGAGTTGAATTGTGCTGTTCCTGTGAAGAGGAGACCCAAGAGCACCTTCAGACTTGTCCTGGGTTGGGAAGAGGGACAGAGCAGAGGCAATGCTGAGTGAACAGGAGGTTTTCAGCATGAGGGACTATGGTGAGAGGGGGGTTGGGTACATTTGGGCAGTATCCCTCCCTCTGTGATGCTTAACTAAAAGAATAAGAGAAGTTGAAACAACATTTTAAATGCTTTCTAACAACTTTACTTTCATGGAGAGTTTAACATAGACATGGGGCTTTAATTTCCTTGTTAACTTTAAACCTACCTACAACAAGACTAATTAGGAAGTTGCAATGTGCTGTTGCAGTCTAAGGGACATTTCAGGCGCCATTGACTGGCTTTGAATGCTTCCTTTCCTGCTGAGGTGAAGGTGCTCTCTTCTTTCATAAAAATGGAGTTTTTTCATTCCTGTCACAGCTATATCAGTTATTGTGAAAGCTCCAGCCAAATAGCTGTGCTGGCAAAAACCCTAATGAAGGTGCTGTGATAGCAGCTAAAAAGTTTTCCCTCTGGTGCAGCTTTAATTCTATTTGGGAAATTGATTTAAATTAAATCAGGCAAAAGAATGCTTTTGAGTGTATAAGCTCTGTCTCCTGTGAGGTTTTGCTGATAGGGTTGGACCAGCAAAACCTTTAAAGTGCGTAGAAGCCCAGAACAAGCAAGAGCTAACTTGTAGTTCTTAATATGGTGACTTTGTGTAATCAAAATCTTGGCTGAAGAATTTTAAACGTAACTTTTCATCTTGGAATGTGTTTTTAGTTTCACCATGCAAGTTAGAAAGGACAGAAGTCTATGTCTGAAAAACTTGTCATTTCATAAGGCTCTGAATATGCTTGTGGGGTTTTTTTTAATCTCCTCTCTCCTCCCCTTTCCAAATAAACAGAGCAATAGAAAAACTGAACGGGTTTCAGCTTGAAAACTATTCCTTGAAAGTTGCATACATCCCTGATGAGATGGCAGCCCAGCAACCTCCACAGCAACATCCCCAGGGAAGACGTGGATTTGGCCAGAGGGGTCCTCCCAGGCAAGGGTCACCCGGCGCAACCACTCGGCAGAAACCTCAGTCGGACGTTCCTCTACGGATGCTGGTTCCCACACAGTTTGTAGGAGCCATTATCGGGAAAGAAGGAGCAACAATCAGAAACATCACCAAGCAGACACAGTCCAAGTAAGTTATTTTACAAAACTGATTAATAGCTTCAATGTTGCATCATCATTGCTTGTGTAAAGAGGAGTTTGTAAAACTTCATTACTAATCTGTGTGGTCAGAGAGCAAACGAAGATAACAGAGAACAGGAAATATTTTGCAATCTTTGAGGACTGGATTCTGTCCTTGATATGTGTTCAAATACTAGCTGACTTTTTTATTCCTCTTTAAAAGAGGAGAGCTAGCAGGATGGTACTCTGCTGGAGAGTTTTGCTTACAGATGTACTAATATGATTCTGGCAGAAAAAGTGAAACTGAAAGAGCTGTAATATGTTGTTCTGGGGGACATACAGTCAGTGTGGGGATGTACCCAAGTGTCCCAAGTGTACTTCAAGTGTTTGTTCTAGTTTTAGTTTGATTAGGGCATTTTTAGGATTTGTCAATTCAGATGCTGTCAATTCAAGATGTGAGGGGGAAAACCTCTAAGCAAAGAACCTTTTTATCTCCCCTCACTACTTCTTATACCTTACACTCCTCTGTTTCTGGAAAATACATTTGTTGCTATCAAGTTGCAGGCCACACCGAAACACAGATTAAGGAAAAGCACGGGAGGCAAAAAGCAAGCTGCTAAGTGACCTAAGAAGCTTAGAGCACTGGGGTCTAGAGACGCTGGAAGAGATTGTTTCCAGTGCGTGTTAAATCCTACCCACAAGGAAGAGCTCAGCAGAGGGAGGTGGGGGTTCTTATTCCAAGAATTTTTCCAGAATACCCCTAAAAGCAAAGAATTCAAATGCTGCCTTCAGCACCCCACTGTAGGAGGCCCAGCTCTGCAGCTGCAGCAGGCAGGGCCTGGGAATGAGCTGTGTGTGAGGGGAATGAGGGTGGGCAGGAGCCTCAGTTTTGAGAGTAGTTAATGAGGACAAGGGACTCCTCTTTAATTACACCCCAACCCCCAACAAACAGGCTTACCACCCTCCCCAAACCCAGGATTATCATGATGCTCCTTCCAACCTCTCTTTAGCATGATGTAACCCAGGAGACTATTTAGCGTGTTTAACAACACAGGTTTAAGGGATTTGTGGTGTCCTGACAAGACTTGGCAGTAATTTTTCTATGGGTAACCAATTTTTCAGGTGATATATAAAACATCTAATTCTTGGACTGTAAAAATCCTGGAAGATTGGCATAAGGAAAGCTTTTATATCTAGAAGAAGGGTGGGTAGAGCAGAAATAGTTGCAGGTTGCTAACTTTACAGATATGTGACTTTGAGAATGATGTTTTCATTGGTTTGGGGATTAAAAAAAGGAAATTTCATCTACTTTTGTTTCCACCAAGGATTGCCAAGATGGGTTTCTTGGAAAATGCTGCATTGTGAAACAAAATGAGTTTTCAGTACTTGAAAGAATTGCAAAAATAAAGGGGCTTCTTGAAAAGCAGCATGGTTTTTTCATTTTGAAAACAGCTGTTACATGTAGAAGAAGGGCAAAAACAAAAAGCAGAGGTGGAAAGAATATGTGAGCTGCAGTTATTGGCAGGTAAAAGTAATAACCAAGGCATTGTCTTTATGCAGGTCATAACTAATTTTTGTTAAATTCTTAGAGCTGCATAAACCTGTTGTAGAACAAGGCTAGTAGTTTCAGGGTGGTAGAGTAAAGGTAATATCAGGACAAAATCAGGCTGGAAAAGTATAAGAAACTAATCTTGTGGATGGATGCAAAGTACTACCATGCTACTTGCTAGCAGAGGAGCGCTGGGAAACTCTGCTGCTGAGGTATTTAAAACAAAATGGGACAAAGCCTGACTGTCCTGCAGCTGCACAGTCATTCTAAGTGGAGCAGTGGGGCTGGAGATGGGGCACTGGGAAAGCTTGATGAGATGTTGTCTTCATGGGTGTACCACATTGTCTGTCCAACAACTCCCCTGAACATCTTGATGGGAATTTACTGAGAAAAGGAGTTCTCAGTGTCCACAAAGGTGGGTTTTAACTGGTAAAATCAGGATAGGAGAGGCTCTTCATAACATATAAATTTGTATTTAGGGTATGCTTAAATAGTCATAAGCTTTTCAAAATTAAACTACTAATATATAGTCACTGTTATCTCAAAATAAGTTAGTTTTACAACAGTTGGAAATACACAAGGTTTACCATAGAGTGTGTGGTTACAGTTAGTGTTTTTCTTTCTTTCAAGAATTGATATTCATCGCAAAGAGAATGCAGGTGCTGCTGAGAAACCAATTACCATCCACTCAACTCCTGAAGGCTGCTCAACAGCTTGTAAAATTATTATGGAGATCATGCAAAAGGAAGCTCAAGACACTAAATTGTGAGTAAAAAGCATTTCATTGTGGAAGCATTAAAAATTCTGAATTCTCACTGGCTCCATTTAAAGATGTAATCTTTAAAGCTGTTAACAAGTGAATATTTGCTGTTATCCATATCTAAGTTGGTAAAGGAACTGAGATATTTTACCTTTCAGGACAGTCCATTTGCTTAATTAGCCCCAGCATGCTTCTGTGATTTCAGTTGTTGTCTGGCTGTGATTTTGAGGTGAACAGGAGCAAATATGGAAGTTTCTTGAGCAACAAACAGCTTTTAGTCTGAGCGATCATAACAAGTTGTGAGCCCTCACTAAAAGCTTTAAGATATATTTCTTCCTTCCCAACAGCTCTGGTTACTTTAGTCTGAGCTTTATTTAGTTGAAGGTATGTTGCAATTAAGCTGTAGGTGATAGTGCTGGAAAGCCCATTGCACCTCGACTTATTCCGCACCCAGTGAAAACGTGCGAACGGGAGTCGTGGATATTTCAATGAAAATGGAATTCATGCATGACCTGCATAAAAGCTCGTAGTCTGGTCTCCAAAAGTCTCACTAGGTATAACTTCCATTACAGCACAGAAGAAATTCCCTTGAAGATACTGGCACACAACAACTTTGTCGGCCGACTTATTGGCAAAGAAGGAAGAAACCTGAAGAAAATTGAACAGGACACAGATACTAAAATCACAATATCGCCGTAAGTTTTTGGTGGCCTAATCTTTCCATGACATGTCAAATGGCAGCAAAGCTGCTGTGGGATCTTCAGGTACAGAGTTCTTAGAAAAATATTCTGTGTGTTGAAGGCTGAGATAACAGCCCTTCAGAGGCCTTTCCATCATATGGATTAAGCTGTTACTTAAGCTCAGTTAAATTTTATGTAAACAGTGAGTCTTCATTGTAAACTCAGTCAAGAGCATGTTAAAAATAACATAGGCTATGTGGAGCCTGTGTTAGACTATATTTTAAGTGTCAGTTGTTTTTAACATATTATACCATATGTAATGATGAGTGTTTGAAACTATAAGTCTGGATCAGTTCTGAGCTATGTGTGAAAATGAGTGAAATTAGTGATGTTTTAGTTTCCAGTATACATTAAATTTTTGGACTAGAAGGAAATAAATAGAGCAAATAAATACTGAAAAGGGTATCTTTAGTAGCAGTTCTGCCCCTCTTGAACACTAACAGCCAAATTACAATATGTTGGCTAGTCTGCTGCAAAGTAATAACTTTTTTTGTCTAAGTTTGTGAGGGTAACTGAGAGCTGTTCAAATTTAGCTGAGATTAAAAAGAGTTTTCACCTTTACTGGAAATCTGTAAATCACTGATTACATTAACATCTCTGTAGAAGCTTGGCAGTCAATAGTAGTTCTACCCTGGAGTAATATCTTCAGAGAACCTCCTGTTCTGAATAATGAATGCTCTGGCATGAACTTCCAAGCATTTGAAGGCATCCTGGATTTGGCTTTAGCCAGGAAGGGTGAGAATTAGGCTTACAGGCTGTAGGAAAGGGAAAAGGTTTGGAAGACACATGAAGATGTATG
This sequence comes from Pyrgilauda ruficollis, assembly GCF_017590135.1. Classification (NCBI taxonomy): domain Eukaryota; kingdom Metazoa; phylum Chordata; class Aves; order Passeriformes; family Passeridae; genus Pyrgilauda; species Pyrgilauda ruficollis. The sequence goes on along the minus strand of NW_024519206.1, from coordinate 10,661,809 downwards.
AAGAGGTGTGAATACATGCAGGAGACAAGAAAAGTAGTGCAGGAAATAGCTCAAATGAGGACAAGGAAGCTGGGAGTAAATGTGGCTCTGCAAAAAGAGGAAAACAAATTTGGATGAAAGCACCTGAGGCCTTTCTTAAAGGCGTGTAAGTGTTTATGGAATTAGTCTGAGGAAGAGAAACAAACAGAAAAAACGGCTAAATAAGTGTGCTTCAAGAATAGATTTTGTAAGGCTAGCATGCTCTCCTGAATGTGTTTGCATAAACATTTTTTGTGCAAACAGTACACAGACTGTTAATGCTAAAAGGGGAAAAAATATGTACAGAGTACATGAAAAAATGGTCTTCATTCCATGAAATCCACTTGTCTTTATTGATGATGACACAAATAACACATTGTCTGTAAATAGCTGCAGAGTATTTTTTAATTTAGTGAGTTAAAGGTTTATTTGCATTAAAATCTTGGCCTCAAGATTATATTTGTCATACTATGCCTAAAATAGCCCCCTGAAGTCAACTGGTGTAATCAATACAAAAATGAGAGCATATATGCCCATTGATTTTTTGCCGTTTCTAACAAGTCTTTTGCATGATCTCTTCATTCAGGCTTTTTGTAAGCTTGTCCATAAGTTTAAAGTAAGGCAGCTGGTTTGGGAAAACGTTTCCTCTCTTCTCTGGGATGTTTCCCAACACTTTCCTTCCTGAGGCAGTACTTCAGTGCCCATGCACTGGAGAGTTAAGAGAGTTCGTGGATGTGTTCCGTGCCTGCCGCTGCCTGGCTGAGCGGCGCGGGCTGCCGCGGTGCCGCTGTGCAGGAAGGCAAGGCCTTGTGTGCTGCTTCCTCCCTCCTTCCTGCCACGGGCCTCCTCCGGCCTGCAGCGTGCTCCGGGCTTGCCTTCACCCCTTTACCTTTTCTCAGTACGTGGCTATGCCGCGGCTTCCCAGTGTGTTTAATCCGTGTGATCACGGTAGGTTAGCGTTTGTTGCCAAATAGAGCACTGGTTTAATGCTGTCACCCTTTCATTTTCCCTGAGGAGTTACTAGTGTTGAGCAGCAAATGTTGACTTGCACACAGCTTTTCTTTTCCCCATTTTAAGAGCTTGGAGGCTCTCCTGCAGTTTCACCGAGGCTGGGCTTTTCTCCAGTTTCCTTAAGGAATACACTGTAGTTCTAAAGGAAATAATGATTTATGGTATGTTTCTGGGATGCCTCGAATGAGTGTCTGAATCCTGCTGGTGTGGATGTGAAGGGGGACATTTCTGCACGGCCCTGCAGCAGCTCTGTGTGTCCGTGCACAGCGCGGTGGCTCCGTTTTGCGCAGCACCCGAGTATGTCCCAGCCACCCCGTGCCAAACCTCGCTGTGAGGGTTTTCTTGTGCTTCCCATGAGGACAGAGTTCCCCCAGGTTATCTGAGGACTGTATTTGAGCCCTGGTATGAATTGATACTACAGTCTTTGGAGGGCAAACTCGACATGCTTGGATGTTGTTGCACTCAAATAATAAATCTGGATTATCTTCTTTGTTTGCTAATTAACTGTGCTTCTGTGTCATTTGCAGATTGCAGGACTTGACACTCTACAATCCGGAAAGGACCATTACAGTTAAAGGCAGTATTGAAACTTGTGCCAAGGCTGAGGAAGAAATCATGAAGAAAATCAGGGAGTCCTACGAAAATGATATTGCTGCTATGAATGTGAGTTTCCTTAGGGTGTGGGCTCTTTCTGGGACTAAAACCACTGAAGGATTTTGGGTGTGAGGGACCCATGGAGGTCACCAGGCCCAGCAGTGTGTTTGCACAACGTAGGCCACACTTCAAAGTTAAACCAGGTTGTGTAGGGACTTTGGCTCTCCATAACATTTCCATGGATAGAAAACCCATAGTGTCTCTGGGCAGCCTGTGCCCTGTCTCACTGCTCTCATGATGTCTTTTTTTTTCTTAATATCACATCAGAATTTTCTGTTGCAGTCTTTCTGTTGCCTTATTTATTTGTGGGAGTGTGGGCAAGCCTTTTTGTTATTTATTTATGTGTGCTATTTTAATGGAAGCTTTTTCTGGTTTATTTTTGAGTGGGGGAACTGAGAACTTTATTTAGACTGAGAAAATGAATGAGCATTTAACTTTTTTCTTGTTGCAAGAACCTGAAGCAGGGTGTGTTTATGCTGTTGTGGCTTATGTGCTCTGGCTTGCATGTTTTTTAAAATAGTGATTCAGTTTCATCACATAAATAGCATAATAATGTACGGAAGAAAGATCTCTACTGTTTTTAATTATTTAATTTAAGAAGATCTTATTAAGGTTTTTTCTTGATATAGATGATAAAGGCATTTAGCAATTTGAAGATCATTGGTGATTATATAATGAAAACAACATACCTCATTAATTTGCCAAAGTATTATTAATGCATATTGAGAAATGATTGAGTTTTTTGATAGTTAGGAAAAGCATTGTATGTGCATGTGTATCCAAATCTTATGGTCTAGAGTTAGAATGAAAATTTTTTTTTCAGTTTACAATAGTCCTGACTTTCTAGAAATGTCTGTTATTCATGCTTGTCCTACTAATGTATATTCTCCTCACTTTTCCCCCCTGCCTCCCCCACACAAAGCAAATTGCAATACTTTCCTCCTCACAAGTACCTCATGTATTCAATAGCGGTGCATTTGTGTTTCATATAACAAACAGGAACATAGGGTGAGTTAGAGACTGTATTGCTATTTGACAAAGGTATGGAAAATCAAAAAACTACCTCTGTTACAATATAGATTTCGAGGTTAGTTTGTAGTGATTATTAAGGTAGTTTCTGAGGTAGTGAAGTTTTGAGGTTTTTTTGTGTCTTGTGATTGACTTATCTTAAAGGCCTGAGATAGCATCTGTGTGTCTCTAGCTGAAATATTTCTAAAGCATATTCATGTTTTTTGAGTAATAATCTGGAAAAGGGTGCTGGCAAGTTTTGTATCAGACAACAAATTCTTCCTACCACGTGATGATGTCAGTATTCTCAGGTGTGGACAAGCAAGGGACATGCAACTTTACAGTTGATCCTTTCCCAGCAATTGCTGGAGGTATCTCACTTCATCTTTTCCAAGGGAGGGAGGATGGGGTGATAGTGTCACATATATATTCCCCCAGTGTAAGAAAAGCAGGGCTTTGTGCATGATCTTTGTTTCTAAAGGGCTGTCTTTTTAGTATAAAAGTAGTTTAGTATAAACTACTGATAAATTTGTTCACTCTGAAAGTAAATAGTACTATTATCTGAACATCTTGCTGTACAATTTTAAATGTGTTTTGGTGACTAAGTTGTATCAAGTGATCCCCATCTGCCGTTCCTACTATGTGTTTTTAATGGTATTGGTCTGTACATGTGTCTGGGAAACAGGTTTGAATGAGTGTCCTTTGGGTAATGAAAACAACTTTTTTTTTTAATAACATCCCAAAAGGTTAATAGCATATGCCAGCTAGGATTTTATTAAATAACCAGGGCTCTAAATCTTAACTCTTCTGCCATTGCAGCTTCAAGCACATTTAATTCCTGGATTAAATCTGAATGCCTTGGGTCTGTTCCCACCTTCTTCTTCAGGAATACCACCTCCCGCAGTGAGTGTTGCCTCCGCTGCTGCTGCTGCTTCATATCCACCTTTTGGGGTAAGGGAAGCTCTGATTCTGGATGGTTAGTGGATGGTGATACTGATCTCTGCAATGCTGCTGTTCAAAATTAAAAAGAAATGCTGCATTTTTGCCTTTTTTTCCCCAGAAAATCTGGGAAAGGTGTTTTGTTAGCTGTGTTCTGTCATTTTTCTAAATGTTGTCTGTTTTCCTGCTTGCATACTGAAAAGTATTCCATGTGGCTGCAGTTGGGAGCAGGCATTAATTGCTTTTCTAGTGAAATGCTCAGCGAAACTGGAAAATAGTGCTGCTTAGAAAAGTGTTAGATTTTATTTTATATAGAATTTGAATTATTGCAGAAAGAACACACATAAAAGAGCATTTCAAAATTGCTGGAACTGGCAATTAATAATGCTAGCCTGCAATTCTATTCCTTGTGATATGGAAGGAAAAGAAATGGTCTCCTGTCATGAAGTGGGGATCTATAGGTAGCTAAAATGTTTGTTTGAATGTAGCAGTTTTATAAACGCCCTGTTGAAATGCAATACTGCTAAATATATAGAATAGAAATTGTATGGATTAATCTCCAGAAAACTGTGACTTACTTGCCACTTTGCTCTCTACAAAATATCTGAAAAAGTTTAATAGACTCTTACTCAGATTCTGTGCTGATTAGTAAACATAAATGAGGAATTTTGCTATGGAGCAGAAGGTGATTTGTTGCACCAGAAAGCTCCAGAGTCTGTCTGGAACCGAGAGGGTGTTTTGCTTTCAAGAAAAGACAGCCCCATTACAAGGAGAAGTTGATTTTTTTAAATCTCTTTCCTGTTTCTGATGCTGGTGGTTGTTAGCAACTCAGTGCAAGATGAATTTTCTAAACAATTCTAACAAGTCTCTTAAGAAGTAGATGACAGAGCTTTACAAACTCTGCTGTGTTTGACTTAGTCCCCTTCTTTGCCCAACAGTGACATCTAGAGAGCTAAGTCTGAGACTCTTCATGAACTAGAAAAATGAAAATGCAGAACAACACACTAAACTTCATCAATAACTCAAGTTACGTTGTAGTAGAGGGTAGCTGTGGTCTAAATATTTTTCCCCAGAGGAAGAAGCCAAGAGAGTTAGTGCAAGGAACAGGAAAAATTCCTCTCTTGTAGCATTGTTTGTAAGAATGAAAAATTTTGGTGTTATGAATGTATTATGAACTATATTGAGTATAATAGTGGCTTTATCAGAAAAATGTTTATACTCAGTTATTTTACTGTCAATAGCAGAACCTCCCTTTATGACAAATTCTCTCCCTCACAGTCCTCCTGCACTTCAATTGGACTGGCAGACTAAACTAAACAATACAGGTTTCTGCTTCAGTGTATTATAGAAAATGCCATCTCTGGTAATGAATTGCCTCAATTTTTTTCTTAATAGATACTAGATGTGGTTTGTTATAAGTCTATTATTTTCTTTATTGGTAATTAAAAGTGTGGCTTTTCCTGTCATTTTACTCCAGATTTGCAGACTACTTTGCTATTCTTGAGATTCATACTGTAAGCCCACAGTTCTGTTCATCACTTGGTTTATTTTCATTTCTTTCCCACTTTTCCTCCCCTGTTGTGGTTCCTTTTGCTTTAAATATGCACCTGACAGTGCTGAATTTGGTATCCTGTCTGTCCCTCTGTTTGCTAGTGCACCTTTACCCCCCAAATGCACCTTTTTTGGCCTGCTAAGATCTCTGGCAGTATCCAGGTTTCTGGATATAGGATCATGGCAACATCTGGAAAAAAGCATCAAGAAACAAACGTCATTGTGTAGAAATTGTGCAGCTGGAAGGACCACTGTCTGGACTCTCTGGCTTCTGTTCGTGCTCAGTGCTCTGAAATGGCTCTCATTGCACGCAGTCTAGATGTGTGACAACCTAACAGGCAGAAAGAAGGGATAAACTCACAGATTGGGAGGGTGAACTCCAGCAGATTTTGTGGAGGCTGGGGGTGGTACTGATACAGCCCCTGAAGCTGATACTAAGGGCTTTGAAAGCAAATGTATGAACAAGGGGAATTATCTCACCTGTTTGTACTTAAATGTGTTGGTATTTGGAAAAGAGCAGGTGGTTCTGTGGGCTTCAGGTGAGTCAGCCCCTCAAATTACTTGGAGTGCTTGTTGCTCTCTGATGAGAGAAAGCAAGAGAAAGTATGAGTCTATTCCTTTAATGGATATTTCTTTAAGTCTTTCAAAGTCTTGCTTGTGTATGAATTAATTTTCTGTAATTTTTGAGCTTTACTCTCCTCTAATTTTTTCCTCAGTAGAACAGTTTTTCAGACACTGATTGAATTGGTTATTGGGACATTCACAAGTAGAAAGAGGAAAAAAAAGTCTGGCTATATTTTGAAGGAGAAATTGATACAATTTGAAAGGCTAAAGGTAACCACAGGGGGAGATCTGGGAGAACTCATGAGGGATTTAAAACTAAAATCAAATCTGTGTATCTAAAAGAGGTTTTGGGGAAAGAAGGTCTTAGAAGAAAAATTAATGAAGAACTCCCAGGCAGACTTTATGTCCATTTACCTATGAGCTCGTTTTTTACCAAGCTCCTTTTTTACCAAGTCCTTCACCTCATTTTCAGTGAATGTCCATTTATGCTTGGGGGCAGGGATTAGTGGATATTGAAGCTATCCCTTTCAGGAAAGTGGAAATCCTTTCTGAAAACACTGCTGGCATCAGGGTGTAAAGAAGTGTATCCTGCTGCTGTCCTGCTTATTTTTGTGCAGTGCAAGTTTTGCCTTCTGCTCGGGGCTGCACAGGGCTGGCTCTTCCCTGTCTCCTGTAAGGTGTGCTCCCCAGCAGTTTCAGCTACACCATCACAAGGGGTCTCTTGGCATCCAAGTGTGTGAAGTCTGTGCTTGCAAGCCATACAGTGAGCCTTGGGACACCCCTGTGCTGTGTCTGAGGGTGGGTTTGAAGCTCTTGTTGTGATATCTTTGTATGGACCTTTTCTTCACCTTATTGTGGGGATGGACTTGCCTGGGGCTCTCCCTTGGATCAGAAGAATTAGGTGGATGAGTTTGGGCATTTGCCAGCAGGGTTTTCATATGGAGTTGATGGTTCATATGTACTACTTTCAAGTGACAAGGTGTGGCTGTGACCTTGTGTAGGACTTGTTCCCAAAGAAACTGAAGTGTCATCTTAATTATTGAAACAATTATCTGTCACATTCCTGCTGCTGCTTTTTTAACATGGGTATAAAGAGGAAAAACCTGCATAGTAGACAGATCCAAGATTTTGTTACAGTGCCAGGGCTTAGCAACAGTTCTGAATGATCATACACACAGCTGGAGCCAAGTGTTCCTAAAACATTCTGTACTCAGGAGCTTGGGGCTGAGTATTTAAATAGGTTTGGCTGTGTTAACATGTTTGTGATGCTTCATCCTATCCCTCTTCATGCAAACCTTTAAGACATTTGACAAGAGCATAAACATTGTTCTCCAGTTGCTTCAGATACACTGTGGTATCACAAACTTAGGGAATGGTGATGTTATCAGACACTAGTTTGCATTTAGTTCCTTGGACTGGGTCACATTCAGGAGAATGATTTCCATGTGACTCAGAGACCTTACTCCATGATGGTTAACCATCAGCACCAAAGCCTCAGCTAAATTAACCTAATGAGATGCAGATTGTGTCTCACTAATAATCTGGGCGCTGCTTTTATGCTTTGTCCTGGCAGTGGAGCCCCCACAGGAAGGGACAAGTTGCTCTTGGTACTTGTCTGGTGACAGATACACGTGGGCACATGGCCATAGCACGTGGCTAACAGTGTCTGAGCACCACAACCAGTGCAGGCTAACCATCCATTTTCTTGTATTTTTACCTATTGCTAGAACAATTATTGATATTGAAATTGTATAATTTATTTGCAGAGTCCAAGTTCTGTCTGCCTGTTCAAAGCACTCATTTTGTGCAGTTGCTGAAAAGGGGTGCAATGGAATTGCATATTGTGCTTCAGTTCTTGAATGTTCCTCTCTCTTCTTGCAAAAATCCAAGATCTGTTTGGTTTTTTCCTGGACTCCTAAAATACAAACAAATCAGAACATGTGAGAATTGTTGAAATGTTTTATGGTTTGAGGAAAAAGTAGGACAATGTTTCAGTTAAAAGTATTAAGAGCTAAAAATTCTTTTTACTGTCAAATGGGCATGATTTTGCTCTTAATGATCCTGGTGATACAATCAAGCTAATGGTCTTTTTTTGACTGATCTGTGCCCTTATGTGACCATGTTAAGGACCAGTAGCCTTTCTGTGCCTGTTTGTACCTGATGTCTTGTCCAGCTGCTTTTGGGCCTGGAAAAACCACCACTTTGTGTTTATCCTTAAATCTTTCTCCTTAGCTGTGCACTTAAAATGCTTGTGTGCGTTGCAGCTCTGACACAATTGCAAAGAGCTCTGTTAGTCTGCCCACTGTCACTTGTAACAAATGTCATGACCTGAGCACCTGCACAAAGTGCTGGGATTTCTGTGAGGAGGAGAGTAAGGTTCTACAAAAGGGAATATCACCCATGCTTATGTTTTCCAGAAGATATGTTGCCACCAAAAAAGTACTTTTAACAAGTATCCCAGCCAAACTGCTTCAGATGTAGTGTTGTACTGCTCAAAGCTGTTTTGATGGAGTTGTTGCTTCTGTCTTCTGAACTGTGGGGAGAATATGCACATACTTGTCTCTCAAGAATAGAATGTTGTTCTCATGCAACACTGAAGGTTTTAAAGCTCCAAACAAACAAGAAATCCTTATCTTAAAATCCAACTGTGTACAGTCATGCAATTAATACACCTGGCCCACCTACTGGGGTTAAGTGGGTTGCGCCCTTCCTTTTATCCTTCCTTTTATAATTGGAACTTTGCATGTTTAATTTTACATCCAACTCCATTTCTTTTGCAGCCTCTGGATCTGAAATTTGGCATCTCAAGGGCATGGGGGAAGAAGGGATAACCTGTGGAGACCTCATCCTGCCCTTGAATGCCCTGAAAAAGAGTAGTAGAATTACTTCTGCCTCATGGCAGGTAAACTCAAACATAAAGTAAGGTGAGAAGTAGAGAGCTTTTCTCCATAAGAGAAGTTCACACCAGCTGCTCTCCTTCTGTGAGGTCATGGAAGAGATACATGAACTTCTGCCCTGTGAAACTTTGCTAGAGTGAAGAGATGCTCCTCTGTTTGCAGTGGGACTGCTTTCTCTGCTGGTCTTTTTGGACACCTGTTGTGGCTCCTTGAAGCACTGCCTTCACAAAAAAACCATTCTTTCTAACCTTTTCTTTAACCTCACAGTAAACTTTCAGGTTATGTGATATGCATATGGGCTTCTAGGAAGAGACGGGGGAAAAGGAAAATTAAAAAAAAAAACCCACAAAACCAACAAAAACAAAGAAGAGGGAGTTTCATACAGTAAACAAAACCAAGAAATCAAACCACCTTTTTCTGATAACAACAAAAGTCTTGTACAGTTAGGCTGATAGGTTGCTTTCCTTTATTCTTTTTTGCCGTCTCTTGAAGGTTTTTGTTGCAGGTGAGGAACATGCCAATGGAAAACTTTCTCCTTAGAAGATATTGTGGTCAAGAGAAAGATTCCTTCTTTACTCTTCAGTCATTTCCTTAAATAATAATAGTAAAGAAGACATCTTCTATATTGAATAGAAGTAAGAGAAGAAATAACTGTATTGTGCTTTTGGCAGGAAAGAAAAGTAATTTAAAATGAAAAATTGCTTCATTGAGGGCCTTCATTTGATGCCCTGAGCATAGATGAGAAACACAAGGAAGAGGAAAAACTGTCCTATGTTTCCAGGTACTTTGACTCTTACTTGGTGAAGTTGGGCTCCTTTGGATGTCTGGGTTTGATAGGATTAGCTCGTGCAACTGTTATGTCTGATCTACCCAGAGGCAGTCATGTCTGTACATCTATGATGTGTGTAGTTGCAAGTGGCTTTGCCCTAATTTGCCCAGCTTGTTAAGCAGTAGATGACTTTTGAGAAGCTGTCCTGCAGCCAAAAGAGGATGTGGTTTTGTGGGGGGGAAGAAGGATTTGCCAGTGTTTTTACAAAATTATTTTATATTGGTGAAATTAGAACCATACATGTGCAGCACATGCAATCTTGAGGAGGGCACTGTAGGACAACAGCACTGTCTGACAAAATCTACCTGCTAATTAGACTTCTTTTGAAGATTGTAACCTCAGTGCCTTGAAATACATCTTTATTGATCCTTAATTTCTTACATTCATTAATGATGTATTTTTTGACAACTAAAAAATTTACTTCATGGTGTGTAACATTGTGGGATTGTTTTGCCCTATGGAGAAAAGTGTTGGTCTTCCCACTGTGCTGAAAGTCTCCTGCTTCTGCCATGCTGTGTTGGCAGGGGCATGTGTCCAGAGCAGTCAGTCTATTCTGCCTCTGGAGATGGACCCACCCCTCAGCAAGGGAACTAAAAATGCAATTGGCACCGTATAATGTACAAAGATCTGGCAAGCCAGTGGTAGTTTTTCAAGGTGTTGAAGCCTCCAGTTATTCTTAATAGCTTCTTTTACAGTTCTAAGGTTGTCATAATAGCAAATAGCATCACTAGTCATCCATGCTTTTTAAAATAAAAATGGTTTCATCTTTGCTGCAGGTTTGTATACTTGTAGAGATATTTGTAGTTTCTTGGAACAAGAGAATTAGAATTTGTGTTGGTTCCCTGCTTTCAGATTCTTATGAGAAGATTTAATTGGAGTTCCCCTTGACCATCTCAGACACTCAAGCCCTAAGTACCAGGCTCCAAACCTTCTGAATGTTAAACTGAATGGGAAATTTAATTCCTTAAGGTGCTAAATATTTTGTTATTAGGGTGTACTGAGCTCCTTCAGGTCAGAAACAAAAGTAGGTCAAGTCCTCATTCTGTTGTATCTGGCTCCATCTCTGGTTTGTTTGTTAAACATGATGGAAAAATAAGTGATCTTTGTGTTTACACAACCTGTTTTTCTGGCAGCTGTCATGGAATCTGAGAGCAGTGCCTTTATAAACCAGAGCTGATGAGTACCTGCATCTTCCAAAGCCACTGATTTCATGGGCAACTTCTATGGATTTTGAATACCCATGTGACTGCTGTGTCACAGCTATGATTTTTGAAGTGGTAGTGTTTATATACATATACTTTTTGGTGGTCATACAGTGTTGCAACACTGAATACCTATGCTTGCTGCTTGTGAATGACCAGCAAAATTCCTGCTTACATAGTTTCACAATCTGTTCCTTATGTTGATTTCTGATTTTGGCTGTCTGTTCTGAATAAAAGGTGGCAGATTGCTTTTTTTGGCGTTGTGGCCAGTCAGATTTTGCAAAAACAAAAAGTTCATGCCATGTTCAGAAATATGTCAAACCAGTTCCTGCTTGTAAAATGCCTTATAACCAGCCTGCCAGAAAATGTTCCTTCTCTGCTTCTGTGATTTTTACTCCCTTGTTGCTAGCTAGGCTGTCATGTTGGAAAAACTTCTGATATGTGTGATCCTTTTAGTGACTTCTAGTAGTCCAAGAAGATTCCCAGTTCAGAGACGATCTTGATGAAAAGTACTAAATTTGAGAGCCAAGAAGTGGAATGAGTAGTACTAAGTGGAATTATTTCAGTGAAATGATCTCACTTAAGGTACTGACCACTGTGTAAGAACCAGCTGTCTTAGAGTTTCGGTATTAAAATGTGGTAGTCCCCAAAATGGAGATGTAGACAGGGTGGGTCATTCTTAGATTTTCAACCAAGAGGAGAGGACCAGCTCAGCTATATGGACAGAGGACACTGACACATAATTTTTTTGGCTAATTGTGGGGAAAAGAGCTAGAGCTGCATGGCCTTTCCATGGGCTGCGTGTCTCAGAAAGGGTCATGCCCTTGGTTCATCTAGTGACATAAGTGTTTCTCACATAATACAGCAGTTACACTAAAGGGGAGCATCTTGGATTAACCTGCGGCTCATGGCAAGGTGAAACCCTGGCTGGATGGTGGCTGGGCAGTTCATGCATGGCAATAAGAGCGATACTTTAGCATGCAGATCAAAGTGAAAAATATGCATTTCTTCTTTTAAATTGTTTTGCTTCTTCTTGACTGACTGAATTCAGCAGCACAGAATTCTTCTGAGTGTGGTCCTGGCTTTTCAGGCAGTGAATGTGGCAGAAAGCTTTAGACTCTCAGCATGGATCTAAATCTGTTTGAAGTAGACCTAAAAAGCCTGGAGGGTGCAGGGAGTTCAGACTGCAGTTTGTTGATTTGCATTGGCAGCAGCACTTCAGCTCAGTGGTTGTACAAGATGGTGCCACAAGGTATATCTGCAAGGATGTTGTGAAACTGTGGATCATGTTAGACCTATCTACTAAAATTTTATTTTCCTTAATGAGCCCCTTGTTTCCAATGAAGGCTTAAAGTTTTAGTGCTAGTATTGCAAAATGAATACACTAGGATTTTTTTCACCATCTTCTTGAGCTTATTTCTTATCATGGCATTGAATCCAACTAGAATGTCTTCAAGGATACTTGGCTTAATGTTCATTTCCCCTTGCTGCAAGTTTTTATTACTAAATAAATAAGAGCATTTAATATAGCTGTGGGCCAGGATAATTCTTCACAGTACATTGCAAAAACATGGTTTAAATTTTGGCTTTGGATCTGGTACAGGGTTTGAATAATATGATACCTCACTTCCTGACAAACTCAGGGTATTCTGAAGACCGAATGAGTTGTCTGCAAATCTGCCTTGTCTTGGTAATGATGGTTGTTGGGAGGGGGTAGAAAGGCAAAAAAAGGAACTTTTTAATGCAGTCACTTACTGTCTGTATTCATTTACTTCTACTGAGTGGATTTGTTTACTATGTAAAAAAAAAAACCAAAACCAGTATCTCACTAGGCTAGATGGTAGCTCCATGCAGTCTTAAAACAGTTCTTAATTATTTCCTTCATAACTAAAAATCCTGATGCTAACTCAAAATGGATAACATGACTTTGTGACTTAAAATAAATGTCTCATGCTAAGGTAACTAATTTGCAACATGAAACTTAACAAGCTTAGAAACCAGGAAAGATCTGATTCTTCTCCCATTCATGTCTGGCTTAAAAGCCTATTTACTTCAGTGGGTACAATATTTTTAAAGATTTACAGCCTTATCCCAAATGTTGCCAAGGATTTACCAACCACATGCATTTGATGGAGCAAGGGGTCTATGGAGACACTTACGCACACGACTGGAAAAAATTTTGTACTGTTGGCAGGCTTGCAGAAAAAGACTGAGATTAATGCTCAAATTAACTTGAGGGACATAAATAACAAACATACCCCCTTATGAGGCCTGACTCATGCTGACTGAGGGAGCTGTGGACTGACCTAGCAGCATCATCAGCCAAAATCAAAAGAGGAGGGGTCGTCTTGGGGAAGAACTGAGGAGGCAAACCTCTGTTGGCTTTTCTGTGTATTATTTGTTGTTCTGTGTTGTTCTTAGTTTTGTTTTTCAAGTGACATTTTTCAAATAGGATGTCTATTCCCCCAGCTGTAGTGGCTTGGAACCTGCTTTTTTACCTACCACCCTCTACTCTGGAGGGTCATAGCTTACTTTTTCTAAGTTTTCATTCTTGCCTGGCTGTGCTATGGCTCTGTTACCCAAGTGCGAGATGAGGAGCAATGCTTTTCCTTCTGACAATCTAACAGGTAAGGGAAAAGCTCTCCTCCTGTGTGGCTTTCTGCAGTTTGTAGGACTGATGCACCAGGAGTTGGCAGAGAAAAGTTCTAACAACCTTATCCTAAGGGCAGATGGTCTCTACAAATCTTTCTAAGCCTGCAGGCAAGACTTGCAGAAAGAAGAGTGAATCTGCAAATTTTCTTGGCCGGGACTCCTCAGCTTCTAGCTCTGGTGTGGAGCCGTAGCCCTCATGCTGAAGGACTAGTGGCAATATCCCAAGGAGAGGAGGACGCTCACTGCTGCTGAGGCTCTGGAAACCAGGAAATGATGGCTGTGCTAAGCCAGTTTTCTAAGAGTTAATGTGTAGGGTTGGCAGCAGAAGGAAAAATCTCCTGTAGGGCTGCAGGGTCTGACTGGAGTGAAGGGGATAATCCTGATGCTACATGCAGTGCAGGAGCTCCAGGTGAGCAGCCAGGGTTTACAGGATTTACCAGCAGATGAGTTTGTCTTGGATAGTGATGGTGGGAATTTGAAAAGAGAAATATTTTAAAAAGAAAATAAATAGCTGGTATAGACTGTTAGGCTAGGGACAGATGGCTGGAGCTCAGGGACTTGCAGGGGGTATGGAAGGAGGTGTATCCAAGCTCTTCCAGGAAAGAGTTGTGTTAGTGTAAAAAGTCAGAGCTAATAGTGTGCTGCAGCAGTTGCTTAGTGTCATCCAGTGGGGAAGATTAATTTCCATCTCTGTGTTAGATCACCATTTTCATGGTTTCATGATTTAAATGAGCAAGCAGGAAATCTGATTTAAGTTGACTTATCAAATTTTACATGTGTACTTTGGTTACCTTTCTGAAAGCCTTAGAGTGGTCTGTACTTTTGCTTACACTGAGTATATCTTTCCATTTATACAAGTATGCAATTTGCCATTTGCTTTGGGTAATGTATTTTTTCCATTTTCTGCTAAAAAATGATGAATGATGCTTTTCTTATTTTCTTGATTTATTTTAACTTCTGATTTACATCAGGCAATATTTGGATGGAAATTGGAATCCAAATAATGAAAAAAACCAGCATTTAAAATTCTTTTCATTAGTTCAATGTGCTGGATATCAACAAAAATTCCTTATCAACCCTGTTTTGTGACTAAAGCAGACTGATTTTTGCAGAAACAAAGCAAATGTATTTTCAGCTGTTTATGAACTGAACTAATTGTTTCTGGTCACCATGCTTTTGAATAATCTGTTCCTTATATATAAGAATCTTGGTTTCTTGGAGCTCTTCTCTTGAAACACAAAACCCCTGGGGAAAAAAAAAACAAAAAACAACAAACCCAGAACCCCAAAACAACCTAGATTCCCCATTGAAGTGAATATCTCAGTGGTATCTGTGTGCCACAGCCACACAGGACCAACTTCTCTTATTTGGGTAGACTAGCCATGAGCCCATACTGCAGATATTGCTAAGGGTAGAAGAGATGGTGTGTGCATCACAGATACTGCAGATGGTTCCTTGCAGCTTAGGGTGGATGTATGGACTATAAATCTTGGTGAACCTAGGCTGCTACTCTAAAAGATTTTTTCTGCATTCCTGTCAGTTCCCAGGGCTGGTTGACTTTGAATAAAATATTTTCTTATGTGGGGAAAAAAGAAAATTGTCCAGGAGATCTTACTCTTGTCAAAAAATATATACACAGACATATTTTGGCTTTTAAATTGTAAGTATATATTTAAGCAGACTTGGCTATAAGGGAGTGAACGTTGAAGCTCAGGTTTCACAGAGTGGGAAATCAGTTCCCTAAATTTAGTGCTTCTAACATATGTTTTAGGTCTAGGAATCTATTTCTGATATAACTCATGTTAGGAGTTCCTGGAAAGCTCTATGACTTATGTGGCATGGCATGGGTAAGATTAAATTATAGCTGATTTTCTTCCATCTTGAGATCCCCAGAAGCATCTGTAAGATTGATGGGTGGTGTAGTCATTGCATTATGTTTTGATGTGTTTCTTTTGCAGGCTAGGTTTCCAGTAAATACAGAAGGATTTAAAAATTATTGTGGGTAAGGAGATGGACAGATAGCAATTTGAACTTGGTGTTGTGATACTGTCAAAAGCCTTAGTTAGACTTGATTTCTGGAAGAAGAAAAAAAAAGAAAAAGGAGTATGGTATTTGAGTGGCTAAAAATCAGTGTATATAATATAATTTCTCTAAATCTTGTGTGATGTTATACTGGAGATGAATTTGGTTATATGTATATGCCAATGTGGTACTCCAGACAAGAATGAGCAGCTGAATATTGACAGATTCTCCACTATTCCTTAAACGTGTATCACTATTACACCAAAATGCAAGTTTAGTATTGAAGAACCTCAGTAACTCATAGAAAAGGACTTGTTAAAAAGTCCTTTAGGAAAAAATAAGTTGAAATCTATCATGAAGTCAAAACTATGAGGAAGGATGGGAGGAAGGTGCTACAGTGAGGTGATTTTAGTTATAAAGGCACATGTACATCTTCTGTCTTCTGTTGCCTTTGCTGCCCATGTTTTGTGCTTAAGGGTGAAGCAGCAAAAAGGAATTTCAGTGGTGGATTGAATCCAGACAAGAAAGTGGCTTGAAATCAAGCTTTGGGAAGGAGAGGGGAAAACTGCTCAGCAGGCAGATGGGCAACAGAGGGAAGGCAGGAAATATATGCAAACAAAAATAATGAAGTTTGATTTGTTTCTATGTTACAGAAATGTGTCTGGAGGTGGGTTTAGGTAGACGCTGTGTAAATTCTTGAAAACCAAGTCAAGTTACATGTTTGCTTTGCTGAAGTGTTGTAGTAATTAGCTGGAAGAGGCTGGCTGGAGAAGCATGTGAAAGGGAAAACTTCAGTAGTATTTTTGCAGGAGCTGGAGCAGGTGTGGACAATTGTAGGGGTCAAGAAGAGGAGCAAGCAAGGGGGTAGATAAGCTGTCAGGATTGGAATGAGGGGCTGCCTCTGCACCCAGTGCAATGGCTCCTTGCAACAAACCTGGAAAAACCCAAATGCTTCATGAACTTGCAACGATTTAGAAACAGTTTTTTGAAGTGCTAAGATCAAGTGAGTACCTACAGTAGCATTTCCAAATTGCTGGAAATCTTGCTGGATTCACAGTGAACATGTAAATGGACTTACTATGACAACACTCAGGGTGTCTGTAACAATAAGAAGAGAATATGAGTAATCTTCTGGAAACTGGTTTAACACATACACTGAAGTGACTGTACCTTTCATTACAAACATGTTGTTTTAGGGTGTAGTTTTGAGACCATTTTAAACTGATCTGTAGGCAGATTAAAAGGGGTGCTCCCACCTTTTCCCATTCTCTAATTGTTGTTACTTCTCTCTTGGTCACAGACTGGCACTTGCGTGTTGCTCTGGTTATTTGGGTCAGGGACTTACTGCCTGCCTTAAAAATCGGCTGGATCTGCAGACCTGCTGGCCTCAAAGCATACAAGGCAGTGTGGAGGCTGGGAGTGGAGGGCTGCATCCATGTGGACTTAAACCAGCATGAAATGCCTCTGAATCCTAATGCCTTGTATGTGTGAAAATGCGGTGTAAACTGTGCAACTGTTGAAATTGCCTAAAGTGTTTCTGTTCCCAAAATCCTATTTTGGGGTTTCTTCACCTGGTACGTGGAGCTGTGCCTGGAATTCTTATCCCCTGAGGTTACAGTTGACTTGTGTTTACTGAAAATGAAGTGGTAAAACTTGGAAACGAGCATTTTGTTCGGATTTGTTTATGGTTAATGCAGTGGGACTTTGCCTTGAAAGACTTAACCTTGAAAGGAGTTACTGAAATTTAAAAATAAGCTGGGGTGCTGTTTTTAGGATTGCATCTGCTTTTTGCTTTGTGTTGCATATAGCGGTGTGGAGCTTTTTCTGAAAATATGACAGAAAAAGCTGTTCAGGTGAGCTTCTGTATGTGCCTGTATCCCTATCAAAATACACAGCTGAGCAAAGCTCAATGAGCTTGGTTGGTCCCACGTGCTCTGCTTGCTGGTGCTCGGTGCTGGTCTGCATGGTGGGTACTGAGACAGCAAGTTGTCTCAAAATACCCCCACACCAAAGGGATTTTTTGGCTTGTCTTATTGAGGATGAGCAAAACAAATTTTGAAAATGCATGAGATGGGTACCCAGAAGAAGAAAAACTTAAGAGGTGTGTAGTGTCTTAAATACCTCCTAGTTCAAAGAAAGGCTTGTGTGAAATGCTTTTTAGGGGTAGCCCAGACGGAAGTGGATGGATCAACGGTCCAGTAGCGTGGTGTGTGCTTTATGGTGCTCCCTTCCTCTGAGACGGGCTCTTCTGGGGCTACTAACATAGCTGTGACTTACTGTGGCACATGTAACCCTGCAGTTTGATCATTGCCACCTAGAGAGGATCTTGAGCATTATGTCATGCTCTCTCCAGCTGGGGTGTCTGCTTGAAAGTGATGGGAGGATGCAGTGATACCTGATATCCAGTGGGTGCAATGCTGGGGTCCTCTCACTTTTCAGAAACACGGTGTTTAATTTACTAGCCTGTGTGAGGAATGCTGCCAGGGCTCCAACTGTTGCATAATATTACACAGGAGGAATCACGGCAGATTTCAAGCTGGCTATCATTCCAGATCACTCCCACACAAAGGAAATTGTAGCGCATATGTAACTCTGAGGCTTTTTGTACTGCTCTCAGCACAATCTAAAATTAAAAATATAACTGGGAAACTAGAAAGAGTTTGCCTGCTCAGGCTGTAGTAGCCTCTTTCTGCTTGTAGTAGCCTCACCTGCAGGGTCTTGCAGGTGGAAGAGAATCCAGACAGTTACAGGTAAGAGTGAAAGCCTCACAAAAACGCAACTCCTCAATTGTTTATTAAAGTCCTATGCATTAAAACTGTGAGTATTTTATACAAGATGAAAGAATCCTCTTTTGGCTCAAACTGGTTTTCTTGTTCTGTGGATTTTGTGTTTCCCAAAAAGCCAGACCCTTAATACTCAGACATCACAGGGGGAAATCTTATTTCCCCCTCATTTCCATGCATGCCTGTTCTGTACCCATTTTCCTGTCAGTCTGATTCATAATGTTCAAAAACATTCACTGCATTTTTCCTTCTTCCCCACAGCAACAGCCCGAGTCTGAAACTGTTCATCTGTTCATCCCAGCCTTGGCAGTTGGAGCTATTATTGGCAAGCAGGGACAGCACATCAAACAACTTTCTCGTTTTGCAGGCGCATCTATTAAGGTATTATTACACCAACTATAACTTTCTGCCTATTCTACGTGACACTTTCAGCAAGTTTGCACAAGCCGTGCTTTCCTGAACATCCTCCCCCACTCCATGCTTAGAATACGATGTGATAAATAGTACATTTGTTTATAAATCATCTTTTAATCTTCCCTGAGACAAGATAATTAGAAGCATGTTTTCAGACGTCTCCTGAGGTGTGAAATATAAGCTGCAAAGAAAACTACTTTGGTGGTCTTAGAAACAGACTTGTGCTTTAATGATGCAGTGCTTAAAGGCTTTCTCCTTGCTTTAGGTAAAGTGAAAATTGGTGGGGTAAATTCCCCTTCTAAACACAGCAGCCCAGTTGAAGTCCCTTCTCTGGTGGCTGCCCTTGGTCTGTGCCAGATGGATTGGTCTGGGCTGTCAAGCTCAAATGGCCCCATGCTGAATTGTTGGTGGTGTAACTTCACCCATGTGCTGCTCCAAGCTCCTGGGACCAGTCAGCTCTCAAACAGCACACTTACCTTCTTGTTATCAGGTTTAACATCCAGCTGTTTGTGTATTGACCACCTCAGTGTAGCTAAGAACAAGATGGTTTGCACAGGCTGACCTCTAACTGAAGTTTGAGTTTTAGTCAATTTGGTGAAATGTTTGTTGGTTCTCTACCGAGGCTACTACCAGCTGCAGCTGTAGGAAGGCCCTGGCTTTTGGCCACTAATCCCCTTGTAACCACAAGTATCTTCTCTAGATGGTTGAGCATTTTTTTTTTTACAAGTAATATTTTCTGCTCTTTTATGCTGTAAAGATAAGGTTTAGCCTAAATTTAAAAAAAAAATCTTAGAGAACAGTGCATTTCAAGTACAGCTTTAGTATGCTGTTAGATGGACATTTTACTGCACAGATAAAACAAATGTCTTTTTCTCACCCTGTCTATTTTTGTTTCAATGGAGTGATGTGTTCAATGAGTGCTATGGCAGGGATCTGCCAAAAGTCTGGGGCACAGGGCAGGAGCTGGCTATGCTTAGCTGAATTTGGTGAAGCTGAGCTTGGCTTGGAAGATGTTCATCTAAGTATGCAGAGCAGAATAATTGGGGAACTCTGATGAATGTGTCTTGTGTGTGGTTTGCCTAGTGCTGATCTGTTTACCGGCCAGTCAACCAATAACACACTGCCCAACTCCATCCTTTTTTAGCAGAATGTTAAATAGTTATACTACCCAGATTCTTTGTATTAATTGAGCACTAATAACCATATTTTTAGGGGGGAAAATGAAACAGGAGAAAGTGAGAGGTGTCAATATTTCTTTATCAAATCTGTCTTGCATGGGGCTGTGATGCATCATATGTATTTCCTCTTGCCCTCTCCATTCCTGCAGCTTGTATCTAAGGTTTAAGCAGTGTATGGAAGGTACTGCTAGGTGAAGAGAGAAATGTGAAACAACCTGGACCTCCAAGAACCCGTCCAAACTAGTTCTTCAGTTGGTCCTTGGAAGAGAGTTTAGTGGAAAGGGAGTTTCCAGTATTTCTCATGCATCTGGCTAACAGTGGCCTCAGGCTTCCTCTACTGGCTGGCACCCCTCTACCCCATGCATTTAACATCTCTGTATTAATTGAAATTCAGATAAAAGTTTTCTCAAGCTCTGGTCTTTTGTTCCTTCAGTAGGAATAAAGTAAAGGGTGGGTTTTTTTGTGAAAATATGATTAAATCTTAACAAAAGTATACAGATTCAGAGTATGTTTGCAAAATTGGGATGCTGCATGTGTTCTTATCTATTAAAATGATGCAACTTAACCTGTAATCTGGCAGAATATGGAGCATCAGGTTTGCTTCTGTGTGAAAGTAAATATGCAACTGGTAAATTATTCAAAACTTGTAAACTTCCCTCATGTTAAATGGGCCCACTTCAACTTGCCCTCTGTCATAACTTTGGAACGAAATAATAAATTGTGAATCAAGGAATCTGTGCTTTTAGCTGAGAGTTGGAGGAAGTGCTGCCTGAGTAACTTCTAACTTGCCAAACTGCAGTAACCATACTTTGTGGAGGAAGTAAGTCTGTGCATAATGCTTGTTTTGAGTTGTGCTGTAGCTTGTTGCAGCTGAAAGCCTTTTACATCCTCCTGCATCTCCTCTGTGCTTGTGCTGAGCTTTGTAGATCTGGTGAAACTCATAACCCATGATGTAAGACTAAACTGCAGATGCACTGGGGCTCTCTACAAGGCTGCAGTGTTCAGGCTGTCACCTCAGAGGTGAACATGGCTCTTGCTGAGCTCAGGTTGTGTCCCAGTGCTGGGGGTCACTGCTTGGCCAGGCAGGCTCAGTGTGGCGCTCCAGCAGACTCAGTTATTCAGTAAAAGAGCCAGGCAGAGATTTGAGTTATCTGTTGCCCACCCTGCGGTGCTGGGACCTCTTGTGAACAATTGTCATCTCCTTGGTTATAAATTCCTTGCAGAGCAACCCTTCCTGATGAAAGCTGGGTTTGGGTGTATAAAGTTGTCAGTTTGTGGCTTGGCATATAAAAGATTGTTTTCTGGTTAGGAATGTAAAGTTGCTTAATCTTAGAAGTTAAATTCACCACTTAGTATACTATTTGTATGTATTGAACTACTTTTTCCAAGGGCAGACAGACAAAATTAGCACAGAATTCTCTTAGGTTACCTGTTCAGACATTGAAATGTTAGTTGGTCTATGTTTCTTTTGCAGGCCTCAGCCATGTTTTACCCCAGCTTCTGAGAACAGAATATTCTAGGATAAAATCAAAGCAAGATAGGTCCCAGAACATTTAGACACACATAGGATGTAATGAAACCTTGATGGAAAATATTTTTCCTAAAATTTTAATGAAGGTGCTGGTACTCACTAAGAAAACTAGAGGTGACTGAGAGACAAACCTGTCCACTTTACACGAATGACAATTGTCAAGCTGAACTCTGTTCAGTCAGCTGCCTCTAAATGTGCCCTGAAATTCTGCCCCTCTAAAATACTTTTTCCAAAGAACGACTGGATTTAGTCTGTGCTTGCTCTTACAGCATCATGTCATATAAATGTACTGCTGTAAAATTAATGTGTATTTTTAGATCTATCCAATTGGAATTCATAAATTATGAAAAATAGATATGCAAACCAGATAACTACTATGTAATGCCTTCTCTGTCTTAGGGTACAATATGAATAATGTTATAAACTTTCCTTAGCAAAATTCTTTAGTGAAAATGATGCCTGGTGACTTGTAATTTGTCTGAAATAAACTACAGCTGTTAAATATGAATAACATCCCTATGCCAACAGCTGAGATGAAATTCTGTAGTGTTTAATATATTGCTCATTCAACAGCAGCTATGTAATACTAGATGCAACAATGGAAATGTCAGTTGTGATAAACAAAAGATTCATTCGGAATGTCAGAGGCTAGCTTGAATTATTCAATGCCACTGGAGTCTGAGAAAAACACCCACAGAAATCTTGCTGTTGTGGTGACATGAACTGCTAAAGACCCTACAGGCATCTCTGTCTCAGCTCTGGTGGAGCTTAATTTTTATTTGGGTCACACATTGTCCAGTACAGAGGAATGTTTTGGATCTGATTAGTTACAACAGTAAAGTGATCTTCTGTTCTCAGGGGAATGGATGAGAGCTTTTGCTAATGAGCAAGACTTGTTAGAAGGACTATTCAAGCTAGTGGGTAGGGATGAGAATCTCATTTTATTAACCAGATTTGTCTTTTTGAAGGCTACATGTCTTACATCACTTATAGCCACATGAAAACGCTGTGTGGGATCCTGCCATGTGTGGATGAGTAGCTGTGTCTTTAATTTCCAGAAGTAAATTTGCTCATGGTGGTTTAGCCAGTTTCTCCATATTTCATTACAGCTAATTAATGCACTTTAAAGAGAACAAACCCATCATGACTGAAGTGTGATGCTGCTGCTGTAATGAATAATTTTTCACTCCTGAACAGAATGTGAGACTGAAATGGGGAGGAGGTGGCTTTAAACTATTCCTTCAAAAGACAGCTACCAATAGCTATGTTTATCCATTCCAGATTGCCCCTGCTGAAGGACCAGATGCTAAGCTGAGAATGGTTATCATCACTGGACCTCCAGAAGCTCAGTTCAAGGTACAACATAGAAAAACTTGTCAGTATGTAGTGGCCTTTGGATCCTAAGGGACAGTACTGAAAACAAAACTCTTGGTTCCAAGCATGCTTTATTCAGAATTTTAGTAAATACTTGAGTTTTGCTTTCCTCCTTCTGAAAGGTGTCTCATAGGAATATGAGTAATACAGTACTATTAGAGGCCACATTCTGGTCACCTGAAAACTCATGTGTGTTTAATGTAAGTAAGAATCAAGTCTAGCATAAAAATATGGCCATATTACACTCCTAAATGTCTCTATCTACAAGCACCTTTGAGTTGAGTCTTTTAATCTGTCTTGGTATGTGCAACAGTTTTGTGTGCTTAATTGAAATAACAAAGCTGACAAGATGAATTGAGTCTTCCCAGGTTGCTGTTTTGTGCCAAATGGAAAATGCTTTTTGGGTAACTCTACAGATAAATGCAAGATTTCTAATTGTATTTCCACTGCAACTACAAGGAGATACTCAACCTGATTATCCCATCTGTGCTCAAATTAAGTTCCAGAGTGGCCTTCTGCCTTAAATGTCAAGGGATAAATTTAGTTACCCCAGAAGGAGTTGACTGTGCTAGGAGTGATGCAGGCAGCTCAGTGCAGCAGCCTGGCATCATCACAGATGTGGCCTGGAGCATGTAGAAAGTCACTTGAGAGTTTGTATCCTGGCATTGTTTTCTTGCCTCTTCTCGTTTTTGACTTTGTATTTTTGCTCCAGGGCATCTTGCAAGAAGGAGGTGCACAAACTTCAGGGATATCAGTTTCATTAATCCCTTTAGGATTTTTGGAAAATTATCAGGGCAGGTATTTTGCAGTGGTAATTACAAACTTAGATGCATTTGGGATTGTTGCTCAGTTACCATATGCATTTGAGCTGCCATTGAAGGCAAAGCATGACTAGGAAGCTCTGTCTCCTTGATATTTTCTGTGTGCATGTGGGCTTGGCCGCATGTACTCCTATGGTCTGG
Organism: Pyrgilauda ruficollis; assembly: GCF_017590135.1. Lineage (NCBI taxonomy): Eukaryota > Metazoa > Chordata > Aves > Passeriformes > Passeridae > Pyrgilauda > Pyrgilauda ruficollis. Next base: position 10,638,220 of record NW_024519206.1, on the reverse strand, counting down.
GGTCAGCACAAGGTCAGATACTGGCTACGCTTTCTTTTCATCAGGTGTCAGTGGACTTACCCTCAAGGAGTAGCATGCCAAAGGAAATTTGGGCATCCCATATCCTGACTTTTCATTTAGGGAAAGGCTTGTCCTCAGGTTTCCTCCCCAAGATAAACTGGGAGTCCCACAGAGTTCTTGTGGATGCTCTTCTCTCCAACCTGACTCATGCAAGGAGGAAAGTGTCCCTTTTCTGCACCTCATACATAGTTTAACACCACATCAATCAGTCACTACTTGACTCTTGAGCTCTGCTTGCAAAGGTGCATCAGTGTAATAGTGCAGCCAATGCTCCTGGGGTATGCTGGTCTTATGAAGGAAAGGGGCTGTCCCTGGGGCTTTATTCAGCTCCAGACCTTGCAGTCGGTTAGCTTCTCTTTGAGCAATCCCTCTTGACTGGGATGGGCAGAGGCAGAGCTCAGTCCTTCCTTTTATCATTGCTGTTAACCTGAAGCTGGCCTTGGGGCCAGCTCCACACTTCATTAGTGCTCTCCTTCAACTCTGGTTAAGAAGGGTCTCCTCTCCTGGGACAGTGGTTGTTGGGGCACCAAGAATGTAAACTGGGCATTGCTGTTAACCTGAAGCTGGCCTTAGGGCCAGCTCCACACTTTATTAGTGCTCTCCTTAAACTCTGGTTAAGAAGGGTCTCTCTCCTGGGACAGTGGTTGTTGGGGCACCAAGAATGTAAACTGGTGCTCAACAACTTGGAGAGGGAATAGCTGCTGCTCAGTTGGGTAATGGGCTCTTGGAGAGGCAGTGTTACCCCAGAGCCCGTGACTTTGGCATCCTTTCCTCACTGCATTGTGCTCTGATGTCTGTGATTCATGTGCCCGGTAGCTGCAGTGGCTGCATCCCTTTCTTCCTCTGCTGCTGCAGCCTGAGGATGTTGCAGTGTGCAGGGCTAGTTGTTAGCAAGGCAATGGGAAGGGACCATGCCACTGTTCAGAGCCTCTGCTGCAGGGCTGCCTGGGGTTCAGGCATCCCTGTGACACCACTATTCATGAATGGCTGTGTTGCCTTGGGCCTGGGATATATGAAAATGAAGAGGCATCTAGGGCAGACAACACATTTCAGCCACCACTTTACTGTGCAGGGGCTTGCAGCCCAGTTAGGTTGTTTCCTTTCCTAAAGCCCTTTTAAAGAACTGAGAGATTGGAGATGTTGGAAGACCATCTACAATCTTTTTATTTAAAGAAATCCACATTCCATCTTTCTTTATAATTTGGAAGCAATATATGTTCTTTTGAAGCACCTAGGAGCCAAAGAGTAAAAGACTGGTTACCATTTCTCAAAAATTCGCTGATAAATGGCTGTGAATAAGGAAATAAATGTGTTTAAGAATCAGCAAATGTACAACCTTACTCTCAGTGGACATTCTTCTTGCTATCTGGCACTCGTGTGTTTCCCAGAAAAAGGAACTGTGTGCTGGTTGGAATAATACTGTTCCCATGGAACTATTTAGATCTGGGCAGTTTGATTCTTTACTTTGGAAATTTGAGCAAGTGCAAATTTATTTATTTATTTTTAAACAATATGTTGTAATGGATTGTAAAAGCAAGCTCTTTGCTTCAATTGGAGTCTTTAGACCATGACTTGTTGGGGTGTTGTGGCTTTTTTAGTTTAGCATCTTAAAATAATGGGTTTCTGAATCAATTAGTTGCATTTTGTGCTTCTGGGTGTAATAAAAAAATTTGGAACTGTTGTTCTGCCTGGCAGTTCTTCTCTCCACCACTCTTTACCTCTAAAGAAATGTGGTAGTTTCTTTTAAAAGCAGTATTTCTACTCAAAATCATAATAATATTAATAATAATCTCTGCTAAATTGCTGTGTAGTTCCCTGGTTTGTCAAGCAATCCTTGAAGTTGGACACTGGTACTTCCTAGTTTGGTACAAAGACTTGTTTTAGAAAAGTAGTGTATTTATTAGGGAAAACACTTTGTCAGAATTCTCCTTTCTGTGGAATTTCTTGATGTTAACTAGATTCCAAGAAGAACATTCTCTAACTGAAAGCAATTTTGCAGGCTCAAGGGAGAATCTATGGAAAACTTAAGGAAGAAAATTTCTTTGGACCTAAAGAAGAAGTGAAACTTGAGGCTCATATAAAAGTGCCATCCTATGCTGCTGGTAGAGTTATTGGTAAAGGAGGCAAAACAGTAAGTAGCTGAAATAAAACCCTTAGTGTTGCTCAGTTGTGTTTCATATTCAGTGTGTATATACACATAAAGCTTAAACTTTTAGCTAAACTAATACTTTGTTACATTAAAGCAGGAGCTGTTTTCTTAGCTGTACTTGTTACATTTTCCTTTCTTCTACTGTGGAGTTGAAGCCAATCTTAGAATGATTTATTTCATTTCTAAATAAGTGTTAGGAATTTAAGACATGTTCAGACTTCAGTATTACCAAAAAAAAAAAAAGTGTACCTATCTTTGTTTCAATTAAATTGATGACACTTCTTAGGCTCAGTTTGTTGTAAAATAACATCACTGAGATTTTTCAATCCTAAAAAAGGTGCTGGTGCTCTGCTGGTGCTCAGGTGTTTTCATATGGCATTAAGTCAGGAGCTAGATGATATTTGCAAAGACTGAATCACGTCTTGGGTGTCCACCCTGATTGCAGCAGGGTCTTTAGGTCAAGTGTCAGGAGGCAGTGTGACCTCTTCCATTACTTGCAGTGGCAAGAGGTCTAAGGACAAACATGTCTGAGAAGCTGCTCATCGAAAACTTTAATAAAACTTTAATTACACAATGATAAGCATTTCTAAAATAAAATTCGTTTTAATGAGACAAAGACTCTAACCTTACCTCTACTTATCATGATGGAAGCCTAATAAGCTGCTGAAAATAATTTGAACAAGCAGAATTTCCCACCTGCTCAGTCTGAATTTCTCTATATTGTGTAGGTTTTTGAAGGAAAATCTGGCCTTTTTCTTCCCTATATTGTATGATTTTTCTGACCTTACACTTTTAAACTCAACTGTAAATACTGTGGCATCTATTTGCTTTTTAAAAGCCATGTATTTAACACCTTCTGTGTGTTGTATTTAGTCTTTAAAACACTTCTACAAACCCAGAGGACTTGGTGCTAATTTATGTTAAGAGACACATGAGGCTCAGCTTGCAGAGTGCACACTGCTGCATAAAGATGCTTTCTGTTAGTGAGGGGTTTAAAAAAATGTAGCTTAGAGGATGATATTTCAGTGGTTGGTGTCTTTGAGGCTTGGTAGTTGTATAACATTTGTTAAAGTTTTCTGACTTCTACTATCTGTTTATAGGTAAATGAGCTTCAAAACTTGACAAGTGCAGAAGTTGTAGTCCCTCGTGACCAGACACCTGATGAAAATGATCAGGTGGTTGTGAAAATAACTGGTCACTTCTATGCATGCCAGGTAGGAGGACTGCAATGATTTTCTGTATTTGCCTTCATGTTTCCATGGTCTTTCTTTTATAGCCATGTGCAGGAGCCAAGGGATGGAAGACTTTTGCTCAGGATACAGAAAGCAGTGCTTGCCAGGCTCCTCTGGTTGTCCTGCTGCAATAAACTTTCCTCATGCCTGTGAGAGAGATTTATAACAATACTGCACATTCACATATGCAAAACTGTCTCCTTAAATTCTTCTGTCAATTTATGCAGGCTCTGGCACTGCTAAAACCTTGCTAAAAGCAAAAGAAAACCCAAATTGTGATTGGGCTGAAATTCAGAAGGAACAGAGACACGAGCCATACCATAGTATCTGAAAAGAATACACCCAGATACGTAATTCATCCACATTGCCCAATCTGTTGATATAATATAAAGGATCACAAGATTCCTTCCTTCACTTAACTCAAACTCATTGCTTTTGGTACTTAGCTGCAGGTGACTTGTAGTTTAGAAAGGAGATGGGGGGCTGGGAAGTCCTGTAAGTCTGACCTTCTGGTTACTCTAGTGTATAAAAAAAAAAATTGTACCCTCTTTATTACAACAGTAGCTCTTATAACACATTTGTATTTCCAGAGGAGTAATATCAAGGCTGTAGCCTCAATAATCTCAACATTGGTAGTCCTCTACCTATTCTACCTATTGCTTTCTATACTACAGATGAGAAAACTGACCATGCAAGTAGCTGTGGTAGGTTGAAAATAGAAGAAAAATTAAAATTGAGGCTGTACATAATGATTAATTTCAAGTGTCTTTTAATTAACAAGTAATCTAGTCAGTACTAGCAATTGAGTCATTCCAGATTTTCTTAATCCCAGTAGCATCTCTTGCTGGTTGTAAACAGCAGTCACTGCAGCATGGCATCATGATGGGTTGTTTCTTCTTCTTTGTGTCCTTCAGCTTGCTCAGAGAAAAATTCAGGAAATACTGGCTCAGGTAAGAAGGCAGCAGCAACAGCAGAAAACATTGCAGAGCGGACAGCCTCAGCCAAGACGGAAATAAAGGTTTAGGAAATGGCCCATCAGAGACAGATGCCAGACCAAAGACAGACTGTGTGACAGAGAGACAGGTGGTGAGCACCTGTTGAAGTTTTATGCAGAAGATCCACCAAGCCAATCACCTGTTCGAGGACCAGGCAACCGTTGAACGCTGTCTCTGAGAATGTATTCTTTAGGCTCTCTCAAACTTTTGAAACCCAGCTTTAAAATAAGGACCCCTTCACTTCCCTTTTGTTCTATTCTCACAATTTAACATAAACTCGTTAGTCTTTTTTATTGTTCTTATTATTCCCCAACAACTTTAGAACTTGGTTTAATGAAGCTTTCTCTTCTGAGTTCACTGGTTAAAAAAAAAAAGAAAAGAAAAAAACCAACAAAAAAAAAGAAAAGGCATTGCTCTTTAGGTCCAGTTGTAAAAGAATAAACACATTTGGAGGGTGGGATTGCGGGTGGGCTAGGGTTAGAGCAAGGGTATTGACAAGAGTTTAAGTGTTAGTCCCAATGTTGAAACAAGTGGCATTTTTTAAAAAGAATTTGGTTGCATTTTTACATAACACTGCCATGAATAACCTAAGGGAAGTGTTGAATGGTGTTGGCCAGGGCATAAAAAGATAAATATGCATTTTACTAAACTACCTCAGGCATTTAGTACCTCAATGAGAAATTGTTCCTTTTTTGCTTTTTTTTTTTGGTATTTTGTATACTTTATAAAGCTAATAGTTCTTGAGCATTTTATTTTTTTAAAAAAAATTAAAATTTGATCAGCCACCAGCCAGGAGTACTACAGACTTATCGGGGAAAAATATAGTAGAGCACTTCTAGCTGCTGGCTGATGGGAGTAAGGTGGGTAAAAAAAACACAGCCTCAGATTTCCTGAGGGCTTCAACACCATCATTTGTTTAAAAAAAAATTCAATGAATGTTCAAAAGATAGTGAATGATGCCAACATTCTGATAGCAGCAATGCCGTTTAGTTTTCTTTTAAGATGGGATGAAAAAGTTTGTGACGGTACTTTTTTGGGAACAGGACAAGGAAGTGATGGCAAGAGGCTGGGGTTGGGGGAAAAATTTAGAAGGCTGCAAGAGGCTGAATTTTTTTTTTTGTGCTACTTGATTGAATGCATGAACCCTTTGTGCCTTTGACCATCACTACCTAATAATGCTACATTTAACCATTTGCAGCCCATTTGGACTTTGCCATTTTGTTCAAAGAGCAAGCTTCATCTTCAGTTTGATAGAACACTTGATCTGCTGGAGCATTTTTGAGGCCAGGAGGGTCTCTGCTGTCTGCAGATCACATCATACTGCTTTCAGTTACCACGATGGGGGAAGGTCAAACAGTGTTTGATCACATTGAAAGATAATGAAAGGCTAAGTTTACATATCCAGCCGCTGTTATGGGCCACACTAAGCCACTTTGAAGGTTTTGAAAATGATTACAAGAAAAAAAAACAAACAAAACAACAACCTCTCTAGCCTGGCTTATAATAGATGCAGCAGGATTTATGCACGTTCTGCAACCAACCATTAGAGGAGAACAAAAAAAAATGTCAAAAGGCAGGGATAACAGGAAAGTTACCAAATTTTTAAATTTCCAAATGTAATTTGAATGATGATTGTGGTAATAGTGACACATTCAAGTTTCTACAATAAACTTCAGTCTACCTCAGTTTAAGAAAAAAAAAATGTGGCAACACATGGTGCATAAAGACTGCTGTGTGTGTGTGTGCGCGTGCGCGCCTGTGTGTGTGTGGTCGACAGAGCCATGCTATTACCTCTGAACCTTTTTTTGTGATGTTTTTTGTGCATGAGATGATCAGAATCACCATGCTGCACTGATTTGAGGGGCACAGCGAGCAAAAACATTTGTTTCATCATTTTGTTATCTACCTCTTAGGTTCATGTTGAAATAGAGGCATTACTACATAGACTAGATAATTTTCCCAAAGATCATTGTTGTACAGATTAGATAATTTTGAAAATGGTCTGAAGTGTTTTTCCTGCATCTCTTCTTTACTAATTGGTTTAAAAACCACAAACTTATGTTGTAGTTTTAGCAAAGAAAATGAGTTTCTTTTCCTTTTTTGACAGTGACCTTCATCTAGCCTTTAGGATAATTTTTTTTTCTTACAATGAATTTAAAATTACTGAAGTATGGAAAGTACATAGCATTTTAATTTTTGTTGAGGCTTAAGTCAGTCGGACGTTCCTTTCTTAACATTTGAGAAGGATTTGACTTCATTTTTTTCCATTAAAAATTACTTTACAGATAGGCGCTGCATTTACATCTGCTGATTTAAATACTGTCATCTTTCTTAAATTTCTAGACTTAATATGGTATCTCATGTTTTTTCTTTTCAATTGAGACTTGGTAATTTGGAGTATTTGGGAATAGCTAGAAAGTAAATACTGTAAATGATTTCAATATCCAGAAAGTATGGATCATTTTTCATCTGTAATGTGCCCCCCAATGCAGCTCTACTTGCCAGATGCCTCTGAATGGAATAAAGAGTTTAACTCCTATCATCAGATAAAGTTGTGTGGTGTTTTTTTAAATTATTGAGGCATAGGGACAGACTGTCCCAAGTACTTATGGTGCTTTGATCAAGTTGGTTTTCTGTCGGTAATAAGTGGAGAAGGATGAGCAGTAACCCACAGGTATTCCACAGCTGCTAGGACAGCCAGGTTACAATGCTTGCACTTCCCAAAACAAGCTGGGACTTCTGTGGCTTGTAATTAATCTTCTCCCTCCCATCTAACAACGCCATATAGTCAGTAGGACAGCCCGTGGTTCATGGTTTGCCTTGCACCATTCACTCAGGCTCATTTGCTGTGCAAGGGATGTGGACTTGACAGTACTGACTGTCAGGACAAAGAGATTAGAAATGGAGTAATTTTTTTTTTTTTTTTTGGGGGGGGGAGGGGTGGTGCAGGGAAGTTTTTTTGCCCAGTCTTTACTGTGGTGGTCTTGGAGTGATGAAGCTTTGTCATCAGTGTGGCCCTAGAAGGCAGAACCAGTCACACAAATGTTCTGGCAAACTCTCACCCCTCCCATGACCACAAAAAATACACCACTTGCCATTGGGATGGTATCACCTCTCCATTTAGATCCTTGCTAACATTATTTGGAGTAAAATGAGACCAGATGTTTAACTGAATGCCTACATGTGAGAGGGATGTGTTAGGGAATGAAGTAGCATTATGAATTACACAATTCTGTATCTTTTCAAAGAGAACTGGGAAGCCCAACTTGTTTTCCAAACTCATTCACCCTCCTACTTCACAGCTCATTTCCTGGGACCGACCAGTAGAAAGAGGGAATTGAAGAAATGACATCTGTAGAAGGCACTGCACATAATGTCGCATTTCACAGGGCACCCATAGCTCATTTCTCCATGTCAATATCAAACTTTCTTCTCAGAAACAGCACCCTGTCATTTGAGCAGCATAAAAAGTCAAGCCTTGCTCTGTACTGCTGGTACATTTGTGACAGCTCAGCCCCTGGCTGTATTAAGCATTTGCTTTATCATAACACTCTTATTTGCTTCTAACCTTCCAGAGCTTGTATTCTTAAGCTGCAGTTTCCAAGGCATGCGCTCTTTTCCATTAAATGGAGCATGTGTGCTGTGCAAGACAGCCTGGGCTTGATATGGGTCAGGTGTAGGATTCCTAGACAAACATGACAAACTGTTGAGAAAGCACTCAAGCTGGGCTCTAACAGATGTCAGCTCATGTGACGGACATAAACACTGCTTGAAAATGAAGTTACTCAGACGCAGTGCAGGAAATCAGAGAAATTATGACTAAAGTCTCACTTAATGGTTTCTCCCATTCATCTCAGCAAGGGATCCTTCACAGAGCCAAACCTACAAGTACCTGTCTGGAAGGACTGAATGCTGACTCTACAGACTCCTTGCACAAACTGTTTGGTATTTTTATTTTACCCAGAAATCACCTGATTTATCCAAATGGAATCATTCCCAAATGTTTTCTTTCCGAAAGGGCTTCAGTGTTGCAAAGTACTGGTCATCCAGACTGGGTTAATTCCTACCCCCCAGCTTCTAGGACTATCAGGCCATAGTCTCACCAAGGCTGGCAGGTAACGTGGCTGGGGCACTGCAGTAGCTCACCAGAGATTAGAAATGCTTCTTTTAAATGGATGGAGGACCAAGTTCTTTCCCTGGGCTGGCAGTTCTGATTGTTTAATAGCAACCAGTAGATGTTCATAGAACTACTTTTCACATTACACTTTGCCAGTCAAGTCAGCTATATTTGTTTATTTTACTGGGTTTTTTTCTCCTCTGTTTTTGTTTTTTTTTGTCTTGTCTTAGAGACTAGTAACTCTTTTCACCTCTAAGAGTCCTAGCCTGTTCACACAGCTGCTCTTTTCTGGGTACTCCTTTTTTTCCTGCTCTTTCAGACAGGATACTGTATGTGTTTCTGGCTACTAAATGTGGGTTCACACAATGGTGTAATGTTTGCTGAACCTACCTCTGTTCATCACATATTGCTTATCCACAGCAGCAGTAAAAGGGAATGAGTTGAAGTTACTCCTACACATCACTCCTAGGAGGAAATGCCTGATTTAGAACCCATCAGGCTGTAAGATGTAAGACAGCCAAGGTTATCTTTCTCCCATGTGATTACTTTCAAGAAGTGTCATGAAGCATTTTGAAAACCTTTCCCTGCAGTTAGATTTCCCAACAACATATTTTTTATGGGCAAAGATGTTTTATCTGCATGGTTTAACTACACTTAACAAATACCCTTAATTGCAGAACTATCTGCTGCCTTGTATCAAAGAGCAGGTGAACTTGGAGGCAATCATTCATTAAAAAACAGAGGTTAGACACAGCAAGAAAACATGACCTGAGATAGAGGGAGAAGTGGGTTTTGCTTTGTTTGGATTCTTTTGAACAAACACACTTCCTCCTGAACAACACAGGCACAAAAACCAGGCTCACCTTGAGCATTACAAACAGAAGCTGCTGTGCAGGGCAGAGATGCAGACAGGGCTTGCAGTAATTTGTGGGGCTATGGGGAGAAAAAGGTGATTACCCTCAAGATCTCCTGTTTCTGCTTTCTGATACATGGCAGAGCAAACTTCTCCAGGAGGAAAAGATCCTAATCCAGTGATGAAACAAACCCCTGTCCTGTAGTATAGAAAAGCATTTTGTCTTACACAGAAGTTCTTTACACTTGAAGTTCTTTAACTGGATATCAGACCATGCACCAGTCATGCGAAGAACACACTGAACAGTGACTTCTGAAATTGCTGAACAGTCCATTAGCAGCAAGTAATGCTCAGTGTTCAAGGGCTTCCTATAGAACTTTCTTCCCACTTCAAAGAGTTGAAGGTTTTCACTGCCATAGCATATTGTCTCAGTGTCCCTTTTCAGAAAGTAGGTGAGAGGAAAGCTAGGAGAGGAGTCAACTGCACATGCAGGATGAGCTGAATCCTCTCACATGAAAACAAGTAATTGAAGCACTTCAGTTTGGGGCTTTTTTATTATTATTAAAACCAGGTTTGCCTTGGCTGGAAAACTGATTTACTGTTTTGATAACTCAAAGCACATTTATTTGTCACTGTTGCTCTTGGCTTTTACGTTCTCAGTAACACCAGTCTGTTTTCGGCCCCCAGTTCAGACCATGACTTGCTTTATTGTGACCAGAAGCAAATGGCTCAACACAAGAAGCGTCATCTCAACTGTACTATTTCAGTTTTTCCTTGCAGCACTCCAGTCTGTTTTGCACTACCACTACAGGGTGTCTTTCAAAGATTTAGAAAAACAATTACTCTAGAAGCTGAGCATGAGTTCCAGCTTAAGCAGCTGTCTTTGCCCTGCTCTTCTCACTGCAAACTCCACTAAGCCAATGGCTTCCCTGGGAAGCTTTGCTAGGATTCCTTCTCTGACATTTCATGGTTGGACTCTTATCTTAAGGGTTTTTTCCAATCTTAATGATTCTATGATTCTGCTCACTTTAGCTTGCTCAGAACTCTACCTGGGCACATTCAATAAAAACACTGTTTTGTACTGATCAACTGTACTGACTACTCAGTTCTCAAGACTGTATGGCTGAGGCACACTCATCCTCTTTCCATGCAGTAGCTGCTTTAAGTTCTTGTCTCAAGATGATCACTGCTGTTAGGAGTCAGTCCAAAGATAAAGTCCTTTGGCAGGGACTGTGGAGTCATCTGTGCTAACTGGTCATCGTAGGGACCAAGAGTCCACAGCTTCTCCAGTTCATAAACTTCTCGTGTCTCTGGCAGCATGAAATGAACCACTATGTTACCTGCACAGAACAGAAATTCACAATGAATTAATGGGAACAGTAAGGCACTACTACACCTTCAGCTGAGCAAAGAGTTCAAGCCCTCCCCCCCGTTTCTGGCTAGATACAACATGGCAGCTGACAAAGGTCCCTTCCTAAGCTGCTGCTTCCAGTTCTCAAGCAGTGTTAGGAACTGGTCAGTCTTTCAAAAAACTCCAAGACTACAGGAACAAGATATGAGACACAATACTTTCAAATAGGACACTATCACAAGACTCCAAACCAAAGAAATTATGACTTCTATGGGAATGAAGAAAGACAAAAGGAATTTCACTTGAAAGAGTCCCCCAAGGTGACAGATGGATTTTAAGCTTTCTTGTATTGTCAGCATTCTGCTAAAGCCAAGTAATTTTTCCTAGGTGTGTTGCTCACACTTCTCAGGTGGTTTTTTTACAATGAAATAGGTTCAAACTTTGATGTACTAAGTTTTTCTAGTTTCATTAATTCTGTGCAAACAACAGCAGAGAATGTTAATTCCACTGTTTGTCCAATGCACTTCTCTGTAGTTATTCCCTTAAATTCCAACAGATTTTCAGTTATTACCATCAAAAATTATTATCATTAAGTAGCCAAGGCTTAACATCAGTGGCTGCACTGCTCCTCACTCATCCATAAGTGAAGTTTTCTTCTTTTAGGTCAAAACACCAAGACAGGGGGTGAGATTCTAAAAGTAGCAGTGAAGGAGAACTGCTTTTTGAATGTAGTCTTTTGTATTTGTGTAGAGTTTCACACTTGTAGAATGAAAGAATTAAACTCAATTTCTTAGGACTGAGGTTTTACCCCATGTGACAGTATGATCTGGACAGTGAAAAAGTCTGTTCAACAGTGTACTAGTAAGGCAGTGTACAGTGAGCTCCCATTCACCCAAACATGGATTACACAAACCTGAGGAAACTGACTGAAGTAGCTTTTTTCCCCTCACTATTGTTACCTTCAATTTATTACAACCTGTTTTAGCCACTGAAGAGTATTTACTGTTTTTTTTCCTCAGTACCAAAGATATTTAATCGAAAATCATTTATTATCTCAGTGAGTTCAAGCAACAATTGGAATTCCCAAACAGCAGAGAACTGTGAACTTTCCACAGCAACCAAGGTTCATGGTGAGATGCTTCTGTCAACAAAGAGCTCATGCAGAACTTTGTCTTCTCAGATTCACAAATATTTACCAAAATCAATGCACAGCCAGTCATCTGTCTCTTTTCCTTCAATCTGAGTATGAGGGCCACCTTCTTCTTTGAGATGCTTGTACTGAAAAAAAAAGGAATGGCAGAAAATTTAGTCTTTTACATTTATTTAAAAAGCACTCAAACTTAACAGAGAAGGTTGACTTTGCTGAGTTGTTTTAAAGCTTAAATGGGTTAGATTGCTTCATGTTGATCTGGGGTCTGCACAAAAGAAAAAGGCTAATATACACTTGCAGTGTATGGAAATATGTACATATTTCTCAAATCTGAAATCCTAATGCTCTGGATTCCCATACAGTTGGTCCAAAAACTTTGTAGGGATCTTTTATCAAGATGAATATTAAATACAACTGCTTACAGTAGTCTTTCCATTACTGGGTCCCTATAGCTGCCACCACCACCAGGTTTTATTTGTGATTCCTTTCACTGGTGGTTTACACTGGCAGGCTGAGGATGCAGGAACGGAGATGCTGAGCTTATTCTCTTCTCAGATGGAACAGAGTGGGGCAAAACCAAGTTTCATCCCGTGCCATGAAGAAGGCATTCAAACCAGCCTCCTGCCCCTTGAGAGCACACACCCAACACTCGCTGCATCATGCTGGGGGAAGCAGGATCAGCACACAGATTCCTGCCTGGGAGAGGGGAGGGGGCAGCTCAAAGCAGGGCTGCACAAGGTCAGTCAGGGAAAGTGGGCAGTTCCCTGTGCAGCACGTGGTGCCTTTTGTAGGTGCCAGCTTGAGAGGCTCAGCTGTCCCCAGCCAGCACATGAAGAACCCAAACACCCACCAGAGCTGGAGAAATTTGACAGCTCAGGGCTGAAGTATGGTCACTTTCAGATCTGGCCATAACGTACTTGTTCCTCTACAAGGAGTATCGACAGAAATGGCTCCAAAAGTCCATTCTGCCATGGAAGACAGAACACAAAACAACATGTACCAGCATGGGTGGCTGGCAAATGAGTCTCACTTCACTGGGAATGCAATTACCACAAAATTCAGCTGTTCCTGGTTGCTCCACACAACGTTAGCTGCTGGGTAATGATGCTAGTTTTCAAAGCAGCATGGAAAACTTTTAAAATGTTAACTCAGAACCAGTTCTACCTTCCTTTCTTTAAGATGGCTCGTGAAGTATCTTCAAAAGACTCCAACAGTCTGCTCAAAATGCTAAAAAGCCCAGTATGAACTGCCACCAGCTATCATCAGGTTTCAAAGGCTGATCCCTGCTACAAGTTTCCAAGCCTCCTCTTTAGAAGCTGTGCAAGGTGAACAGTTACAATACAGCCAAAGTGTTAGCTTCTTCCTCTGACATGAAACCAGATGGGGATGTGGGCCTTTGCCATTCACAAGCTCCTGGAAATGGAACAGGAAGAAGATCTCATGATACACCTGAGCACCTCTTTGTTTTACTGTGAGTAAATCATGAGGGTTTAGGAATGGTAGTAAAGCTTGCCAACTGCCTGGCAGCACTCTGGAGCACTTGTTCTGCTTTACATCTTAAGTTTCAGCGACTTTTTACCTAGAAAATTTCCAATGTGAGACAAACTCAACCACCCCCAAGTACTTGACCAGGCTTCCCAGTTTCTCAGGATGCCCAGGAGGACACCATGCCTCCCAAGAGGCTTTGCCCTTGCAAAATTGCTGCTTTTACAGCCACCAGAGGGTGCACCCATGAAACCCAGCCAAGTTTTTGCAGGGCAAATGGTACTCACTGATCTCTCCTGGTCTGGAGGAAATGGAAAACTGTTAAGACTAGCAAGTTATACAAGCAATAGAGTACATACTAAGCACTTTGATTTAGCATACTCAAATCACATTAATGCAACTTCCAGCTTAAGGCAAAATTTTGGTTTGCGAAGATGTGCCAGTTCCTGCAGAGAACACAAGAAACTCCCCATACCTGCTCAGAAAGGCCCTGAAAAGCTAAACCATCTCTCCCACTCTCCTTTGCCCCATGAGTCTGACAGCTGAAACAATGGGATTGGAAGGAAGAAAGCAAAACCAAGAGTGAAAGGAAAAACGGGGTCAGGAAGGGCAATAAAGTAGGTGGTGAGGAGGCAAATTCCAGGCTGAGTACAGACAGCTGACTGATGGGGCTGGTCACTTTCCTCATGCTGTGCTTTTGAACAGCTGCATGGATCTTCTCAGGCAAGAAAGTTTCTCCCTCCTGAGTTTCACCCTCACCTCCAAGCTTGACTGGTAATTTTACTCTGACCTGCACTCCTGTACTGAAAAGCTCTCTTTCTTCCAAAGCCAAACAGCAGAGGATTTCTGTGCAGGGATGGCTGCTGCTGCTTCTCCTCTCCTGCAGTACACGCACAGCAGGGTGAGGATTAACTACCAGTTGGCTCAAAGTTCATGAGGGGATCCTGGGCCTCTTAAGAGGCCAACTTTTTTTCCAGCTCTACAATTTATTTGAGAAAGTGGAATATTTAAGGATCAAGGTTTGAGAACAGCCAGTGAAGCTATTTTGAATGACTGGGAATAGGAATGGTGCTTGCTGGACAAAAATAAAGGCAAACAGAGGTCATCATCACCATCTCACATCATTCATGTTCCAGTCACCTAGCTGTGATGTCCCCAGTGTTCTACACACAGAGAGGTCTGTTTCTAAAACATAATACCTGTATTTTGTGTAGTACTGCTAAAGGAAATAAACCAGTTACTTCCTAGATGTAATCAGGACTAAATGACATAATGTCATCAGTTTCATCTTACCTGGCACACCCCTACACATGCAATCCTGGGGAAATTCCCATCAAAACACTTAAACCCACTCACAAAATTCAGAGAGAGCAGCAAGAACTGTCTTACCGTTTTCAGCATGTAATTTGCCATTGCATGAAGATGCCGTGTTGAAAACCCGCTCACAATTATAAAATAATCACAGTATTTTAGTTCTGGAGATAGCTGGATGACACAGATGTCTTTAGCATTTTCTTGCCTCAGCAGTGCTACAGCCAAGTCAATGTTGAACTTTGGAAGAACAGTATCTGGAGCACATAGAAAAAAACAGTACAGTGGCAAATTTTCTTTTTAATTGCAAAAATAAACCATTTAGAGCCATAAAATAACAATTAACTGAATTATAGCCTAAGCTAGTCACTCACTGTGAGTTTGGCTTGATACTGACAATGCAACACAAACTGCAGATTTTTCAAAATCATTTTTACAGCCACCAAAGCAGAGAAGTAAGCGCTCTTCCAATAAACAACACTATCACTAGATGTAACAGTTGCCCGAATGAAACTTTGGTATTTGCTAAGTTACTTATTTCTTGTTGTTGCCATTTAAAAGCAAATAATATCATCACACTTGTAAATGCAAATGAATTAAACCTAAGGACTCCAACAGACATTATTAAAACAACAGAGAAAATTGAAAATATTTCAGAACGATGCCTTTCAACAATCTGTGATAAGACATTGTGATTAAACTAGTCTAGAATCTTAAGTAGAAGAAACGAGTATTTTAAAAATGGAGCTGACATGATGTAGAGTGAAGACATTTTTTCATCTGCAAACAAAGTAAAGCCACTTTTTTTTCTTTTTCTCTAGCCTGATCTGGTGCAGAGCATCATGATATTGTAAACAAAGCTTCAGTCCTTCAACAATTTAAGGAAGCCAGCTTACTAAACAGTAAATCAGTGAAACTATGTTCTGTTAACACCATGAACTAAGTTTATTTCTAATTTGCCCTAATTAGGTAGATGCAACTCGTATGCACACTTTAGGCATAATTTGAATCTGTCAGCAGTGCTAGTCTGCCACTATAAAACGAACATTAGTGCAGACTGAGCACCAGCACAAAGCCAAGCTTTATATTTCCCAATATAAAGAAAAAGTCAAACAAAGGAACAATAGCTACAATTATATGCATGAATGGGGATATGAAATTGGATCAGATCTCTGTAAATGTAAGGCTTTCGGCTCAGGGCACTCTTTCAACTTTTTGCTGTGGTCACACATCTTGAAAATTAGCAGTGGCCACAGATCCTCCAGACACAGCGGCTACAGAAGTCAAACATTTGCCTGGCAGCCACCTGAGAAGCCTCCAGAGCCTGCCTGGAGAACGGATGGCCTAAAAGTCGCCAGGCACGGCTCGCTAGGGTCAGATGCAGGCCAGAGGAGCTTTTCTGAACAGCTCCAGCCGCAGGCCCGCCCTGGGCACAGCAGCCTGTGCCGGCCAGGGCGCTGTTACCGACGGGGCGACTGCGAGCGCAGCAACGCCCGCGGCCGGGCCGGGCCGGGACCCTCGCACACGGCCCTGCACGCAGCTCCCGCCGCGCTCCTCACTTCGCACAGCGCTGCGAGGCCACCCGGCCCAGGGCCGGGGCCGTGACCCCGGCGCCCGCGGTCTCGGCCGATGCCACCGCACTGGGCACGGCGAGGATCCCCCGCAGCCGCAGGCGCGATTCCACGCGTGCCCCTTCTTCAAGAGGCGTCACGCTCCGCTCAAGGTCCCGCTGGGCACCTCCGCAGCGCGGCCCCGAGCTGGGCCCTACCTGCCGGCTGGCGCCGCTCCGCCGCCCCCAGCGCCACGGGCCCGGCTCCGCCTCCCACCGCCGCGCAGCCCCGACCCGGTGGGGCCCGCGCGGCGCTGCTCCGAAGCGCCCTGGGCCGGTGCCGCTGGGCCCGCAGCTCGTGCGCTCGGAACGGCCGCTGGCTCCGGGGGTGGGCGGGCGGCACGGGGTACACTGAGCCATAGAAAGGCTTGGGTTGGAAAGGACCTTAAAGATCCTCCCGTTCCGACCTGCCTGCCGTGGGCAGGGACACCTTCCACTAGACGGTGGCTCAGAGCCCCGTCCAGCCTGGCCTTGAGCGCTTCCCAGGGATGAGGCATCCACAACTTCGCTGAGCAGCCTGTTTTCAGTGCCTCACCACAAAGAATTTTTTCCTAATATCTAAACCTACTGTCGTTCAATTTGAAGCCATTTCCCCGTGTTCTGATGCTCCTGAGCCTTGTCCTCCCAGGCAGGTGCAGCTGACCTGTTGGGTTTTCAGCTGCATCTGTGGGATTCGGAGCCCCAAAACAGATGCAGGTTAACTTGGGGATACACCCCGAGGGTGCTGTTCGGTACCACGGCTTGGGAACGTGGGCCACAGGGCAGTTGAAGATGCATCAATTTTAAAGATGGTTTGGCGTGTCTGGATTTAAGAGGAAAGATCACTCCTGCTCTGTAAGCACCGCTGCGTTGTGCGGGGTTGTTGGGCAGCTGGAAGGGGGCAGGTACACTACATGGGCACTTCCATATACACCTGAACCACGTATCCCGGCTCAAGCCTTTTGCCTCTTTTTACAGGCTACAGTTTTGCTTAAAAAAACCTGCACCTTCTTTGAAACTAACGGGATTTTCCTGTGGAACGTGTTTTCTGTTTGTGTAATTCCTGCGTGGTGTTAATGGGCGCAGGTTGGCAGTCTTGCTATGCTTGGTTTGCTATGGAGAAAGTTGTCAAGGGTTGAGAAATTATGACCTTTAAGCATTTGTATTTAATGTGGGTGAAACATATCCCTCCACCTCCTTCCCCTGGAAATCCTGGCATTCACAGGGACACTAAGAGAATTGCTATTCAGAATTCCCACTCTCACCAAGTGTGATGGTCAAGTAATGACTTTAAGGTTTAAAAGACATAGTCATGGATGGTGCCAGACTCCTTCTGGTCATGCCCAGCAACAGGGCAAAGAGCAGTGACCATAAACTAAAACCAAGAAGTTTCACCTAAACATGAGGAAGAACTTCCCTATATTGAGGATGGCAGAACAGGGTGCTCAGGGAGGTGGTGGAGTCTCCCTCTCTGGAGACATTCCTGGACACACTCATGTGTAATTTGCTGTAGGTCACCCTGCCTTGGCTGGGAGTCTGAACTAGATGGTCTCCAGAGGTCCCTTCCAACCTAACAAATCTGGGATTATGGAATTCTGCGTGAGTTATAAAGACCTGTAGTGATAAAAGCTTTATCATTAAAGAAAATTTGACTATGCTGCCTGAAGCTGGAAGTGATTGTACTAATGAGCCACAGTGGCTGAATGACTCTTGTGAAGTTTTGTTTCATTCCTTTACAATTCCTTCAGAGACTGGTGTTTTTTAGCCTTGGTCTCAGCTTAAAAATACTTTTGGTGAGAAAAAAAAGCCACATCTGATGAGCCTTAATTGTGTGCTATAAAAAATATTCAAGAAAAAAAGGCGGGAGGAACAAAACAAGTGGTTTGAAATAACAGCTCAATTTTAAAAGTAATTCTTAACAAACTTGCTACCCAACTGATGTTTCTGTTTCTCTTGAAGACATGTTTGAAAGGATGTTCTTTCTATGAAGACAATCTACATTTATCTTTGATGTCATTCTTGATGTTATTTCTCCAAAGGGAATGCCTGAAACCTGTCTTGTAACATTTGCTGACATTCACAAATCTGTTGTTTGTCAGCTGTTCTTGCCTTTGAAGGACATGAAGCTCATTTGTATCCTGATCTGCTCTGAAGTTGTGTCATCTGGGTGTTAAGAAAGTCTCCTTGCTTCTCAGGTTTGTGGTGCCATTGCTCTGAGTACACTTGAAGGGAAACTGCAAAATCAGCTTGATAACCCATGGTAGAGCCAGGTGTGAGCTGGGGGTAAGGTAGATCCCGTGTTTTGTGGAGGTAGACACTCTTTTGATCAATAATTGGGCAACTCATCAAGTTGCTTATCTTGCAGTTTGGCGTTCTGAGACAAAGCAGCAAACTCTTTAAATAAAATCATTACATGGTTTATTTGTCAGTGCAGTAGTTAAATTCCATTGTATAAAAGTAAAGATTTATGAAAAGTTACAGCTGAAAAGGCAAAATGGTAATATAAAAATGTAGTATTCTGACATGGCACTTAAAGGGAGATAGTGCAAGATATTCCTAATATTTAGGTTAAAGTATAAAATAGTTCTTAATGTATGCCTGAAAGCTGTTTTCTATGCAAAAGCTTAAGATGTCTCTGAGCATCTAAGATGCAGCATTTTGCAGAAACAAGATGTTTTCTGCATGTAGCCCAGGTGGTAGCCTGCATCTTCACTGATCCTAAGCTGTGACAGGTTTTATGTT
Source organism: Pyrgilauda ruficollis (assembly GCF_017590135.1). NCBI lineage: Eukaryota > Metazoa > Chordata > Aves > Passeriformes > Passeridae > Pyrgilauda > Pyrgilauda ruficollis. The sequence goes on along the minus strand of NW_024519206.1, from coordinate 10,619,187 downwards.
TTCATGCTTCATTACAGGTGATCTTAAGCTTTCCACTAAACCCCTGTCCTACCTAAGCTAGAGCAAGAAATACAAATTACAGTCCTGCCTGACTGATAACAGAGGACACAACACTTAAACAGTAATTTTTGCAGAAAATGTGTTTCCTGTTTAAGTCAGGAAAGAATTTGAGATGCTAGTTCTTAGACAATAGGATGTTACGTATGAGGAAGAAGGAACAATAGCAAATACACTGCTTTTAATAATATAACTGAAATAGCCACAAAAGAATTAAAATAATGGGAGAACCTGGAAACAAAAGAAGTAAAGGGACTGTTGAATTTTAGAGCTAAAGAATTAATCTCACAGGTATATTGGAATCTGCTTTTTTTTTAATATCCTTAAGTCATTGAAAGGTGCCTGTGCGCACTGGGAAGGGGCAGTGAATACTAGATTCAAATTACAAATAATAAGAATTTGGAAGGTTTGCTAAAACACTGAGAAAGTGTGTTTATAATTACGTATTGCCACAGGAACAGAAAACAGTATGTATCAGAGATGTTTCCAGAGATGTTAAGTAAGCTAATTATATTGAAATACAGATCTTTAAAGAATTCAGTGTTTAGAAATGGATTGTGTAAGGTCATTTGCCCAGCCTCCATTTTGGCTATAACCTTTGCTAACAACAAAGGAGTTTTTTGAAACATGAGCTATAAAGAATTTTTGGTCTGTTTGCTCATCTCTGTGAACCTTTTTAGCAACCTCTCCCCTTTCTGCAAATAAGATGCTCTCCTTTCCTCATCATCCAGTGAGCCAGCCTTCAGCAGTTTGTGCTGGTCTCCCACTGTGAAATGCCATGATGCTGAGTGATGAGCAGTGTGGCTGCAAGGTCAGATCACTTGTGGAAGGCTTCAGAATGAGTTCTTTTTACAGAATTGCAGCTCGAGTGAACAAGGGAAGGCACACTGATTTTGCATAAGTTTACATTTTCTAAGGTGTGTCATGTAAAAGCAGAAACTGGAGCAGAGTGTTTTAGTTATCTTGGGGTTTTCATTTATTTGATTTAGTGGTCAGAGGGATGGAGGAGCAAGCAGAAATTAATGTCTCTTTACAGCAGGAAGGACAGAAATGAAAAAAGAGGAAAAGGCAGCTGAATGCTACCCCTTCCTGCTAGATCCCTTCTTCTGCTGACCCTTCATTGGACATGGATCATATCTGCCCCCTTGGGAGCAGTGGTGCCAGTCCAGACCAATGGAAGCAAAGGAGCCAAAGGCAGCATCAGCAGCTGCAACTCAGAATTTTACATGGGACTCAGTTTGAACAGGGAGAGCCAAGCCAATGGGCCTCATCTTGTTGCTTGGGTGTCTGTGGTCTAGTTTATAGTGAGACTCATGCCCTGGTAGCCGTGTCCAGTGAGAAGCTAAGTGTGTCCAGCCCTGTTTTCTGGCCCTGAGGCCAGCTGGCATTTAACGAGCTGCACCCATGCTGTTGAACCCTGAAAACAGGGTGGCTGCTGCCAAACTCACAGTGGGGGCTGTGCCTCTGGTGGTTCCCAGAATCTAGGGTTTGCTTGGTGGGGAGCTGGCCTGCCTGGGGCAAGTCTGTGCTAGGACCTCCTGAACAGTGCAGCAGTGGCAGCAGCTCAGTGCCAATGCCTGGGAATAGGCCATGGCACGTTTCATTCCACAGACACAACACGTGCCTGCCCCCCATGTCTCCCTTTACAGCAAAGACATGAATCCTGCTAAGGCAGTAAGCAGCAATAAAAACTAAGTGTTTACAAGTTGGTTGGTTGGTGGGGGTTTTTTTGTCTTTTTTTTTTTTTTTTTATTAACCTATTTTCCCTCCCCCTTCCAGATTATGGATGTGATTCATTTTGCAGGCTGTTAACCTAGAAATAAGAAAAGTCAGATAAGGGGGTGGGAGTGGGGGATATTAGTAATTCAGAAGAGTGTATCCTACATCACAAGCAAGAACAGCAAGTGTTTAAAACTACCTCTTTGTTTTTCTACAAAAGACTACTTTAATGTTGCTAATTGCACCAAGCCCCAAAAGTTGCCATCCCATCTACATGTGCTTTCACCTTAATTCCTGGGGTTTTTTTATAACAAGAAAGTCCCGTTAAAGTACAGCTCAGATACAAGTGCTGAACTTAATAGTCAGTGTTGCACTAAAGGTTTAAACAATGCCTGGTTTACTCTTCAGCAGAGGATTTCTCTCAGTACTATTAGGGAAGAAAATGGCTTTGAAAGTGCTGAAGTAAGCAGTAAATCCCTCCTGCTTCTCTGTTTGTTCTGCACTCCTCTCAATAGGCTTGTATTGCTTGTATCTCCTGCAAAGAATGTGAACAGTTAGTTGCTGAAAGACTTTTAAAGGAGGGTGCACATTTAGCATGTGACCAGCGTATAAAAGCACTAATCATCATGTGCTCATCATGCACTCTCTCTCCTCCTTCCCTGCTCAATCACATCTAATGTCTGGCAGCCATAGGTCAGTGGTGGTGACAGGGACCTGCTTAGGGAGAAGGAGTACTGGAGTACTGCTGCTCCATGGAAGTGTGTGTTTCTCACCACTCTCTGGGAAGGGTGAGCACACACTTGACTCAGGAGACTTCGTGCAGTCTCAAAAGAGAAACTTCCAAAGTCTCATGAGAAACTTCCAAAATAATAATGCAGCAACATGTGCTTCTACTGGCCTGCATGCTCAGCACCTTTTCCCCCAAAGAATTTATTAACCAATTAATGAAGAATTTGCTTGATTTCACTGCATATGTAAATCACTTCATGCAGTTTGAGTTTGTTTTCTGCTTAGATGAAGTTCCCAGGCCTGCTAGTATTACTGTTTGTGCTTATGGGCACAGAATGTGCCCATTTTTTTTCCTGAAAGTCCTTAACATCTGCATGTTGTCCAGTGGTTTTGTGGCCTAAACCAGTAATCTTATTTTCTTGAATATTTGCCAGAATATTTGTGGGCTGCAATAGTAAAGAAACAAAAATGTAGCTAAAGCAAATTTAAATTGTTCAGTTTGTTAATTTAAATACTATTTTGACAGTTCTTTGAACTGTTTTTAATCATAGAAATTAGCAACTTACTTGTAAAGGAGAAATGCCCCAATGGTAGCAAACACTGCCAACAAGCCAAGGAATATAAAGACACCTTCTGTTGTTCCAGATGATGCTCCTATAGTTCAGAAAGTAGATTGATTAAAAGTTAGCCTCTATTTTGCAGTGAGATAGACTTTCCAAAGAAAATGCCATTTTTACTTATTGCTGTACGAATCGAAGCACATTTAGTAATTCTAATATGCTAAGCACTGGAGGTCAGTGACTGGCAGGAGGTGGTGCTTTCACATCCTAATCCATGTAATTCTTGATTCCACCAGAGTGTGAGTTGTGCTTTGCCAGTTTTCTCATATGAGCCCTGCTCCTCAGACACATGGCTACCCTTCCAGCATGGAGAGGAATGAAAGGCCCTGTTGGCACCCCACAAGGTGAAGCTAATTTGATCCTTGTCATTTGTTATGCTGGAGAAATGTGTACACTGACTATAGGATGACTTTGACAAAATTAGATGGGCTCATCCAGAAGGTGACTTAAAGCAGCAACCTCTCTTAGGTCCTAATTCTGCTTTGAATGTAGCAGAAGCCCCAAAGTTTAACTCAGCTTTGCCCTCTGGAGGACGCCTGGACAGACCAGCCTTACTGGGCTAAAGCTAGTCTCTGTGAATACAGCTGAGAAAAACCCTTCTGCATGCTTAGTTTCACCTTTAGGAACCAGAATGCACTTAGAGATCAGGCATTGTGCCTTATTCATAATGAATTGATTTCAGTGCAGATAAACTTACACCTAGATTAAATCAAACCATCAAAAAATGCTGTGGAAAATGACTGCAAAGGGTCAGTTGTTTGGCTGATAGTAGTTAGAGAGTTCAGAAGAGTCACTAGGACACTGTTTTAGGAAGTCAGGAGGGCAATGAAGTGGGAGCAGAGTGGCAGCACTACCTTTTAGACTTTTGACTGAGGCTGAGTTTAATAGTTGGTTATGACAAAGTCTGCTTTGATAGCTATGAGATAGACACAGTGATACTTATCCAAGCAAAGGTGAAGCTCCTCTTTGGAAACAGTTTGGAAACAGTTTGGAAACCCTGGGCAGACTCTGTAGTCACTGGATGTAACACAGATCATTCCAGAACATAATTCATCTCATCCTCATGTAGAAATAGAAACCATGGACAGTAAAGAGGTCCCAGGGCAGCCAACTGTGCTGCAGACTTTGATTCTGTCTCAAGTGAGCTGAATTCCCCTCTGTTTCTGCTATCTCTCCATGTGTGGAGTGGGCTGGCTGGCACATTCCCCACCTGCTTTTCTGCCCAACATTTTTCTGTGGAAAATTACATTATGGCTTAAGAATTGTTCATATTCTGTGATACTGAATAAATAGTTTGTGTAATTACTGTACTCATTGGATTGTAAACAGAAGTCAAACCAAGGTCTAACAGCTAAAATTCCCACAGGGAAATAGTCATCATTTTATCTTTGCATGGACTCTTAGACAAGCTGGTGCAGTCTCAGCTGAGGCTTCCAGGCATTAAAAAAAAAAAAATTAAAAAAAAAAATCCTATGTATGCCTGTGTTCTCTCCCTCTGCAGGGAAATGGCCACAGGGAGAAGCTTTTCACCAATGACCCACGTCTGCTCTTTGTGCACTCACCTCCATTTACAGAAATCAGGGCACTGGCAAGGGCTTGACTTGTGTCATCACCCAGGGTGATGTTTATACAGTATGTCCCAGGTTCCTCAAAAGCTCTCCTGATGGTGAGTAAACATTCATCCGTGACGACGACGGGGTCACATACCACGCTCTTGGACACCTGGCACGTGGGGTCAGAAACTGCTGTGCAGACATCTGTGGGGAGGCTGCCATGGGAAGAGAGAGCACATTGCAGATGTGGAGTCCTGCCAGCCCAGTTAGCCCAGTTCACAGACACATTGCACTGGTGCACCAGTTTTATTCTGGTGCCTGTTGAAATCGGTGGCACTATAGTGATTTTTTGGCACTATATGTATTTTTTGCATACCTATACATTGATATATGTACATGTGGTTTTTATACAGAATGCATGTATACAATCTGTATAATTATCTGCTTGTTTCGCTTATTATTTAACATTTTAGGGTGATCGCAGGATTACCTGGATCAAATCAACTTATAAAGTCCATGACCTTTAATACACTTAATACACATCTTTAAGAAAGGAATGCAGATTCTTTTAAGTAGTATCATATGCTGGAAAAGAAAATACTCCCTTAAGAGATGTTAATTGTATTCCAGTTGTATTACCACAGTGTTTCTTGTACTTCTTAGTCCTCTCAACTCTGATCTTCTAAGACCTAGGAATACTAGTCTAATGTTTTTTGCATCCAAGAAGTTGCTTGGACTCACCCATTTACTCCAAGTGTCAAAAACTCATGGCCAAAAAGAAAGGATTTCCTTACAATTTCAGTAAACTGCTTCCCACTTTACTGTAAGTGCTGAAATCTTGTCTTGGCCAGGAGACTGTAAAGCGTTTTTTCCCCTCAATCAGTTCCTTATTTTGAGACTGGATGTTTGCTCTGAATCCTAAGTCCCTGGCAGTAGCCTCTCTTGGCATAGTTTAAAAATGAGACTTGCATTATCTTTAGTTCCCATCAAGAAATAGAAACACTGCAGTTCCCAAATTTTGTTTGTACATCTGCATCTAAGTGCATATAGCATTCCAGCACCTAATTAGTTTTAAACAGGGAAGATTGACAGCTTCATTCACAACTTACCTCCCTTGGCAGGTAACAACAAAGTCAACCAGTGAGTTTTCAGCTTGACTTTCTGTCATCTGGATGCTTGTCATCTGAATAATATTTACCTCGAGGATTCCCTCTGGGAGAGGAAACACATATCAACTGTAGGACACATGACAAGCTTTGAAGTCTGTGTGTACTGAACCTCGAGTGTTTGGCTGATGCTCAGTTCAGGTCTTGTTTTTCATAACCTACTCCCTCCCTTAGCACTCCTCTTGAAGGCTTTGAAAGCTGAGAAATTTTCCAGTGCTTTCCCTGTGAGGCTGCTCTTTCTGGTCTGTCTTTTTTCCCCTCATTTATTTATGTTATTTACTTCCTTATTTTGTGAAATCACTTCCCACTACATGAGATTTCTCTGCATTCAAAGGCCAGTTCAACCTTTGGTAAACCTCCTCCCCAGCCCATGTGCTCCTGCTGTGGCATGTTCAGAAGCTGGTGGCAGGGAAAGGAATGACAATGCACAACTCAACCAGCACTTGGGGTCAGCCATCAGCAGGGATCCAGACCAAGGTCCAGCCTCACGTGTCTGAAAGCAAGGGCTCATAACCTCTGCAGCTAGCCCCTGGCAGAGTGCAGGCAGAAACCCAAGTAGCCACTTAGATGTCTGTACATTAATCCTTAAAACTCTCAGCTATGTCCATGAGAAGGATCTTTTTGTGGATCTCATGCAATTGATAAAAATGTGTCTAAATAAACATTATTTCTACCATGCATTGTTGTTCATTGTTAACATCATTCCTCTGTTCAGGTACTGACACACATCCTTACCTACAACAGCAATACTACTTCCATAGTATCCATTTCTGGAAATATGGCAGCCTCCATCAGGATTGTCCTCCACTGACTCCACAGTGGGAGAAGAGTCAGAATCAGAAGATAATCCAGTAGTAACTAAGGCAGAAGAAACAGAGATGCAACAACTTTAGAATAAGCTCTGCTTTGGGGTACTCAGAACACAGCCACATGTTCCAACTGTTCCTTCATTCCATGGGCTGTCAGTGGCTTTGGTTTGCAGCTGTGCAGTCATGTGTGTATCTGTGTAGTGAGCTCATGGCTGTAATCCCTAAAGAAAATACATGTGCTCAGCTTTAGAACCCTAGAGTGGCCTGGGGAGCCCCACTCCAAAAGCCACCTGGCTAGTCACCCATCTCTGTGAAATAAAAGGGAGACTACAAGGTGTAATACAATTAAACACTTCTTGAAAATCCCCAAATCAATTATATAAGAAATCCAAAGGCCAATAAAACATTTAAAATGCTTTTTTAAAAGCTGGTATTTTCCCACTGCTCTGCATTACAGCTAGTGGAAAAATGAAGAGGGGAAGTGGTGAAAATTAAATGTTTCCTTTAATTTTTCATTCTCACTCCATATTTTGGTAAGAGCACATATTAAAAATATGAAATTTGAAAAATATAACCACATTTACAGTTTCACAGCAGTATTATTAGGGCTGAAACTGTAGGCCTTCTTAAAACCCTCTGAGATGATAAACCAATGCTGAACATAATAAAAGTTATTCTGAAATATGTTAGTCAATAAATTTAGAGTGAAAAAGCTGTTCTGGGTTAATGCCATGTGGAAATCCCATATTTTTGAATATGACTAGGTTTTTCTAGCTCAGTCCAATCTCATTTAATTTTGGATGGAAGTTAATGAAATCTAGATAGGAGCTTGCTATAAGAGTGTTCTGAAATTCCTTTTTCTCACTTGAAATTTACATCTTACCTCAGAAGATGACCCTGAGTAGATAAGGCTAGAATCTCCTGACCAAGTGTGGCAGAGATAATACAAACTTACATTTATGTTCACCTGAAACCTTTGCATGCTGTAAGTGTGGTGGTAGAACTGGATGCATAAGGAGTTAAACGTGTAAGTGATCTCTACCATAGAATCCTAGAAGAGTTAATGCTTATTGATTCTGTCTCTAAGCCAATTTTATAGAGGGTTTCCAGAGGCTTGCAGCTCTTTCATGATGACAGTAAAACTACTAAAGATATTAACTTAAAACATCAGAATATAGAGTTTTAGCATATCGCCTAATGCCAGTGCCTTTTGATAAATGCTTACCTGCTGAGGTGGGCGGTGGTGCAGTGGGTGTTACTGGCCTGCAAGGTACAGGTATAATGGCTTGGACAGTTAAATTCAGAGTGAAGTTTCCTTGCAGAGTGTAGGTGTGAGATGTACTAGAACCGCTGGCTACAAATAAACCACTTCCATCTCCGAAGTTCCACTTGTAGGAGATGGCAGAATTATTCAGATAGTAGCTGGGATCATGGATCTTCACATCAAATGTAATTGGTGAGTCTTTGATGAAAATGGAGTCTGAGACGTTGCGGTCATGTTTTTGGAACATACTCACAATTAATGGAATTTTGTCTGGAGGGGAGAAAAAAGAGATAAATAAATAAAGCAGAGATACCTGTCTGCAAACAATAAACAGTTCCAAAGCCCCTGCACAGCAACAGCCAGAATGTGAGAGGTAAACATGGTATTTTTAACAGAGGTGTGTACTTTAATTTGATTTGTGACCTGAGGAGAGAATGTCAGTAGGAAACAGACAGAAAAATATGGGGACAAATGAGGAATCACAGCACAGACTGTGATTCTGTGAATCTGTGGAAGATTGCATTATCTCTCGTAAATAGTTTTCCATTAGAAAGTGGAGGGGTCACTACTGAGCTAGGCAAGAAGGTTACTTAAGCTACTCAAGGCAATTTACCAGAGATTCCACTTTCATGCTAAAAACCTTTCTCAGGCCAATATCTTCTTTTCATGCCAGACTGTGCTTGTGCTGAATTTTTTTAACAGCTAAGCAACAAATCCCCCCAGCATGTCACCACAGCCGACTCCAGCACGCTCACCTGTTACAGAGTAGGTGGTTTTTGCTCTCGCAACCGGAACAAAGCCTGAGTGTCCTCTCCTGTAAATGGACACTGACATCCCGTGTTCTCCAAGAGTGATGTTTGCTGTGTTGACTGAAAACTTCGCTGAAGATCGTCCCGTTGTTTGGTAATACTGACCTGAAACACAACGTGAAATTAACATTTTCCCCCTCAGCCTCGCCACAAGTTGGTTTATGAGAGGCAAAGTCTCTGAGAATCTCACATTGTCAAAATAAACATTAATAGTTTAGAAATGTTTTCCAATAATCTGACAGGTGATTTTGAAGGACTGGATAATTTTACAGTGTGTTTACTCACATAATTTCCGGTTTTTCAAAGTTGTCAAAAAGATGTTCCCAGTTTCACTAATCCAAGAAAAAATTGCCAAGACATCTACATCTTTCCAAAGCAGTTACATTACATTAAGTCATTAGGATTATGTAGTGGATGGTGTGAGGCATTTTAAATGATCTTCTGTTTGCTTTCAGAGTGGCCAGAAGATACAATACCTCTTGCTTCATACTCTACAACCATTTTTATATATTCGATTATTTGTCTTTTTAACAGCTGACTGAGGTAGGTAAATAGTATCATCTCTGCATAAAATTTGGAATATTATTATTATTACTCATCCCGACAATAATACCGATTTATCCAGGAGAACTGAAGGCACTGAGATTTAGTACATAGCCAATGGCAGGAATAGCCCAACCATTACATACTCAGGAGCAGGAAACATTGAAAATCAGCATCTGTGACCAGAGCAGCAGAACAGCCAGTGGCAGTTCTCACCTCCCTAGAGACAAGAAGTGCTGCACTGTTAAACTGGTGATACACAGCACTGTGTTCTCTCTTAAATCTAAAAGTCTTAAGTGGCAGTGAGCTGTCAATAAATTGTCTGACTGACCTGCTCAGACTCTCTCTTTTCCTAGAAAAAGATCTTGAGTAGTACTGAAAGGAAATTAATTTTCTTCAGTGGTAGTATTGTGAATGCAAGTTTTAAAGAGAATCTTCTGGTAATCCATGATTTCTAGACCAAACAACTGATGGCCCCTCTGGAAAAGTGGGGAATTAATTCAGTATTTCCACTCAAGAGTGTGGAATAATTTTTAAAGTGCTTTTAGTAAAACATACTTGACAAATGAGTTGTGTACAAAGGGAATATAAAGCTTGCAGCATCACCCCAACCAAGGCATATGTTGCAGTACTAACCAAAAGTGTGAAACACATAGACAAAGTTCCTTCTCCTCCAGCCAGGGTGATGAGGGAAAGGACGTCCATCTGGGAATACATGGTGGCTGTGGTTGCTTGTGCAGTTTTCCCAGCCACAGTTGTCAGTCCATTCAGTCCAGTTGTAGACATAGACTTGCTGATCCACGGCAGCTGGAGGATCTAAGGATAGAAGCAGGACATGTTCTGGTCAGCTGAGAAGTGTGCAGAGAGTCAGAAAACAGGAGGCAAGCACTGCAGGTTATAGCAATTGCTGCATTTAAACAACAGGTGAAGTGGGGTATTTTTAGACTGACATTAATTCTTCTTTCCTGAAGTTGTGCTTTGTTTGGTTTTTAATGTAAACACAAAATGGTTTTGTCTTGGTGCTATTTTATTAAGGAGTTTAAAAAATACTTTACTGTCTCATGGGCCAGACACAATTTAGAAGTGCTTGCCCAAAAACTTGGTGTTGACTACACAGGATGCTACTGTTTGCCAAGGGTAACAGAGCTACCTAAATATTTGGCAGGCAGAATCTAAAATTGTAAGTACAAAGAGTAGCTGTGGAAGCTCTGTAAGGAAGTGACTTCGTTTATTTTGTCAGAAAAGTTTTCTATGGCACCTTTGAATAACTAAGACATGAATTTCTGTTATTTTCTGACTGGCAAATAGGAAGTTTCCTCCCCCAAACAGCACAGCAGATATTGAATATGGATATAAGCTGCTAACAAAATATTAGATAGTTAACTGCAACTTAGGCTGACAAAAAACTTGCTGATATGCCTTGAAATGAAAATTACTTTGATCAGTAAAAAAATTTGTTGAACATTTGTGCATTCAGAGGATGAAAGGTAGAACAGCATGTGTTGTTCTAGATCCAGCAGCTTAAAACACTGGAATTATGATGGGCTTTTTTCTCCAGGTAGTAGTAAATTAGATGAAAAAGGGTGATTTTCTGAGGAAAATATTTCTTGATTTTTAGATATTTACTTGTTCAATTTTTAATTCCTAAAATGTGGAAGTGTGAGATTTACTCTTTTGTGCAGATATGGTAACTGAATTCTACAATTCATAATTAAAAAAAAAAATTTAAAAAAAAAACCCTCAAGTTTTATAATTTGACAGTTTATAAGTTTGAAAGAAAACAGCGTGACTGCGCAACATTGTGCCTGAGCTGAAAAGCAGTGCCAGTTCTGTTGGGAAGTCAGATTGTGTGACTGCTTTGGGAAAGCAAGTTTATAACAATGGTCAGTCTCAAATTACCTGGTCAGTGTATATGGAGTGGGGCAGAGCACGAAAAATACCACAGTGATCTTCTTAGGAAAAAAACGGTGTGGCACAGGCTGGGTATGACAGGTAAGTGTTATCAGATACCAGTTATCAGTTAAACCCAGCACGGCTGTCCATTGGGGGTGCCTGTGGTGCTGTCAGAGCCCAGTGACACACTCACAGCAGCACCAGGCAGGTGTGAGCACCGTGCAGGGAAATTGCCATTACCTACCCCGGGTACAGTTTCTCCTGTATACTATGTTGCCATCACTGTCTTCTGTCTGGCACTTGGGAAACTGGAGAGTCACAACAAAGCTCACATTGGATCCTACCAGTGCTGGGCTGTCACTGTCCAGTTTGGCTGTCACCCTTCCGCCTGTGGAAAAGAAAATCAGTCTTTGCAGCAGCAAAGGTGCACCGCAGCAGAAGCTGCCATCAACTGTGCACCATTTACAGTAGAAATGCTTTCTTGGTTACTCTGTTTCTAAGGGCTTTCATGCTCCTAAGTCACTTGTGCTCTTACCAAAACCCCAGCTTCAAACAATCACAGGGACTCAGCGTATCCCCCAGATCACTTACTGCTCTGCCATTAATTTTCTTCCTAGAGCTAAGAATATATTTTTCTACCTGTGGGGGTCAATATATTTAAAAGGAGAAAATTTTTGTTTCTCTCCAGGATAGTCAGTGGCCCTGAGCTCAGCCCAGGTGACAGTAGACATGGTCTTTGCTGAAGCTGTCAGTCTGAAGCCCACGTGCCCTACTGAGGTAGCAGTTGAAGCTGTCTGTCCTCCAGGGCATGTTTCATGTGATGGATTGTGCTGGAGCCCTGACCATCAGTACTTCTTGGTAAGTATTAATGTCTGAGATTAGCCACAATGGGAAAGTATTTTATGAAATAACTCACTGTTCTGCTTCCTCAGGCTACCCACTGGGAATGGTATCAAACCCAATCCTCTCTAACTTGCCATTCCGTGCAACAGTGGATGTTGCCCCTATGAAAATGCTCTATAGCACCTGCACTCTGCACTGTGGTGGATTTGTGGCCATACGGTTTTTCAAGTGTCTTTGAAATGTGTATGTGCTATCACCTTTCCAGCAGTCCTTCCATCTGGGATCTCCTTCTTCCCAGAAAGGATAAAGTTTTTCATTCCATTTATTTTGATCACTAGACCAGCCTTGTAGCTTCTTGTAGGATGTGACAGGAGAAGTGCTTCCATGGTTCATCACATCTTGAAACCCTAGAGAGAATATCAAACATCAGTGTTAACGTAATGCAAGTTTCTCTACTACTCTATAAAAACATTACTCTTGTGCTGAACTTTAATCATGTACCGGTAGAAAACTTTCCACCAGTAGGAAATGACAGAATTTTATCATTGCAGCTATAAACACTTACATCAACTATAATCAACATAAAGACAATTCCACCATTGTCAGACTGACATTTTTTTTCTACTTGCAGTATTGCAAACTTCCCAGACAAAGAATAAAAATTTTTACAGTGTTTTGACCATATCAGAGCAATGGTTTGCAAGAGTTTACATAACCCTGCAACAGTCAGGCTCTCTGCATAGAGGTTGCTTGATTTCTGACTGCTTTGCCTGGTAATAAATCTACAACTAAAAGGCTAACAGGATACATTCATTCTGTGTCTGAGTTGTGCTCTAGTGGAAGTTGTGCCAGGAATTAGTTTTGACCCAGTGCAGCTCCTTTGGTGAGTTGGCTGGTGGTTTGAGTGGGAGGGGTGGAACCAATTATAACAGAAGCTGGTATTTCCAGAAAAGGAAATTTAGAGCTGAATAGTAAATTCAATGTGTTTATAATATAACAACAATAACATATTAGCTTCATGCCTTTTATTTAGAAATGGCTCTGATATTAAATAACTTCAATAACCTCTTTCTTCTCATATTACTACAAATGATGGGCTCAAACTTTTCCCAGGCTTCTAGGATCCCTCTTTCTGTCACAAAGGACACATAGTGGAAAGCAACATAAATATCCAAGTAACCTGTAGGAACACGTTGGCCACTGTAGGATGCTATAAAAATAAGTTAATAAGAGGGCTCATGGGCACAGCTCCATGAAAACCTGGAGGCTTTAAAGAGCTCTGCCATGTTAATGTTAATCATGTAAGGTAACTGCTGGGTGTGCCATTCTGTCACCATGTTAAGGGAGTTAGAATTTCTGCTTTCCATGGCTTTATTGCAAAAGTACAGCTGATGAAGAATGCAACTTAGATTTATACCCAAGTGCAGTGAAGTTCTGGATGACTTCAAAGAAAATGCAGAGACCTGTAAGAAGGGCAAGAATTGCCCTGTATGCTGTAACCTAACCGGTAGTGCTGGAATTTCTCCAAGCTTTGGAAAAGACACAGAGCAGGTGTAGCCAGTTTAAGCACGGTCTTTACAGGTGGGTGGCTCCTAATTTTACTGCAAGAGATAATCAGAGAAAGAGCTTGGAAGAAGAGGCAGGAGCTGCTTTCTCTTGGTGTTTTATTGCCCAGTGAGATTTCTGCTGGGCAGGAAGAACATCCCTTGGCCAGTCCCATCTCCACTCTGAGCTGATGCTGGTAGCTCTCTCTCCACTCTTGAGGACTGAACAGTTTGAGGAAAACAACAGATTTTGCTCTCAGAGACACAATCTCCCACAGACTTTTGCCCTCCAGGAACTCCCTGCAGTCTCACTAAATCACTTGAATCAAGTATTTCCTGCAGATTTAATATTTTTTGATGTGAGCAAGCATAACATTATGACTGGTATTTACTTGACCTGTATCACATGCTGTATTGTTTTGAGTCTTGGTCAGAAGGCGAGTTTAGTAATGTTGTTGTTCAGAAGCTTTACTCAGGAACAAAACAAACTTCACAAAGGCTTAGCAAGTTCAATTAGACTTTAGATATCATTAAGTTAATGTCTCATTCAAAAGTAAATGGCTACATAATTTTGTAATTTATTTTTCCCATTCTCCTTGATTTTATCTAAAATTTATTTAATGAATAAAAATGTTTTGATTTTGTCAGATCAAAACTTTTCAATCATTGTTTTTTTTCCCAAATGTTCAATTTATCAAAAACAGCTGGAGCACTTTTAATTGTAGAAATGCTTTTAATTTTTTGTTTTCATTAACAATCCTTGAATTCAAAATTCATTTTCTAGTCTAGTAATAGCTGTTGTTACTGCTTCTAAATCACAAGCTGCTTAGGTATTTCTTTGCCTCTCTGATGAGCTTTGTTTCCTTCAGTCAAATATAAAGCATTTCACAAGCTTCAGGGCAAGACAAAGATGGTTTTTCAGATGAGGAAAGACTTCTGCACTGGTTTCTCTAACACATGGAACTGAAGATTTTCAGTTGGTGAATTTAAAGGAACAAAAAGCTTTAATGTATTTCTTTTTTAACAATGAAAACCACTCAAGAACAGATGTTGGTCATAACCAAAATTAGAGCAATTCAGTTCAAAATAGACAGAGTAATGTTATGCTCCAAGGAACAGATTCCTGTAATAGTTTTGGTGAGGTGATCATAGGGGAAGAGATCTTATACTCCGATTGACTTTCTTCTTTCTCATTCTGGCTTTCATTTTGGGGAAAAACGTAGCAGAGACAAGTTCAGTATTTCCTGTGAAAGTGTATTAGCCATGAAAGAGAGAATGAGAGCCAATGTTGGGACAGCATAAATAGAAAGATGACCCAGCTAAAGAGGATAAAAGTGTATTAGAAGTAAAAAGGCTGGTGGAATGGCACCAGACTGTAACATAAACTTTCTAAAGTTATGTATGGAAACATAATAAAGCAGGACAAAAAAGAATTTGAGGAACAACTTGAAAAAAACTAAACCTACAAATTAACTTTTTTTCACCAAGTATAAACCAAGTTGGAAAGCTTGCCAGGATGTATAGGGCCAAAAGATTATGTAGATGCAAAAGAAGCATTCAGGGAAGGTAAAGGAGTAGCACAAAAGTCAAACAGGTCAATTGGTTTATATTTTCATTCACAAAGGAAGAACATAGGGAGTTTCTGTGATAGGATTTTTTTTTTACAATGACAGAGAATATCTCTCAAAATGAAGTGTTGGCACATAAAACCCAATTATAGAACAAATCAACAAAATGACAAAGTTGTCTAGATAGGATGGCCCACGTATGGAAGTTATTCAAGAGTGAAATAAATGAGCTATTAACCATAGCATGTAACATCTTGCTTAACACTGCTTCAGTGACTGAGAAACAAAAATTGGCAAATGTGATGACAGTTTTTAAAAACACTTCCAGGGAAGATTTAGAGGATTAAAAAAACCCTTTGGGGCTCAAGCTGGAGAAGCTGGTAGGAACAGCAGTGAGGAACAGAACAAGTAGGTACAGTGCATTAATATGATTTGCCATAAAAGGAGTGCATTGCTCACAAACATATTCTGAGTTTTGTGAGGGAGACAGAGAGCATGGGAACAAGGCTGACCTGCTTGTTCCAGTCTGCTTGAGTTCCAGACAGCACTTGATGAGGTCCCTTGCTAAAGGAACATAAGGCAATTAAGTTACCGTGGGATAAGAACGAAGGACTGATTTCACATGAGTAAATGATTGGTTAGGATATTACAAAAAAAAAGTTATGAATAAGTGCCCAGTTTTCTCCATTGTTAAAATAATTTTAAATGCTCAGGATCTGGAAAACAGGTAAACAGCAAAGTTCTTTAATCTGCTGAGGACTGTGCATTAAAGTAATAGAGGGGAGGACTCTATGAAACTAGATGACTCAAGAATAAAACTGTATGAAATTCAACAGAGTTAAATGGAACCTTACATTGAGAATGAGGAGCTCTAAACCAGCTCTAAACTCAGAAATGGGATCTTGCAGCTTTAGAGTTTTGAATGCAGTACTCATTGGTAGTTGAAAACCTAGGAAAAGGCTAGATAGAGAACAAAGATGGGAACATCATTACAGCATTTTATAATGCCATGTCTTGAGTACTGTATGCTCTGTTCTCTGCAGCTCAATCACTATAAAAGAACTGAAAAAATACAGAGAGAGGTGGTGAGGATGCTACAAAGGGATAGAATTGTTTCCACGTGAGGAACAGCTGTATAGACTGTGTCTTGAAGCCTGGAGAAGAGGTGACAGGGGAGAATATAAAAACAGAACCATGAACAGCATGGAGGAAGAAGCTGAAGGTACAAAAGTTAAGGGGAATCAAATGAAACCAGCAGGTTACAGGTTCTAAGCATTTGAAAGGTACTTCTTCACATAAGGTACAATTAAGGTGTGAATTTTTTTGCTGGCAGGCCATAGTGTGTCCCAAAAATTTACACGTGTTACAATGAAAACCCAAATGCATGAACAGATGGAAAAAGTCTGGTAAAAACTGTTAAATATAATGACTCTGCATCTGACAGAGGCAATTCTATAAATGCTATAAATCACCAAAAGCTGGGAATGTGTCCTGACCTGTGCAGTGATACATCCAGTACTATTCTCCATTGGAGGCAGGTACAAGGCTAGATGAATGCTCAGATGGACTTCAGCTTTTAAGATTTTCAATTTCCACACTGTACATTCTGGAATTTGAGCTTAAAATCCCATTTCTACATTCCCAGCCCTGAGCTCAGGGAGTCATCCTAAGACTTGAGTCAAATTGGGAGCCCGGGAAGAAGCAGATCAGCCCACTCCCTGCCCACTGTGGCTTGCAGATCTAATTCCTTGGCTGGGCTCCTTGAGGTTTGGGACCCACAGGTCCAAGTGTCCCAGTGGGGAGCACTGTTTCTGACCTGGCCTCTCCCAGCCACAACTGAGCCAAGCCAACTGTGCGAAGTCCATTCTGCATCTGCCATGCTTGAACCGGGGAGGTGTCGCTAAGAATTTGCTGCCAAGAGCCAAGCTTTAGCTCCAGTCAGCTCCATACACCTGTGGA
Source organism: Pyrgilauda ruficollis (assembly GCF_017590135.1). Lineage (NCBI taxonomy): Eukaryota > Metazoa > Chordata > Aves > Passeriformes > Passeridae > Pyrgilauda > Pyrgilauda ruficollis. Next base: position 10,602,111 of record NW_024519206.1, on the reverse strand, counting down.
GCGCAGGGAACAGATTACTGAGCAGTTCTCAGCACACTTCTCCAGCTCAGGCAGCTCTTCTACCCCGAGCCAGGCAACCCTGCGGTGGAACCGGCTGTCGCCTACTGGGGGGCAGGCAGGGCTCCAGCAGCCACCACAGGTGCTGGGAGCAGCCGCTTTTCCTGCGCTGGCTGGGCGCATGGAAGAACACTGCGAGGCAGGGATGCGGGGCGAGGGAAGCACTCACGTGTGGCAGCAGTGCAGAGCAGCGCTTGGGCCAGGAGCAGCAGTCCGAGGGGGCGGCGAGCAGCACCCATGGTTCCGAGAGCCGGGCCGGGGCAGCGCCTGCCGGGAGCCGCGCACGGACACTCCTCCGGTCCCCACCGGGAGCTCAGAGTGAAGCTTCTCCGCCGCTCTGCTCTCCGATTAAATGAAGGGCCCCGGGACTCATCATGTGATGGAATTAAGCAGAGATGCATGATTTTGTCTTCAGCTTCTTTCAGCTCATGTGCTTATGACTCACTCCCTTTGCTTTCAGCGTTCCCTGGGATTACTGAGAGACCTGTTTGGAGCCACACCATTCACCCCACAGGCATTTTTATACTAGTTTTGCACTGTGATCAATTTTTGTACTTAATTTGTTTTTAAATTAGGAATCCAAATTAACTCTTGCCCCAGCCTGATCTGCAAGTGTTCCTGCAACAGCTCACTGCGTTTGATGAACCCATCGCTACTTAACCACACGGCTCATCCCATATGCTGGGCACCAGCTCTAAACTGAATGGAAAATGGCCAATTCCAGCACATCTCCTGACTTGGCTCCTGATCCGAGTTGATTGTTAAGGAAAATATTATTTAAACATTTCGTGGGTACATGCCTATCCAATTGACCATGGCTAGAGGTGCCATCACAGCCCCTGTGTGGTGAATGGCACTCAATATCCACGACCCTCACACAGACAACTGGTTGTATAAACTTCTGGATTACAGCAATAAACAAGAAATAGACTTTGCTGCCCAGCCTAACAATGAGGTAGTGCTCCTCTTGAGTGGCTCAAGAGGAGCAACATAGATTGGCAAACACTGCACTAATGGTTCAAATTCAGGTTCAGCGGGCTTGCCCAGCCCAGGTGTTCTTCCACAGGCAGCACAGCAGCTGCTTTTCACTGGAGCCCTGGCAGCCTTGTGAAGTTTCTTGCTGTTGTTTGCGGCAAAGAACGAGCTTTGGTAAGATGGCAAGGCACAGAGCCAAGTACAGTCCTCAAGAGAGCACTGAGTAGTAGTTTCAGTGGTCCCAAAGAACAGCACTAGTAAGTGTGACACCAGCTAGCCAGAAACCAGTGAGCTGGGCAGCAGCAAACCATTTTTATTTTGGGCAGGGCAGGTGGAAGTCCATCATGCCAAGGCACTGTCAACAGAATGAAGACATTGCCCAATGGAAAAGGATCTTAGAACTCTGACTACTTTTTTTTTTTTTTTTTTTTTTTTTTGGTAATTTCTTCTATTTTTCTGTTTTTATTAACTGTGTAAGTTACTACCACTACTCAGAGACCCAGAGCACCCTAGCCAGCATTTCTCTCAGTAGTGCAGGCTCTGATGTCCAGTCCTGTGGATTTTGCATATTTAGAATCCGTGCTTCAGCATCCTCCTGGCTGGAGCTAACTCTCCCTGCTACTGCCAGCCAAGGAGCAGGGTGACAGCAATAGCCTTAGGGCTACAGGCTTGTTTAAACTAAGCCCTCATTATCTGACAGAAACAAGGGGGAGCATAAATGGAAGTCAAACTGTGACTGACTGTGCAAAAAAAAAAATCATATGACTGCAGCGTCCTCATGTGATTGTTGCTTTTTTTTTGTTTTTATTCAATCAGCTACGTTCCCAGTTGAAATGTCAGATTTCGAAGGCATTCACAATTATTTTTTTAAACCATGTGGGACATTAACTTTAATTGCACTCCTTTGTTTCCAGGTTGTTGATCCTAGAAGTGAAAAGTGACCTTCAAACACTGTGGTTCAGCACTGGGAGCCTGATCCAATGTCTGCTGGGGAGAAAGGAAGTTTGAATGCTCATTCCCAAGAGGGTTTTGAGAACCTCCAGAGGAAAACTGCTGACAACAAATGCCTGTTAATTAAAACCAAAAATTTATCAGCCTAAAAACAATAAAGTTGGTTACGATGGAGTTTTTTGCCATGTTATTTGATACATGAAATTGTTACATAAATTTTGAGTGACAGTCTGAATAAGAACCAGCTGGTAGAAATTATTAAACATGTTGTAAATAGACTTCAGAGGCACTGAGGATCAGGCCTGTGGTTAGAGGAATCCAAACCCACCAGGGCTGGGGTAATAACTAAAAGGTGGCTTTACTGTGACACTCCAGTCCTTCACATTCTTCCTCCTCTGCTCTTGGGCCTTAGATTACACATTCCTGCAGGGTTGGCACAGAAAATATTTAGGTCCACTTGTGGTGTGGTTGCAGCCAACATTCACAAGAGGAGAGGAGTAGCGAAGAAAGAGCTAGGGAGAACAAAAGTATAAAGGAAATGAAAATTATAAAAAGCTAAGAAAAGTATGATAAGTCAAGACTGAAGGGAACATCTGAAAACTGAGCTGACTTCTCTGAGTGTTCTAGCCGTAGCTGACTGTGTCTGAAAATGAGTGTCTGGGACACTGAAGGGTTGCTTGAAACCTGTGGATATCATCAGATCTTAAATTACCTTTATAGTTTCTACATTATTATTCTTGGTCTCTGAGAAACAGCTTTGCAATTTAAACAAGTGAATTGAATCAAGAAGCTATAAAGGAGTAAAGATTTGAAATATAACCTAAACATTCTCCCAGCAAAGAAACACACATTCAGGGAGATTTAGGGCTTCATCTGACAAAGAAGTGCGTGGGCAGGAAGTGCGTGGTACTTCACAGCTTCAGCAGCTCGGTTATTAAATCTCATTGAGGAGATACACATCTCTGCTACCTGAAGGCTGTCAGATGACAGGGTGTGAACACATCATGTGTACCTGCATGTCTAGACTGACAGAGCTGGCATGCTCACACTGCTATCACACCGCCAGCAACGCAACACCAACACAGGAATTGCTTATCACTGCTCACAGGAACTTTAGAAAAAATAAAAAGAAGAAAAGTGCAAAGGAAAAAAAAAAAAAAAAAAAGGAAAGGGGAAAAAACCAAAGATTTGAAGTATGAACTTGGCTTTTGGCCAGGAAAGTAAAGGAAAACAAGACAATCTTGGTTTGGCAACCAGGTACACTTAGGTAAATGTTGTCTGCCAATAGCAGTGATCTCTCAAGGGAACTCTGCTTAGGGCTTGACAAATTCCCTTCCTGGGAAGAATTCATCTGTGCCTTGCTTCACAGGGACAGTGGGCATCAGCTGATTGAACCAAACACGTAAACAAAGCTGCCTTAGCAGTCTGCAGTTCTTCTTGTACTGGAAAGGAATAAAAAAGCTCCTGATCAGTTTCTAGTATCAACTATCTCACTTTATCACTGAAAAATTATTTAACCTTTGCACCTGATCAAATAGGCTTTTGGTAATTCCAGCACCTTTATTTTTTGCCTTTGTAGTAGCTAGAGCTATGCATTTTACCATTTTTTAATGGGAAGGTGTTTCCTAGCAGTCATACATTTCACAAATTCCTGTGTTGGGGTTGGTCATACAATCATAGAGTGGTTCAGGTTGGAGAAGACCTTTAAAATCATTGAGTCCAACTGTTAACCCAGCGCTGCCACTAAACCACGTCCCTAAGAGACACAGCTACACATCTATTAAATACCTCCAGCAATGGGACTCCGCCTCTTCCAGGGCAGCCTGTTCCAATGCTTGACAACCCATTCTGTGGAGAAATTTTTCCTAATATCCAATCTAAAATTGATTCCAATTTTAAAGATTTTTTTAAAAACAATTTTCCAAACTTGGCATTTGACTACAGCATAGGAAGAAGGAATGACCACAGCATGAGATAAGGCCCAGGAGTGACCTTATCTCTCTCTACAGCTACTTGAAAGGAGGTTGTAGCAGGGGCTGATCAGTCTCTTCTTCCAGGTGACAGCAAACAGGATAACAAGAAAGGGCCTCAAGATGCATCATGAAAGATGTAGAATGTCTTTTGTGATACAAATAATTTTTGGCCAGATTTGCTCTTGAGGGAAGGCTTGAATGAGTCTGCCAGCTCTCTGCTTTTTTTGGTCCCTCCCTACAAATGCTAAACTCCCTGCTCAGTCGTAGCCATGTGTGTGACCGTGGCCCAAAATGCCTCATGAAAGCAGCTTGTGGGGAAGGTAGGGGAGCCCAAGAAATCATTGCAGCGCTTTGCAAATCCTCACAAGAGCTCAGCCTGGAGACACAGACTCACAGAGTGCCCTGGCCCACTCATCCTCACAGGTGGACTTGTCTTCCCTGCCCATGGTAGGGCTGCAGATGACCAGCAGTTGAAGACAAAGCACAATGACAGATACTGACCGTCCAGATTGCACCACACACCTTTTTTAGAGGTATGTAAAGGAAGTTAGTTTATTTATTACCTCTGGGTAGGTTTGTTGTGGGTTTTTTTCCACTATGATGACAGTGCAAGGAGGAGGTGCAGCTATCCTGGCAGTCCCAGGGCTCTGCCCTGGTAGCCCATGGTCTCCCAAAGTCTCTGTAAGCTTCTGGCCTCTTGTGTGTGCACCTCAGCTGACCCACTTTCAGTTTTGCAGCTGCCAGAGTTAATTTACAATCTGGACATTGGTTTTACTCTGCTACTTTTCTCATATTGATTTAATGAATTGTTAGTGATGTATTTTATAGTCACCATGATTCATTGAGGCACAGACCTCTTCCAATCAGGAGAGTAGCTAATTGCAGTGAAAGCACATGATTATGGCTGCACTAGACCCATACTTTTTCATCATATTTTAATGAAATTGATTCAGGCTTCCCTGTTGCTCAGAGAGGCGTTAAAATATTGATCTTGTATCATTCAGCTCAAGAGAGCAATCAAATTCTTGCTGAAAAGTTCTGTTTTCTCTGAAAACATTAATTGATATTTTGGCTAGGAAGAAGAGAAAAATTTCTTAAAAAAAAGAAAAGTTATCCAGAAACAATCAAACCAGCAAACCCCAGTCAAAAGTATGACCTATCAAAGAGAATATACTTAGCAAGAAATCTGCTCTGTAGTCTCCTTGGTGGGAGGACACTGAAGGAGAAGTAGTCTCACACCCAATGCTCCTTTAAAGCTTTCCTAAGAAATAAAGTAAACTGAATGCACTCAGTTGCACCTTGATCCCTGTATATGCTATGTTTCACTTATTATGGGTGAGGGATAAGGGTTCACCACAGCAGCTCAGTTGTTTTATGGTCCAGTGAAATTGCCTTGACTGCTTAAGAAATAACCTCAGCACTTCCCAGAAATGGAAGTCAGACATAATGAAAATGCTGGCAGCTGAACTTTAGTGTAACATACTCTTTAATGTGTTAACATCAAAAAAATGGGCAAAATGCTGTATTTTTTGGACTGTATTCCCACTGACTAATAGCAGTAATTCAGAGAGTAACCTCTTCCTTAGAGGCTTGAACAGTGAATATACGGGCAATAGAGAGAGGAGAAAAAAAGATAAATATATTACAAAGCAACCAGCCTTCTATCTAAATGCCCAATTTAATACTAATATTTATGGCATAAAAGGGAGGCAAACTGAGCAAGTGGGGCTGTTGTACTCCCAGTGAGGTGCTGCTGTCACCTTAGGACTTAAATCCACCTGGATCCACCTTCTCTGGCTGACAGCATTGAGGAGGACTCATTGGGGTCTGGGGGGAAATAGAAGGAAAGAGATCACACAGGGCTTGGTTTGGGTTGGGTTTTCCCAAGTTTGCCTGCTGCCATGTGCTCAGCTGGGGCCGTGGTTAACCAGGGAGGCACAGGAGGAGCTGTGCCATAACTTGCCCATTCCCACCCATCCATCACCACCTTGGCTCATCTGCAGAGCAGCAGGTGGCAGGATCAGGCCCTGATGTTCTGCTGGCATGGCAGGGGAGGACACTCAGGCTCCTGCAGCCCCAAATCAGGGGGTACCACCCTGCCCCACAGCTGGAGGGGCTCCTGCTTACAGAAACTTCAACAGGAACTGCAGCTTGACTGGGACAAATGTGTATTTTTAATGCCCTGCTCCCAAATGCATTACATAATAATCTTTAAAAGTTCTGATCACATGTGGGCAGGGAAATATATTAAATGTATAGGAGTTAATCTTCTGAGTTCATCTTAAATGAACACCCATATCCATCATTCATATTCTCTGTGATAGGAGCAGTAAATTTGCACTGATTCTGTTTTAAATCTGCATTGGAATATGGTTATTTTATTTCAGCTTTCTTTGCCAATGCTGGAAAATCTAACATGGCTTTACTGTGTTACTGTGTGAGAACCAAAAAATTGATTTAATACAGCAGCCTACTTGCAATCCCTGGCTTAAGTGAAGTACTGAGGGTAAAATCTATCTAGCACGTGAACTGCACTGGTCACCAGAGCCGTGAGCCCAGCATGGGAAACACTATATAACATGTTTAAAATCATTACAGAAATGTGTGTGCATCCTGTAATAGAAAAATCTTCTTCTTAGATCTGCAATTTAAACTGTCTCCCTGAAAAGAACAAAATAGCTTAACAAATCTTTCCTCAGCCACGCTGCTTGACTGCAGCTGGGTGCTGAGAGCATTGCTGCATGCAGTGCTCTGGGAGGAAGGGAAACCTCTTTGGTGCCCAGCACGGGAGGCTTCACTGCAAATGCTTCAGTTCTGCTGCTCATGGACAGAAGGTGAAAAAAGGTATTAAAAAAAAATTCAGATCCAATGTGTGGTCGTTGCCGTTCCTCTCAGTAAAGATTATTACATCCAATATGCACAGTCTGAATTTAGTCCTGTACTGTGTCTGGCATCAAAGTCTAAAGAATGGAATAAACCCCAAGAAAAGAAAGTAAAGAGAAGCATAAGTAAAGAGGAGGAAAATGGGTTGCACTTTCAAACCTCTATATATTCACTATATATATTCTACATATATACTATTCAGTATATATTTATTGACTTTTCGTGCTGCTGTTGAAGTGAGTGGTATTTGGATGAAGGCAAAAAATTAGTTTTTATGAATTAATAACAAAATGATGAAATGAAAATAGATGTTATTTGATCTCTTAGATACTAGCTGTTTGTTCTGTTACATTTCAGAGTACCTACTTCTTCCAGTATTACATAATGCAAAAGAACTTTTGGCAAGAAAAACTAGTTATCAAATGGTGTGTTGTAGAATGACAAACAAAAACAAGAAAAATCAGGTTTTGCTAAGACATGGAGGCCAAGGAAACTCAAGTTATAAATTATTCTTCACTGAGCAATTTTTTTATCAGTTCAACTTTTGTGGATGTTCTGGTAACAAATAAAAACTACATCAGATGAGTCCTGAGAGAACACTAATTAATTACACTAATTAATTACTAATACCTTCCCTTGTGTTTGAATTTTATTCAAATCAAGAAGAAATCAAGAAATTTAGCTGAGACACTGACAAAAGTAAAGAAATGTAGTATATAACCCAAATGGCTATATTTGTTTTATTTAGAATATAATGGGAAGTCAGAGCTTCTTTACCTTTTCAGGCTGTTTATTTGTCTAGGATGAAATTCAAAAGTCTGAAACCAGGAGCAAATGATGAAGCTGTTTACCTGTTTTGGCAGGCAAATTACTGGATTTCACCCAGATACACATTTATATTCCCGTCCTCCTCTGTGACCCCATACCTTTACTTTGGATGTACAACTATGTATATTTTTAGGCATAATCTTCCAAGTAGAAAAGCTCAGCGGAAGGCCACTGGTGAGTGAAAATGAGGAAATGAACCCCACAGTGATAATGCTATTGGATGTCATTGCTGTGGCGGCGTTGTCACTTGGCAGTGGGGTGAGAAGTGGCCTTGGCAGTGCTGGGTTAACGTTGGGTTAACCACAACCTTAAAGGTCTTTTCCAGCTGAATCTGTGGTTCTGTGATAAAGAGCATTTATCCAGGCTGGAGCACTGTCACTTCGGCTCAATGTTTTGCATGGGTATGGTTTTCACCAATACCTCAGGAGAAATCCAGCTCTGGGTTCTGGTAGATGTCTTTACCCAACAAGACATCTCAAAATTTTCTTGTCAAACTGATAACAGCAATATCATCTGAACAGTGATATCGCTGTTAATAATTTTTGTTATAATTTTTGCTTGTGTCTTAGCACAGAAGTGAGTCACAATGCAAATCTCCCTGTCTAACTGGAATGTGGTGGAAAGCTTCAGAATAAATTCTCAGGGCCTTGTGACTGAGGACAAGAGAGAAGGGAGAGAGAACTTTGAGAAAAAATGTTAAAAACAATTCTCTCTGAGGCTGGTTTGCACAGTGTCTGCAAGACAAGGGTTCTTCATCATCTTCTTCATCTCAGCCATGCAAACTGAGAGGGAAAGCACAACAAAGTGGAGTGTCCCAAACATCTTCTGCAGCTGTGAAAAAAGATGCATGAATATGAAGAAAGAAACTCCTTTACCACTCTAGTCTTTGAGTAAAAAAAAATTATTTATATAATTCTACAAGTGAGAGAGGAAAATCAGGTGGAGGGAGGGTTAGTAATACTTTAAGCAAAATGAGCTCTGCAAGTATAATAACATGTAAAATAGCACGCAGCTGTATCTGTAATTAGCAATAACCACCCTTGAGGTTCTGCCCCCTGTGCTGAGGAATGGCAGTGGATTTCTGACCCCCTACATTCCCCCAGCACCCCTAATGCTCTGTTAAGGACACGTGCTTGCAGTGATTGAACACATTTGAAGGCAACTTGGATTTATTTCTTCAGGTCATGTGAAATGGGAAGATTCTGAAAGAAAGTGACTGAAAGTGACATTATGTTTAGCAGCCCACCAAAACATCATGAACCGGCTCCCCTTCCTTCTGGATAAGCCAGCATGGTCTTCCCAGGAGCTAGCACAATCTCTGCCTGGGATTGATCTCACACTGACACCTCCTCCTTTGTTTAAGCAGCTAAAATGTTTCTGGCTAGCTAAACTGTGTAGAAAACGGTATGAAAATCACAAAATATTTAAATAAGGATTTTGTGCCAGGTCTTCAAGGCTTTTATAACTACAGCAACTTTAAATAAAAATCAATTAAATAAAAATTATGAAATTTTTGATGTCAGCCATAGTAGGGCTTAAGGACATTATTTGATTGTGCTGAAGGGCACAGGGAGGACATTTAAGCTGTTCCATAGTGACATGCTTTGCACTTCAGGTGACATTTGTTGGAAAGCTTCAACATAGTCTGTTCATACAGATAGAAGTCCAGAGCTCCAGAAAAGGCAATCTCCTTGAAATTTTTGCTCACATTACAGAGCTAACTCTTCATCACAACTCTGCACTGAAAGCAGAGGGATGTGCAAACTCTGTCTTGTATTGATCTACAACATGTTTTATAGTTTTTGTTGTGGTATTTGAATGCTTTGCATGTGTTTTCAATTATGCAGAACTCTCTCTCAAATTGTATTTGTAATTGATAATATTTTTAAATTGGAAAGAAAAGTTTTAGGTTATTTACAAAAGAAGAAAGGTGATTTCCTGTTGGGTGGGGACCACCAAGATGTCCAGAGGTTTGAGATGACTTTAGTTAAAACAAGCATCCGTGATAAGAAAGGCTTTGGCTCTTAGGAGCTAATGCTGGTTAGAATGTAAATGAGAAATATTCATTATTTAAATAAGAACAAATATAGACTAAAACAAAGCAGGAATTTTAAAAGGCACTCCATCCTTAGTCATTGCATTCTTATTGGATGGGTTCTTTTGCTAGGCCTCAGTTTAGAGCCTTTCAGTCAGCTTTGGTTAAGTTCCTTTCTGAATCCCAGCTCCTTTGGTGTTTGAGTCAGTCCTTTAATGCTTTTGCAGAAGTTTGTGTAGAGAAAGTTGATGGACACCTTTTTTTTGCTAATAATAATTTGCAGAGATAGGGCTGAGATCAGACAGATACATCTTCAAGATACATCACAATCTTTAGTGAGAGCTTTAAAATTCAGTTAAAAAATTACTGGCCAGGGGCTTATAATGCACAATTTGGGCAACCAGAAGGCTCTTTAATTCTATTTCTTATGTATCTGCAAAGCATTAAAAAGAAGCCATTTTGTCCAGTATATGTAACCTTTCATTTACCTTTAAAGTCTCCAAATAAGCATATATTAATTTAAATTCTAACAGCCTACAGCAGGTTTTCAAATTGAATAGGGTGAGAAATTTTAAAAGGTCATAGGAATAAAGACAAGACTTATCTGGTTAGCTAAATGGATTCCTTTGATGTTTTTATCTTCCCAGGTTTCACTGCAATTAAGAACTGGCAAAACGAACTTGCTAATAGAACCACTTAGTGCTGGAACCACAGCAGTATTTAGCAGGCATAATCAGCTACCACTGCTTTGTGCTAAGCATTTCATGACCATGTAATGACCATCCAGGCAGCCAAGCACCAGGACTGCAGGATTTTCATGTGCTCTTGTGGTTCTGCAGTCCAACCTTGGCTCTGCGAGAATTCCACCACGCCATGCTTTGGTGTCCTGGACAAATGCAACTTAGTACTTTCCTATTATCTGTATGATTCATTAATTGTAAGCAAAGGGTGCTCTTGTATCAACCCAAGCTCTTCTGGTAGCCACAGGGTCAGCAGGGGCTCTCTGGTGGGTTTCAGTTTGGCCAGCACTCGGGGGCAGGGAGAGTGTGGCAGCAGAGAATGAGAACGGGCAGTGGAGTGACACCTTTTTGTATGGTTAGGACAACGCTTTGCTCATCCAGGACACAGAGGAGCAGGTGCATAGAGATGCAATCCCCTCCCTGCCAGGGACCCAAGCAAACTTCCAGTGTCATCCTTTTCTCATTGTCATTGTAGGGGACTTCTCAACACCTGTTTCCTTTCTTTTGCCCTCTCAGCCTATAAAGGGCCACAGCTGAAGCAGGCAGGAAGGGGGTTCTGTCCCCTGGCAGTGCAGGTATGCCAGGAGTGATGCAAGAGGGATGAAGGCTTGATCTGCTGTTTGTGTCCTCTTTGCTTTCTCTTACACTTGAATGGGTGAAGTCTTGCCTGACTGTTTCAAAAGTTTTATCAAGCCTTGTATGATAACTAAGAAGTCCCTGTCTGGAGATGATGGAATATAAACAGGCAGAATCATGTTAGAGGACTTGTGATTACTGTTCAGTGGTGTTTCCTGTGAAAAGCCCATCTGAGCCATGCTCTGGAGTCTGCCCAAGCTTCAGTTTACTGAAGTTTAAATATTCTTACTCACACTTGGGTTGCCTTGAATGTTTTGGATCCTTTTCAGGGGGCCATGGTTGCCCTGCAGAATAAAGGAGGCATATACTGATGCATGGACAACTCTCTCCAGTTTGAAGAGAGGCAATCATTGGCTGTTGGGGCTTCTTCAGTCTGCTGTGTGTGAAGGAAAAAGCATCTTTTTTTGTCTGGATTTGTTCAGTCACAATTGCACTCTCCTGTACCTTAAGTCTTATGGAGTAAGTTACATTTAAGATTAGAAGATGAATGAATATGCAAATTTCCTCAGCTGAACTGAGCCAGCAGTTTCTTCAAAATAATCAGGATCTGTGAAATGTCTTGAAAAACTTCTCATGCTTTGGCAGAAATGCCATTCTCTGCCAAATGAAAGAGCAGGCAAATTAGTATATTGTGTCATATGACAGGATAAAAGGTTAGTGATACACTAATGGGTTCATGCACAATTACTTCTAGAAACTGATCAGAAGGCAATACATTTAATAACAGTTGTTTTATTTTAATCAGATTGTTATTTCCAGTTTCATTTAAGTGAAAGACCATTCATGATTTCTGTTTCATCATAGAAGCTCTTCTGCAATGATCCTCTTTTTATCCTAAGTTCTGGGAGGCTGGAAAGTTCTATAATGGCAGGATCCTAGGAATCCTGAGAGAGGACACCTGAGGTCCATCTGCAAAGCTCTTGGATCTTGGATAATTTCACTGATTTCCATTAAGTATGAAACTGGCAGCAAGTTGGCAGTTCCCAGGTGAGGCCATGAGCTTTGGTTCTTTTACCTCTGAACTTACATGGCACCTTGTTCCTTGGTTAACTTCATGTTTGAACGTGGAAGAATCTTGCTTTGATACTTGAAACAAGATGGTTTTGAGCCACAGAATATGTGTATGAAACCTAGTTTCCTGTAGGAAAACGTTTCCTGTAGTTTCCTGGTGCCCTTTGTCCTCTTTAATTCCCCAATGAGGCAAAAGTCTGGTAAACTACTTTAGATACCAGATTTCCATATGTGCTGATCAGCCAGCCAGTTGCTAACAGCATCCTTAGCAGCTGAGTTTAGCCTGCTTTTCCTTCCTTGCTAATTCTTACTATCGCTATGAGAATATGGTCATCTTTGAAAATTAATTTCCTGAAAATTTGCTGCAGGGTTAAAAAAAAGACTGGTGCAGAGGGAACCACAGACAGAGTTTCAGATGGTATGATCAAAACTGTGTAATTTTTTTAGGAAACCTGCTAAGATTGAGTAATTTGGATATAAATCAGAAAGCATAATGGATTGGACCTCAGCAGTTTCCTGGCTCCTGTGCTCTATGCCAGAGACTAAAATTGGTATTTGGGAGTCCTGTGTTCATGGGGAATTTTTCAGATGGATAACAGCCAGCAGCACAACCCTGGGGCATCTTTCTCTAAAGATGAGTCCACACTGAGGGCCTGTGAGAGCTGATCAGAGCACGGGAGATGCGCAGTGTGCACTGGGGCTTTGTGGCTTCTGAGTCCCCTGGCTGACCTCCAGGGCTGTGTGAATCATCACAGGCCCAGCAGCAGAGGTGGGAATGCTGTAAAATGCAATTTATTTCCTCTTCCTGTACACCAAGTACTGCAATATATGCAGAGGTCTAAGTAAATTATTTTGGATGCACAGCTATAAATTTCAATCACACACACTCTAACAGATTTTTTAAAACAACAACAACAAAAAAATCACATATTGTTCTCATGTACTCTTTAGTTACTTTATAGGACTCCCTCTGTTCGTGACTGTTTCTGTTATTGTTGGAAGAATAAACCTTCTCAAAATAGATCATCGTAAGGATGGAATCTGTCCAGTGACCACTTAAGTAGAAATAAACTGCCAGAACCAGTTTATTTCAGCTGTGATCACGAGTTTTTTTGTGCACTTATTTGTTTGTTCTTCAATGCTGTCTGTAATATTAAGACACTCTGCTAGTATCTTTAATGTTATCCACTGTTTTTCCAAAACAAAGTAGATAAATACATAAGAAAAGGTCAGAGAGAGATCCTTGGTTTTTTTTCTACAGAGAGGACAGCCTTATATGTCATCAGGTGTCCAACATACCTCGGTTACCTCAGTATGGATCCATTATTGGCAACCATATGTATTTCCTTCTGCAAGAACTGACTCAGATTGCTCGTGTTGCTTGTATCATGTGTGCTCTTTGATAGGTGCTGCTCTGAAGCTTTGCTGTGAAAAGGAGGATGGGTTTGTGTTTCAGCCATATAACCCAAAGTTAGAGTGCCTGGGTTTTTCTCCTGACAGTATCATGAATTTCAGCAAACCTGCCTGAGTATTTTGTGCCCTTTTTCTCCTGTCTTTTCCTCATCTTCTGTACAGCGATTTTCAGAAGGGAAAAATAGGAGAAAGTTAATTTGATTGTTATCAGACACAAACAATTAAGCAACTGTTTGCAGACAGGCTACAGTCATTCCTGTGTGGAGTCCAGAGGTGTCTCCTCCTTTCCTGGGCTGTACACTGATGGATGACACAGTGTGCTGCCCCCTCTGTCCCCAGCACACTGAAGCGGTGGGGGGCTAGAGCACAAGCCAGAAGGAAGGTACATCACTGTAGCAGTGTTCTTTGGGAGAAAAGAAACCTTTGAGTGTGTTTCAGACAAGTGCCTGGAGAAGCAGAAGCACTCTCCTGTCGGGGTCAGGGAGGACTTTAGCACCCCTGAGCTTCCAGATGTACTGCTCCTGAGAAGTGCAGGCAGGGGCAGCTGTCAGGGAAGAGCAGGCAGGAGGAGTTGACTAATGGTTATAGAGCATGATCTCAGGTTAAGTGGGAATAATTTTGCTAGAAATGCCATGTGATAGGGAATTTGAATACATGAGCAAAGGGCACTGATGGGACAGAACCTGGAAACAGCACCAGCTGGAAAGACAAGTCATGCTGGAGCTGTATCAGCACCCACTGTGATGTCCAGCTCTGCCTGTGCTCGGGCTGGCTTGGAGGTGTCTCAGGTCATGAGCACCATGTCCTGATATCATGTGAGTCCCCACAGGCTTCAGGTACAGGCAGAGACTTCTGGAGAGGAGGGGATCACATCCCTCTGCAAAACCTGCACAGGGAGGCTGAGGAAGTCAGGACTCCATGTATGCAAATGCAGGGACCTTGTGCGCAAGAGCTTGGAGGATTGGGAGGCACACGGGGCAGGGAGGGAAGAAATCAGTCTCCAGCAAGTCAGGTAGGTTAGATAGAGACAGAGATGTCTGAAGCAGACTGCAGGCAGAAGGATCTGCAGTAAAATTTGGAAAGGCCTTATCTCAAGTCAGGCAGGTCTGCCTGCCGGCTAGGGCTCTCTTTTAGGCTCTGCCAAGCTCCTGGGGTGAAGTTCAAGCAGTGCTTCACTTTGCAAGGGCCTGTTGGCTCCAAGCCCATGGGAGCTCCTGAACAAGGCTATGGGAGAATACTGAAGGCTCTCTTCTGCCCCAAAGAGTTCATGTATCCTGAATACAGAAGGTTCTTCTCCACCTCATCTATTGTCCATTTATCATACAGGAACAGTAAGTGATACCAAGCTTTTATTTTTGTTTTTAATGCAACCCATGGTTCTAAACTTTTATTTCAGTTGTATATTCTTTTAGTTCTATTTAGTCATTGCAGATACTTCAAGAGAAGCCATACTTGCAGAAGTAAACTGTAATAACAAAATTTCATGTGCCCATAAAGAGTGCTTTAATACTGAAGTGCATCACAAGCCAGAGATGCACAGATGCTCGTCAGAGAACCACCACAGCATTGGGTAGCCTTTTCTCTAATAGAAAAGGTCTCAGAGATCAAAACTGTACCTCAGTCTCCTTTTAAATGGGATGTGGCATGGTTTTACATGCACACATGCAAATGTTGCTTGTTTGATTCACACAGGAGGGTTGGTTTATTTGGTATAATTAGAACTAATCTATTTAGTTTGTAGGGCATATGCAATGGGAATGTTTCATGTGACTTGCAAAGATAAGACTCTCTTCTCTTGAAGAACAGAAGCCTTCCTTGATGTTGACCAGAATGCGTTTAGTTTGCTAAGAACACACTGCCACAACAAAATAGAAATTCAGGTGGAACAGGATATAATTGCTGCAGGTATTTTAAAACCACCAGATTGCATTTCTGATGACTAACATGCAATTAGCACCGTAACAGACCTGCTTGCTGGAAGGGGAAAGGCATAAAACTTGTTTCTTACATCCCTCATGTACATGGTAAGAACAAATCTTACTGGCTGTGGAGGAAAGACAAAGCAATCCATGTACCTGAACAAAAATGTGCATCAGCCTACTGACATTTAAATCTTGTTCTTCTTGCTCTTCTTCCCTCCATTTTAAGATCTGGTTTTGGTTTTTTTGCAAGAGAGTAAGACCCACCAAAGAACCTGTTGCATGATACTGAAAATTCGCAAGGGTGTTGGAGATTAAATAAGAATATTGCCTAAGGCTGAGCTGCTAAGAACAACTGTGGTTTTTTACTTAGCTGTTCTTAACAGGGGAACCAGGCAATTGCAAGTGAGAGTTTCAAGTCAAGTGTAAGTTTCAAGACCAAGAGGCATATTCACTCCCAAGGTGAGAGAGTTAATTTGCCTCTTTAAACTCAGTGGGGAGAGGTTCCCTCTTTATGGCCAGCACCCTGAATCATTCCCAGGACAGGTGGCAGGCACATAGAGCTCCCTGCCCCAAATGCTCAGTGTTGCAATCCTGTCACTCTCTGTGAAAGTATTGGTGTATTGTGGTTCAAAGGGAACTGATCAAATCTACTTGTGCTGACTGCTGCATCCCTGAGGACATGTGCTGTTAGTCCTGACAAGCAGGGACTTGGTTCTCATTTCTTAGTTGGCTTGGCCAGATCTTAACAGAGGTGTAGAACAGGACTTTTCCAGGCAGGAAAGGGAAACTTCCTGTCTAAGAAGTGAAAGTAGCACAATATTCTGGTTACTAGGAAAGTCCTGTTTCCTCCTTGCTGAGAGGGTACCCTCTCAAAAAGACAGTCATTGCATGTCGCAGCCTCTGCTTTCACCAAGCAGTAAATATTCAGCTCTCAAGTTCTCTCCTGAATTCTCATTTCCAGTGGCTTTGCTTGCACTCTGAATCTCCTTCTACTTGTCTTGCAGCTCTCTGGCAGTTTCAGGCTCAGAACTAAGCACAGCATCACTGTAGCTATAGGAGATTCCTACAGCTCAAACCACGTTTTCCTGATCTGAACCAGCATGGCCTCAGATCTCAGTTACTGTCAGCACCTTTCTACTCCACAGTTGGCTCCCACTCTCTGATCACTAGTAGTCCAGACTTTTCCTTCAGCTTACATTAGGCTTAGATTGGCTCAAATATAATTAGATACCTACTAAAATTGATATCAATTTAGACAAATTGTCTAAATAGAATTTGTGGCTTTTTTTCCTCCACTGTTGCTCAGGTAAATCTCTCTCTATCCTACATTAGGACATGGGCAGTGGACTAGAAACAAAAGCATTCACTCATTGATGTTTCTGATTAGTCACTAAGCCTAATCACAGTCACATAAACCTCTGAAACCTCCTAAATGCTTGTATCAAATGCCTTACTAAAAGCCAGTTGATCTGTCTTTATAATCTCCTCAAATTATTTGTAACTGTCAACAAATTAAGTACCTTTGCTCACTGAGGTATGTTTTTTCCTCAGTCTGCTAGCAAATCCCTGGTGTTCTGCCACTTATCTGAGTGATATCACTGACCAAAACTGTGGTAAGTCCATTATCTGATTCCCTTACTGACCCATACAGCAAATTATCTGGACTCCCACTATGCTGCAGTAAGCTCACATTTCACAAATATTTTCTTACTTGTTTCCATCAGTTACTGCATGACATCCTTATTGATTTTCAACCATCCCTCATTTCGAGTACTTTTTAAATAGATTTCCACCATTTCAGTCTTATCAATCTCAATTCAGTGTTCCTGTATTAATAGGCTTTTCATATTCCTTTCCCTCCCCAGGCACATTTATGAAAGCTCTTCTTCCCTCAGCCTTCTGGTTGTTGTTAATTTATTGTTGTGGATGCCCTTAGCTTGTTCTCTGAGGCTTAAATCCAGCCAGCTGATCATTTGCAGTGCATCTTCCCTCATTCACTGTAAGGCTACCG
This sequence comes from Pyrgilauda ruficollis, assembly GCF_017590135.1. Classification (NCBI taxonomy): domain Eukaryota; kingdom Metazoa; phylum Chordata; class Aves; order Passeriformes; family Passeridae; genus Pyrgilauda; species Pyrgilauda ruficollis. The sequence continues at coordinate 10,584,676 of NW_024519206.1, read as the reverse complement.
TGCCACTTGCTGCTGCACATTGTGAAATTACAGAGCATGGGGCTACTGTGATGTTTCATTTTTAAGACCTAATTGTAATGCTTTCTGAGGCTCACAGGTTTTTTTCTTTTCCTTCTTAGATGCTAAATCACATTTTGAAATCTGCCAATGCTGCTAGTATATGAGGAAAAAGGGCACAGAAAATTCCGTTTGTTAGATGCTGGGCTGCTTCCCCAGCTGGGCAGCAAAAGAGTTTTTCTCCTGTATACAGCCAGCCTCAAATGCTGCTGTCTGGGGATTAATCCAGGGTATCTTGAAAACCAAAAATTCATTCTTCAAATTAGTTGTTTGCACAACACTGCAGGAATTTCAGTGACTCATAAATCCTGTTATTTCAAATAAGGGCAGTACTTGAAAATATCACATGGAGCTTGAATGTTCCAGCCTATTTCACAGACCAAGATTTTCAGCTAATCAGTGGACATTACAGATCTTCGCTTGGACACTCACCTCATGTTTCCTGTTCTAAATCAAAATACAGTAAGTGACATCTGTGAGTTTTCTGCCACCCTATATATGTTTTTATATGCCAGACTGCAATATTATCATTTCTGGGGAGCAGCCATGTACCAAACAAACAACAACAACAACAACAAAAAAACAGTTGCAAAAAGGAGAAGTTAAAAAAATGAAAGAATTGTAGCTAATAGAAGGTATTATTTAGCCTCCTTTGTGCTTGCAATCAACTTTGATATAAAGTATACCAAAAGCAGAAAAGGATGAACAGGGAAAAAAAAAAAAAAAAAGAAACACATAGCAAATATTGGGATAGATTTCCTTGGTCTAATAAATTGTTGCCTATTTTCTGCAGTTTAGTGAGCCCCCTAGAGTAATACTATTCCCTTCTCTTCCATCCTATCCTTATCCCTACTTCTGCACCCAGCTTGCCAGGTAAGTCACATCACACTGCTCCCTGCCATGACTTCAGAAGCCCATTTGTGTAAACACCAAATCCTAGTACCTCTGTAACAGTAATTTAAAAAAAAAATTTAAGGGTGAGGAAATTATTTTAAAAACCACATTTGATCAAACTTTTTTATTTTTTGTCATCAGACTTAGGAATACCTCATTTAATATTTGTTTATTAATGGCAATGTGATCCAACACTTAAAAAATCCCTTCTTCCACTATCTCCATGTGTTAGAAGGATGCTTGAGAAAATCAAGCCAATATTGTCTGGTTGTGTGCAGGAGAATATCCAGATTTTTATAGCCTTACAATGTTTTTTTAAAGCAAAATACTTCCATTTAAAACAGCACATGCTCACCTTTTATCCTGGGAAGCTCCTAGAGCATTTTAGCAGCAACAGGCTGCTGAGATATGTAACACCCGCAATTTCTGCCACATCCGCACTGAGCACTCACACTGAGGAACCTGGATCTCCATGAAGGCTGCAGAGTGTCCACCCCCAGCCTACCATTCCAGATGCTGTTCCAGTCATTCCCACTCTTTTAGCAAGCCAGTCTCTGATGGACCTGTGGTTGGACATGACACAAGTGAAGTTTTATGTAGGACCATGAGGTCCATACTGAGAACTGAAATGTTATCTGCAAGTGTTAAAGAAGCCACTGATTTAGTTATGTGTATCCTAAAGTAAACTTTTGCTTTCCTCTTGAAGATGAGGTCTGGCAATTATAGACTACTAAGGGGAGGGCCTGGTCAAGAGCAAATGTTCTCCTTCCCTGAGTCCAGATATCCTCTGGAAGACTCCTGACTCCTGCTGCAGAGCGTCTTGGCAGCAAAGCTGATCCCTTAACACCACGACTTCAGGAGAGGCAGTGTTAGTATATGCACCCATCAAGTTTTCAGAACCTGACAACAAAGTGCCATCATTGACAGAAAGGCAGTTTTGCTATTGCTTGCGAAGTTTCACCTAAGAGGCACCAAAATAACAACCCGCAAGCTCCTTCTTCAGGATGAATGGTTTCAGGACTGTATGACATTCCTGCAGCCTTGGTGAGCTCAGGTGAAACTACGAAAAACAGCTGAATCGTGCCAACTGGCACAGCAACTGGCTCCCAGGGGACAGAAGGGTGTAGCGTGGCACAGACCACACAGGAGCCATCCCTCTCTCTCGACACGCAGTCCTCCAACAGTGCACAAACCTTTGAAGAGGCGTAAGAAAAGGCTGTCCAACAAAAAGCACTTCCACTGCATTTCTAGGGTTCCATTCACAGCAGGCTGTGAATACTTGACTGAAGCACTCTTTCTTTTGATGCAACCTTTTTATAAACAGTGTTTCACCAAAATTTCACCGGACAACAAATATAAGCAAATGTTCCATTTTATTTTCAACAGTTCATTTCTCAGATGTAAAAAGTCTGTCCCAAAATAAGCAAGAAATTATAAAATACAATGTCCACATGTTTATACATGTAATTTTATTCTTCCAGGAGACTTGAGAGATTAAATAAAAGTTAAAAGTAGCATTTTATTTCATTCAAAACATGTTACTTCTGAATAAACTTAAAAGGTCGAAAGCATTTAAAAGTTCTAATGGTGGTGGCTTAGTAGGAATCTTTCCAATTGTGAACTCCTTTGCTTCAAACTGCTGCCACTCTTCAGCTGACAGTTCGCTCTTGGGTGTGAATAACTTCTCTGAGGCAGGGCTGGAGTTGGTGGCTGCAGCAGACGCTGAGGTGGCAGGATGGCCAGAGGCACTGGCGCTCTGTCCAAATAAAGCACCGCTCGAAGGCGAGCCACAAGTGGCTCCGCTGGCACCAAAGGCTCCAAAGGCTGCTGGAGTGGTGCCTGCAGAGTTCACAGCAGAAGCACTGCCAAAGCCTGAGAAGCCAGAAGTCCCAAAGCCACCAGCCGGGGCAGCTGCTTTAAAGGAGAAGGAGGCTGCGGAGGGAGCGGCCGGGCTGCCAAAGCCAACGGATTGGGCTGCGCTAGGAGAGGATGCTGTCCCAAATGCAGGAGGATTTGCAGCAGCAGAAGAGCTCCCAGCAGCAGGGCTGCTCCCAGATGATGTTGAACTGACGAGGCTGGAACTGGCTTTAAAGGAGAAACTGCTGGCACTGGTACGGCTGCTGCTGCTCACTGGAAATCCTGCAAGTAGGGAATTGACAAAAAATAGTAGGATTTGTATCCCCGGGATACTAAACCACTGCTGTATTTCAAAGATGCAGCAGCAAACTACAGAAAATGTGAAAATGTTTTGGCTCTTAAAACAGGAACTTACCTGACAGCCCAAAGCCTGAGGTTTGCTGTCCTCCCATTCCAAAGGCAGGTGCTGCTTGAGAGCCTGTGGTCTTGAAAGCAGAGAGCTGAAAAGATTCCAGAGACATACATGAACACTAGATTCCAGACCAGGGAACTCTCTCTCAGTAACTAGTTGAAACAAAACAGAGCTGCCCAGTCCTACTGAACCCAACTCAAGCCATGCTGGACAGTGATCACTCCTCACAACTGCCTGTCCTTGCAGTGCTTTACGTGCTCTAAGGCCATACATGCTCTTCTCTGTAAAACCCTCCAGAAATGCAAATCTGTAACAACTGATCCATTTTTGGCTGTCAGTCAATTATCTGATGCCCTCTGGGAGCTCTCATTCTCACCTCTCACTGTTCCAGGTTGTGCTCCATGACTGCATTTAGGGCACAGCTTTGACTCCCTCTGTTCTCTGTCCTCAGCACATCTGTGTCTGTTACCCTCTCCTGTGGTAAAGCCCAAATCCTGCTTGTCCACCTTCAGCACTGAACAGACCAAGGGCTGGGATCACATCACTCAACCTTCCTTGCACTTCATGCAGACTGCAGACTCAAATAGAGCCACTTCCTCTGCCTCCCTCATTATTTCACATGGGCGTGAACTCAGGCATTTGCTTCTGCAAAGCCTGCCCTCCATGCAGACTGCACTCAAATAGAGCCACTTCCTCTGCCTCCCTCATTATTTCACATGGGCGTGAACTCAGGCATTTGCTTCTGCAAAGCCAGCTCCATTTACAAGTGTTTGTCACCTTCCCAGGAACAATGATTCTTTCTGTCTTCAAATGGTATCCAAAGGGCTTTTCTCCTACCTACCCCTCAATTCTGACGTTGGCCAAATGCTCCATTTATCCTAAGGTGTCCTGGAGCAGAATTCTGGTCCATTCTGCTGATCCTCTCTTGGAAGAGTCAACATCAGCACATGGGAAGAAAAGGTGTGGTGGGGATTGGCCTCTTCCTGGTCAGGTACACAGCCAGATCCCAAACTTCAGCTCTGGTTGTTTTCATGTGGCTTGCAATGAGAGTATTCCAAAGCTGGGATCCAGCTGCTGCCTTGCTAACACGCAACCATCCCTATGCACGTTTTTCCTCAGTTAACTGAAGGGGTTTACAATAGCACCTGGAATTCACTGATTTCAGGAGTCCAGAGAATATGCCCAGGTGGCACATCACAATTGCCACATCTCAGAAGTCTTTGTGACCATAATAAACATCTGTGTAAATGACTTCATTAAAAAACACATCAGGCACAGAGACATGTTGCCATTTGTGAACACTTACCAAAGCTGCTTTTGTTGATGCATTTAAAGCTTTTAACTGAAGTAGCTGATTTTTCCATTGTAGTGCTAACTTTTGAACAGCATCTATCTGAAAAGGGGTAAATAAAAGCATGGCTTTATTACTGAAGACTTAAAAACAAAAGAGTAATCTGGCAACTGAGGGGAAAAAAAGACATCTAGAATTAGAAAAGCAATTTCATTAACCCAATAAGATATTTTCTTTCCTGAAACTTCAATGTGAGGAGTTGATGTCTTTAACAGAGAATTCCTTTAAACTCTAATTCCTTGCTATTGTCCTCAAATCAACCCTTTTACTTTACATAGGAGTAACATTCAAACAAATTCTGGGACTTTTCAAATCCAAGTTCTATTTTTTCTCAATTAGATGCTGGGGACAAATATTACACAAACAAGGCATGTAAGTTTTATATATCTGAGAATAGATTCTTCAGTCTGGCCTTTCCACTTATGCATTCACTCACTAAGCTAAAGTCCCAAGATTCACCTTAGCTACTTCCTTATTTTCAGAAAAAATATGCCCACTTTCAAAACACTGTAATTCAGAACAATTCCATTGTATTATCCTAAAATAGTTACTTTTGATGAAATTAAGTTCCTTAATTTAAATCAACCCCCTTAGTGTGATCCCTCAGATAACTGCACAGAAGAATTCAGCAATAAATGGTATCTGTATCTTGATAACTGTGATTTAGTATTAAGCAAAAACCTAAAAAGTCTTCAAATAATATTTCAGGAATTTCAAACCTGAACTTCCTACTTTATACTTAAGTTTAGCAACATCTAATTTGATGCCTGGCCTAATTGAATTTTCCCTAAAACCTAAGCAAGTAAAACAGCTAGTGTCACAAATGCCTGCAAAAATTGAATGAGTAATCTTTTTGCAAACAAATGTCTTCATTTTTCACGAGTCTTACACCACAAACATCAATAATTCTTTCGTGTTTAGTCACATGCTGGAAATCATGTTGCTTGGTATCTGCTCCTACACAACAAACTGGAAAATTCAGATTTGTACCCAGTTTAATAATAGAAACACGGAAAAGACATGCTGTACTTAAACATCTTGTAAGAGAACTGTATCACATAGCTATAATCTATACACTGAGAATTAGAAAAACGTGCATTTACTGCTTTGATGAGATCACAATTCATTTATTTATTTATTTAAAATACCCATGTAGAGCATATTGTTTATTATTTGTTGTTTATTATTATTTTAGTTCATTATTTTAATTGAAGTTTAAAAAAATTACATGTCTCCTGTCTCTAAAAATGCAATTCTGGTAAATCTAAACCTATGAAGCAAGAGTGGTGACAAGAGCAATTCCTTCTGTAACACAGAATCAAGAGGAAAAGAAGTTTGAATTAATTTGTACTTGCATCTATCCAACAGCCTAATTTCTTTCCTGGCACAACACTAAACTCTGTTAGCTTCCTTGGTATTGACAGAACTACAAGGAAGGAATGATATGTACACACTGAGAGATGTTTAATATAAAAACATATGCCTTACTTCCAAATGATTATATACATATCTGTTTCTAGAAAATAAGTATCTGCTATTTTCATCATTAATCCCTGCAACAAAGGTATTTAAAAGAACAAGGTCAAATTCTATTTAAAGCACCAAATAACAACCTATAGCAATCAAACTGACTAATAGTGTATAAGGCATTAAACTTGTGAGACAGGATTCAAGTAACTTCTACAAATAATACACAGGAGCAGGGACAAGATTAAGTCAATGAGTGTCTAGCAGCTGTTTTTGCATTCACTTTGATGCACAGGAATTGAAAAATATTTTGGCATTCTGGTCATTTCCTAGAGCTGAGAGATAAATGAATCAAGAGTTGCCACCTGAATAACAGTAACAAGTCCTGTGCCAAGAGTGTCCTCACCAGCCAACATTTTTAAAATACTTACATAATTCCCAATGATATTGTTTGCTCTGCTGTCGTAGTACTCCAGACGCAGCTCTTCTGGCGAGACATCTGAAAAACCTGCAAGGACAGGAAGAGTCAAAAACCTCCGAGAAAACAGATTGATACTTCCAACTGCCCTCTACAGTTATAAAGACATGGACCTTGATACAATGTCTCTCTTAAGAGAGCTATAGTCAGAGACAAAAAAAAAAAAAAAGATTCATTACAGAGTGTCAGAGGTGTGAATGTCCAAACTGAATTTGCCATCAACTAATATTCCTGTATCACAAGGCAAATCATCACCTTGTAAATGGCTGCTCAGAGGTACAACAGTGTGGCAAGTCACAGAAACATCCTAAACAGCAAGCAGCAATACACAACACTGAAAACATTACCCACCTGAGACATTTGGCTTTTCTTTCATTGGTGAGTAACATGAAAATATCCATTGTCCAGAAGATTCCCAAATTTCCATGTCTTTCACTACACATTCACTAACAAACAAGACAAAATCACAGATGAAGGTGAAATTGCATGGTCAAACAAACAATGCCAGTAACAACCAATTCAAACAATTGGTTTGAATCCAAATTCAGAGTCAAAAACTTGCTACCATGAAAACCAAGCTTTTTCTTAATATAATCTTTAACAAAGTAATGGAAAGTGTTTCCAAAACTTTGCTTCTTTTGGAAATCACAGTGCTGCCTCTCAGTACCTACCCTGCAGGTGCTGGTCACTTGTAACTGACTGTAACATACACCTCTGTGAAACCAATAGTTTTGCTGTTGACAGAAAGATTCATTGTCTTAAGTGACAAAAAACCAAGGAAAATAATTCATTTCCTTAAAGGGGCTCTGATTTCTTCTTTTCAAGCACATGAATCTGTTTCTTTCCTTTTTCTCCTGATCACAACTTAAATAACACACCATCTTACTAATATCACAGTTGACTGTCTGCCCAGCCCAGGTCCCAAACAAGGATCACTTCCTCCCCATGCCAGCATCATTCCAGAGAACCAAATGAAGTGATGTTCTCTATGTTTCTTCCCGTGTCCAGCTTTCTCCTCACGATCCTGTCCTCTGCATTATCCCTAGGAAGTCAGTGAGCTTTCAACCTGCTCATTCTAAATGCCCCCAGTAAGACAGGACTGTAACTTACAGAATTCTGTCCTCTTCATCTTTAGAGCCATCAGCAACACTCTGACTGTGGGCTAAGGCAGAGAACCTGTTCTGTGAAAAGTCTGCATTTCTGCTGCTGCCGCCTGACGATCCAAAGTCAGAGGAGCCAAAGAATCCTCTTCCATGATCTCTGCTGCCACCCCATGTATCAGACTTGAAGGAAGATGGCTGGATAACATTACTGTATCTCTGGTTAGAGGTACCCCATCCTCCTCCTCCTCCTCTTCCACTAGTAACTGCCAATTAAAACAAATAAACAAAAAAGCAAAAAACAGACATTTTAAATCATTAAGATATGAATCAACAGCAGCAAAAACTGTAAGTCTTACAGTGGCAATAAAAAGTTTGAAATTAAAACATAATTTTTTCATAATAAGTTAACCTCATTATTAAGTTAACTAGTGAGTTACCCAGTGTAGTTCTCAAGTCCTACTTCTCAAATGGAACAGTTTGGGTTGGAAGGCTCCTTTAAAAGTCATCTAGTTTGATCTCCCCTGTGCCTTAATGAGCCTTCAACTACATCACCGTGCCAACAACAACTCGGGGCACTGCAGAAAGACACTGGCTCAGTTTTGCTTAGGTTGTTTCATGAAGTAACTACCCCAGCAGAAAAAGATTAAATTGAATGCATCACAAGTTTGTTAGGGGCTCCTGCCTCCATAGCTACAGCAGACACTCTGCTCCGGCACAGGGAACTCCTGAGTTTCATTTCGAGACCTCGGACACACCTGTGTGTGTTGTTACAGGCAAACCCCGACCCTCCTTCCAGCAGGAATAAGGACAAGTGAGTTCCTGCCATGCATCACTGCAGCCCTCAGCTCTCTATCGTGCCCTTTCCTTCCCAAAGCTCCCAAACACCCAGAGCAGATGAGAATGGAAACAGCCTTCACTGGGTACAACACACAGCTGCTGGAAACGTGCTCGCTGCTCATGAGAACAGTTTTCCAAGTCATCTTCCCACTGCCTTGAGGCACACCCCACAGTCACAGAATCACAAGATCAATTAAACTGGAAAAGAGCTCTGAGACATCGAGCTCAGCCTATGACAAACAGCACCTTGTCACCTAGACCACGGCACCAGTGCCACATCCAGTCTTTCCTAAAGCACCTCCAGGGACAGTGACTGCAGCGCCTCCCAGGGCATTCCATTCCAGTGTTCCGCCACCCCTCCTGTGAATGCCCAACCCAAACCTCCCGTGCCGCAGCTGCAGGCTGTCTCCTGGTTGTCTGGGAGAAGAGACCGACCTCCCCGCGGCCACAGCCGCCCCTAAGGCACTTGTAGAAGGCGACAAGCCGCCCCCAAGTCTCCTTTCCTCCAGGCTAAACACCCCCAGCCGCTCCTCAGAGGACCTGTGCTCCAGACCCTCCGTCAGAGCTCAGCTCGGCGAGCGCCGAGCCACAGGCTGCTGCCGACACCCGCCCGGCCCGCTCTGCCTCGGAGCTCCCGCCGGCAGCGGCCGCACGGAGCAGCACCGGCGACGGGCAGATTCGCGTTTGGTCCGCCCTCCCGCCCCGTCCCGGCGCGGTTACCGTGGGCCGGGGGCGGCCCGGGGCGGGCGGCGGCGCCGCGGGGGTGCTCGTTCCAGCAGCGCTCGCCGAAGCGGCAGTAGCCCCGCAGGAAGAACTGGCAGACGCCCATGGCCGCCCTCTCTGACGCGCCGGGCGCGCGCCGGGCGGGCCGTGCTGGGCTCGGCCCCCGGGCGGGCCCGCGGGGGCCGGGAGGCGGGAATAGGCCGGGAATGCATCCAGTCAAAGCTAGGGATAGCGCCGTAACAAGCTGCTGATAAAGGCAAGTACGGATTTGGTTTGTGCCGTGCAGACCTGCAGTCACGGACACAGTCACATAGCCGCCCCTCTCTCACAGAAGCTCTTCTCCACGCAGCCTGCGCGGTACAACGTTTGTGTGCTGTGTCTTTACGGGGAGATGTATGAGGGATGTATAGCCCATGGCTACAGAATCAGCAGGGTCCGAAGAGACCTTTAGGATCATCCAGTCCAGCAACCCATCCCTACCACTGTAGTACACTAAACCACATCACCCAGCAGATCCCAGTGCCTCTTAAACACCCCCAGGGATGGTGATGTTGTCTGCAAAAATTGGATTAATTACACAGTGATAAGCCAATAATTACACATTTGAAAGACTTTATTTCACAGTTGCACCAGCCTGCGTGCTAGATGGTATTCCACAAATGAAGCACACCAGCTATCAAAACTTTTTGCTATTTATATATAAAGGCAAACAAAGGAATTAGCAAAAACTTTTTGCTATTTATATATTTTAGCAAACAAAGGAATTAGCTTTCATCAGCTACAAGTTACACAGCTCTCTTACTAATTTGTCTTCTATCTTGTATTGATTTTAGCAAACAAAGGAATTAGCTTTCATCAGCTACAAGTTACACAGCTCTCTTACTAATTTGTATTCTATCTTGTATTGATTAATTAATTATTCACTCACTTCTCATGTCAATTAGTCCGCATGCTCAGTCTTTGTCTTCTTGCGGGCCCATGGGTTTCTTGGGTTGGTGGTCCACGAGGCGGTGGTCACAGATTCCCCTGCTGGAATTACCCTTTACCCAGTCAGAGCTGGTTTCAGCACAGTTGCTGAGTTGTTTTTATTATTTTCTTCCTGACAAATATTCTTGTGGTGTGTAAATTCTGCATTCTTTGTGTCCTAGCACTATCAGTGCTACATCCTTCTTCCCAAGCTTTGTTAACCTCACCCAGGTCTGAGATCACTGAAGCTCTGAACCCTAACAAGGCAATTCTACCTACTTCTAGCACATGAGCATCATTTAGAGCTTGCCAGCTGCTATCTCTTTCAGGATTAAATCTTCCTTCTTGTTGATTGGGCTTGAAAGTATATAAAGATCAAGCTTAAACAACATCCTTTCTTAGGAAAATTGTACCACATATTGCAACAGTGACTCCACCACCTCCCTGGGCAACCTATTCCAATGCCTGACCACCCTAACAATGAAAAACTTTTTTCTAATATGTAACCTGCATCTCTCCTGTCTCAGGTTAAGACCATTTTCTCTAGTCCTCTGACTGTAGGTGCAGTATAGTTTGGAGATGTTGAGCTGTTGTATAAAAGTGGCTGGCTGGCTGGCACACAGAGGCTGTGCTACATTTAGGGATTCACTACCCATGCGCACAGCCATGTAACACAGATCTCTGTGCATCAGGCACAGTGTCACCAGCCAGGCAAGGGAGGGATTATCCCACTCGGCTCTGTACTGGGGTGGCTTCATCTCACGTCCTGGGGGCAGTTCTGAGCACCTCAGTATAAGAATATAAAGCTAATAGAGAGCATCCAAAGGAAGGCAATGAAGAGCAAGAAGAGCCTTGAGGGGAAACAGTGTGAGGAGCAGTGTGAGGAGCAGCTCAGGGCACTTGGTCTGTTCAGCCTGGAGGAGATGGGACTGAGTTGCAGTCTACAACCTCTCAGGAAGTAGAGGGGCAGGCACTATTCTTTCCTCACCACTGATCACTGACAGAACCTGAGGGAATGACCTGAAGGACCTTTTTCTAATACCCAACCTAAACCTCCCCTAACACAATTAAGGGAGGTTTAGGTTGGGTATTAGAAAAAGTTTCTTCACCCGGAGGCTGGTTGGGCGCTGGAGAAAGGTCCCCAGGGAAATCGTCAAAGCACCAACCTGACAGAGCTCAGGCACATGTGACTCTTGGGGATGGCCCTGTGCAAGGAGTTGGACTTCGATGATCCTTGTGGATCCTTTCCAAGTCAGGATATTCTATAAACTCTACCCTGTGTGCAAATCTGCTTCTTGCACGCAGTAGAATCCATATTGGGAGTTCTGGGTACCCAGGTGACATGGCCAAAAGCCTTGACGAGACCGTCTTGCTTCCTCTGGCAATGGAGAACTGGATGAGACAGGACTGCAGCAGGTACTGACCACCTGATCATGGACTCCATCAAATCCTTTCCAGTCCCAAGGCGGTGAGCAACTCAAAGGTGCAATGCTGCAGAGAGACTCAAGTAAATGCAAATAGGGGAATAGAATTTTTGGATTGGTAGGTGCACCAGTGTTCCTCTTTCAAATGGTGTATATTTATCAGTGTAACCAGTCAGCGGGACTAGGGTCATGTAGCTATTGGAGGTCTTGACCTAAGGGTAAAGGAATTGTGTAACTTGAATGTTATTATATTAAATGATGAGAACATGCCAATGCACAATTCTTCCCCATAGCTGTCTAAGATGCATCCCCAAAAACTGGAATGTGTTTAGGGGAGAACCAGTGACTAAAGAGAAAATGAAGAGATATTGTCATCACTAGTGGCCATTTAATAAATTGGAGTATGGGGAAAATGTGTCATTGAAGATTAATATTATTTTACAATGGATGTTGGAAAAGGAGATGAGGTTTTATGCGTAAATGTTAGTTCCCTTCATTCCACACCCCTAAAACAGCAGGGTGGAGATGGATAAAGAGGATACAGCTCAAAAGCACAGACAAGCAGTGGGGGCAGAGCACCAGCCATTTTTTTCTGGATATGTTCCTTGTACTACTTTTGATTTTTTGAATTGGAAATGATCTGTTGGTTCATAATGAGAGAATCCTGAAGGAATGTATCAGCTTTTGGAAAATATCATGCTGACTCATAACCCTAATTGGTGGGATATGTAGGCTATATTGAACCCCTTTTTAATATGGAGAAGAGAATGGTATTAGAGAAGGCAAAAGGATAGGCAGGGGTTGTGGGGTCTGAAGTGGCCCCTCCTTTTGACCTGAATCCATGTGCCATTCGTGAACAGGAAGGGTGAACTTAAAGATGTAAACATTAGGATGCTGGAGGATTTTGATAATTAGTGAAGGGGACTGGAGGAAATTTTTGATACATCCCTTACAGATCATCTAGTTTCAGTAAAGCTGGGGAATAAAACAACAGATTTTTTGATAGACAGCAAAGGCACACATTCAGTAATAACTGTCAGGAAGGGCTCACCAATAAATGTCCAATAACAATTGCTGGGGCAATGGGGAAAAAAGCTTTCATGACCAGTCCTACATCCCACAGAGTGTACATCTGGAGATAATACATTGATACAAGAGTAGGTTTTAAATACCTGACTGAAACATTCTTTGACACCATATTTTTCATATAGTCTTTGTACAGAATTTCACAGGACAGCATCCAAGAAGGCATTTTAGTTTCAACAGTTCATTTTTCAGATGCATGAAGTCCATCGCAAAATAAGGTTCAAAAGTTTATACTTGTGCATTTGTTTCTGCAGAAGAGAATTGAGAAAGGAAATAAAAATTAACGTTTCAGAGTAAACTTAAAAGGTCAAAAGCATTTAAAAGTTCTAATAATTCTTTCTGTCTTCAAATGGTATCCAAAGGGCTTTTCTCCTACCTACCCCTCAATTCTGACGTTGGCCAAATGCTCCATTTATCCTAAGGTGTCCTGGAGCAGAATTCTGGTCCATTCTGCTGATCCTCTCTTGGAAGAGTCAACATCAGCACATGGGAAGAAAAGGTGTGGTGGGGATTGGCCTCTTCCTGGTCAGGTACACAGCCAGATCCCAAACTTCAGCTCTGGTTGTTTTCATGTGGCTTGCAATGAGAGTATTCCAAAGCTGGGATCCAGCTGCTGCCTTGCTAACACGCAACCATCCCTATGCACGTTTTTCCTCAGTTAACTGAAGGGGTTTACAATAGCACCTGGAATTCACTGATTTCAGGAGTCCAGAGAATATGCCCAGGTGGCACATCACAATTGCCACATCTCAGAAGTCTTTGTGACCATAATAAACATCTGTGTAAATTACTTCATTAAAAAATTACATCAGGCACAGAGACGTGTTGCCATTTGTGAACACCTACCAAAGCTGCTTTTGCTACTGCATTTAAAGCTTTCAGCTGAATCAGCCAATTTTCCCACTGTTCTGCTGAGTTCAACAGCATCTATCTGAAAAGAGAGAGAAAAAAAGTGCATATTTTTATTATTGGGGAAGACTTTAAAAAAAAGCAAAGTCTGTCAACTGAACTAAACAAAGATATTTATAATTAGAAAAGAAACTTCATTAATCCAACAGAGGAATTTTGCTGTCCTTCCACTTTAAGGTGAAAAGATGGATTTTTTTGTTATTAATACAAGATTCCTTTAAATACTCTTAGTGTTGCCCTTATATCAAATTTTTATGTCTTTTCATAAAGAGCAATATGAGATTGGACAGTCTGAGCCAGAGATCTCAGGCAAAACGATGATGGTATGGTAGACCACATGGACCAGCTGCTATTTTGTAATTCTCTTTGGGGCACAGGAATTGAAGGATATTTTGGCATTCTGATCATCTCCTAGAGTTGGGAGATAAGTAAGGCAAGAGTTGCCCCCTGAAGATTGGTAACAAGTCTTTTCCCAAAGACTGTCCCCATGAGTTATCATTTTTAAACTGCTTACACATTCCCAATTATACCCTTTGCTGTCATAGTACTCCAGGTGCAGTTCTTCTGAAAGAAGACATCTGAAAAGCCTGCAAGGACAGGAAAAATCAAAAACTTCCAAGAAAACAGACTGATACTTCTAACCACCCTCCATAGTTACAAAGACATGGGCCTTGGTACATTGTTTTGTCCTGAAACAGTTACAGTCAGAGACACGAAGGATTCATTAAAGAACTCCAGAGGTGTAAACACCCCAGATGAATTAGCAAACGCCGGCTCTATGAGCAGGAATAAAGACAGGCAACCGCAGCCTTCGGCTCCCCGTTTGGTCCCTGACCTTCCGAAGCTGCCCAACACCGAAACCGGTGAGAATGGAAACACGCAGCTGCTGCACGCTGCTCCTGGCAGCAAAGATGCCCGAGCTGGTTTCCCACGGCCCCGTGGCCCATCCCGCAGTCCTTTAGCTAGAGCTCCTGCGAGTGCCGAACAGCGGCTGCCGCCGACAGCCCCGGCCGAGGCCCGCTCTGCTCCGGAGCTCCCGCCGGCAGCGGCCGCACGGAGCAGCACCGGGGCAGCACCGGGGCAGGGCCGGGAGCCGCCCGCGTGCCGCCCGCCCCGCCGCGCTCGGGCACGCTGGGCCGGGGGTGCGGGTGCCCGAGAGCCGGGATGGCCCTGCCGGCGCCGGGCCCGAGGCGGCCGCAGCCCCGCAGAGCCCAAGGAGGAGCGCGTCCGCCCCGCGCTGCCGCCCCCAGGCGTGCGCGGGACCATTTACGCCTGGCAGCTCGGGGGCCGGGAGTTTAACAGCGGATGCAAAACAGATAAAAGAACCTGTCCGGTCTAAAAAGCGCACAGTTCCCTCCAGAATTCCAGTACTTCGGAATCAAGGAGTGGAGACACCAGGGACACGTTTCATGGCCAGGAGAAGTGAAAAGGCAAGGGAAAACAAAAAAAGTCGCACGCCCTTCACTTACTGCTGAATAAAGAAGGGAGTTGCAGGAACCACAATGGAGGCCGTGAGTGCATCTAATCCTGTCTGTACAGGCAGAGTTGTCAGGATGAGGAAGGAAACGAGGAGCAAGTCTACAAAGAAGCACCGACTTTGAAAAACCAGGATGTACATAGGAGAAGCTGGAGGAACTTCAGAACTAAAACAGACTAAATATCCACAGCATGAGCGAGGTAGAGGCAGGCAAGCACCAACTTTTGAAGTTAACTTACTAGTCTCATAGAAATAGACCTGAAAAAATCAGCAAGTTAGAAGAGAGGTGACAAAACTACGATGCAGCTATGAATAAACTAGCACGGGAGCAGGACAGATGTCATTTGTACAGTTTTCCAGAACTGGGAAGAAGCACACAATGTCGATGACACACAGAGCTTGAGAGGCTGGACTTTGAGGCTACGTGAAGAAATTTACCATCACGTGGGCTGGAAGCATTTACAGAACTCTGAGCTTCTAAACCAGAGATGAATAACCATGCGCAACTTCTGAAGACTTCTGTAAAGTATCTTTAATGACTTGGTTCATGCCATTTTAAAAACAGTAATTTTCAAGAAGAAAATCAATATATCTGTTGTATTGACTTTGCTTTTCTCATTCCCATGTTTGCTAATGGTTTGGCATCTACAGTATGTACAGTCTGATGCCTGGGAAGATAGACTGAAAATTCTTTCCAAGTTTCCAACTTGCTAATTATAGTGCACAATTGTCGTCGACTTGCCCCACCATTCCCTACCTCAGTGTAATTAAAAAAAATAAAATCAAAAAGTCTTTCTGTGAAGGCTCCACAAAATGCCAAAGAGACCATCAAAGCGTTTCTCTAATTTTTATGTATGGCCTCTCTAACCTTAAAAAACTGATAAGCAGTCATGCAAATGATGGAAGAAATTCACTGGAAGAGGGCAGCTATCATGATCTAGAGAGCTGCTGAAACACTGGGAATCTTTATTAGACAGCAGTCCTTGGTCTTTCCTGAGAAAATATCTTCATTTCATCCCAGTAAGATTTCTGCAGGTAGGTATGAAGGAGAAAAAATTGTTGCTCCTCTTTCTCATCAGTCAAGCCGTATTTACTCACCTTCATTAAAGGAAGTGTCTCTGCAACTGATCTTGGTAAAATGTCATTTAACCAGAATGTGTTCTTTATCAAATGCTTTAGAGGCATTCTAAATATTTGGATTGGGTCTCTGTTTGACAAGGCCACACCTACAGTTCTTTTAAAGGAAGATGCCATGTGATATCACCTAGATAAGTGGATTCTCAAAACACATCCCCATCTCTTTAAAACAGACAAGAAAATGGGCATGACAAAATCCACATTATACAATGTTGTATATACAAATTAAAAGACTGCATCTCATTTTTTTTCCTGTTACTAAATTTAACATGATTCAGTAAAACATGGAAGCAAAGCACCAATAATCATCTTTTCCCAAGTCCTTGAAGAATGCCAGTCTTCAGATCTCTAGAGTTTCTTCATTTGCCCCACAAGTGTCTACAACACAGATTAAACAACTCGTCACTGGGAAAGCACGGACTTTGGAGTTGGCTATCCACTTGTCTGTTTCAGTGTTATATTCAAGAATGTGCCCTAAGCGACCAACACCCTGAAAACCAGCCAGGACATAGACTATAG
The DNA here is from genome assembly GCF_017590135.1 of Pyrgilauda ruficollis. Lineage (NCBI taxonomy): Eukaryota > Metazoa > Chordata > Aves > Passeriformes > Passeridae > Pyrgilauda > Pyrgilauda ruficollis. Next base: position 10,567,979 of record NW_024519206.1, on the reverse strand, counting down.
ATCCCACGGCAGCACACTTCACTGTTACACCTTTCCATGGCATTGGAGACACCATCTTCCATTCATTCATCTTGATATCGTAATATTCTACATTATCAAGGCCACCTACAAAGCAATGAGATAGATAACTGCTTATTATGTTGCACTGTATGGACTACACTAGGGCATGCAAACGGAAGTATTTTCAAGGTTTCAAAAACCCTACACTTAAAAAAGCAAATCTGATACAACCCAGTTTCTAAACTAGCAGCTTATCCTTGTATAAATACAAAACCAGGAGAAGTATTCTCGCAAATTCACACTAGATACTTTCTACAGATTCAAACATGTTACTTCATGAACAGAAGAACCTTCAGTGCTGAACTTCTGATGGATTTGGGGCTAGTGACTAAAACTCAGGAATTACCTGAAACTTCCCTAGAGCAGTGGCATTTCATTCTAGAGGGCTCATGGGTACTTTTACCAAAACTGGCAATTTACTGATAGAGGAGGTCTCTTGCCATGATAATCATTGAAGTGTAAAACCCTAAGTCCCTTTGAAAAGAGCCAAAGGAACCAAAAGTTATTAGAGAAGAGTAGATTTTGTGACTAAGATTTGCTTATTCAGGAAATATGCCAGTAATTACACTTGACAATAGCTACAAACATGCTGCTGTCCCTATTTAACTCAGTTTTTACTTCCAGTACTGAATTATTAAATCTGAGAGATTAAGAAATCTCTCTATCATATTAACATGTATGAATTTTTAAACCAAGACATAACTCTTCCTCATTTTACTACAGTAAGAATAATTTTTAACACTTCTAAGAGGAGCATTCAGTGAATACACTTATATTTTGCAAGCTGGCATATTATGGATTGATAAAATGTTTGTGCAATAAATGTATCTATTATTTTTTGCATTAGGAATCAATCACAATGGAATAGTTTCAGTAGCCAATTAAAAATCAAGCTGCATTCTAAAACAGCATTCATCTGAAATCAAGAATTCCACTTACCATAAGCAGAGATTAAAAAAACCTCATAAATGAGAATTTTCCATTTTGAAAAGCATTTCAGAAACCCTGCGCAAGTAAAATTCAATTTTTCTTGTAAAGTATCATTCTTCAAGTTTTAAAGACAAGGAGACAGGCAGATCATAATTGACCTGGCCATGACAGCAAATCACATCTCAAAGCTAGAGCAGTCCAAAGAGGACTCCATTTTCACCATTTTACAATACCAGACTAGATTTAAATCTTTAGACTAAAGTTCCTAAAATATGGCCTTTACCTGTCTCTCAAAAGACTGCTAAAATCTCTGAAAACATATGAATAACTAAAAAAACCCACCAAAAATAAAAAACAAAGAAACCTTTTTCTCAGATGCCTGGTTTAGCCATATTAACTGCTTCAGAACTGGGCTACAGTAGGGGTGCATATCTGAACTTGACTATCACGAGTACAAGAATTTGAAAAATAAGATAACAGTGAAGTGGGGAGGTGAAAGGAAGAAGGCAACACTGATGTAACAAGAAGGCATGTTTGATGGTGCTGCTCAAAGCTTTGCAGCTGAATAGAGTGGAACAAATTCATTCCAAAACAGAAAAAAACTCCCATGAAACCTTGTGTGACCAGATAGAGAATTAATAGAATTAAAGTACCTAAACTATTTTGTCCACCCACAGCAAATATTTTGTCCTTTACAAACACCAGCCCATGATTCTTTCTGGCTTCAATCATTGGACACAGTTCAGTCCACCTGGGGAAAATAAATGAAACAGAAAAGAACAAATCACCATCTGGTTCATAGAAAATAAGTATAACTTATCATCAGGAAAATAAAATATGGAAGAAAGCTGCAGAAGAAAAAACATCTTTCAACTAAAACTACAAGTAACTGATTTCTTAATGCTGACTCAGGGAAAATTCCTTACCAGAGTTTTTCCTGTAGTCATTTATACTTCAGTCATTCACACAAGTGACTAAAGCCAACCTGAATTAAACCAGCACTTACGTTTCTGTGGCTGGGTCATAAACTTCACAGGAATTCAGGACTCTTCCGGAAACATTGTTTCCCAGGCTCCCTCCGCATACATAAATGAGCCCATTGGCCTCTACCATTCCATGGCTGCAGCGCTGAGTCAGCATGCTGGGCTTTGTGTGCCAGCTCTCTGTTCTCGTGTCATAGCATTCAAATAAATACAGTGCAGAATTGCCTTCAAAAAAAATAGAAACCCACCAAAGTGGCATTAATCTTTATGGTTGTCTTTCAAGAGAAGAGTCTAACAGCAATTATCAAATTGATGCTTTGTGTGTTAGTGGAAAAGGGAAAGCTGCTTTCCCACCTCCAAAAGTAGAACTAGCCAGCTTTAAATTTGGGATTATTCAGAAAGCACATACTTGTAATTATTTTGATTTTTTTGTTCCAAAATATGCAAGTAAGTTTATAAAATTGCTATGTGTGTTTAAAACAACATGAAAAAGGTATTTTTTTTTTTTTCTTGGAGGGGAATAAATGCTAAACAGAGACGTATATTAATTACCCATCCCACTGTCATCAGCCCATGCTACTCTTTCTACTTGGAAATATATTGAACTTTCAGATGTGACGATGAAACCAGCTTTGTAAACTCACTACAGGCTCACGAGTCTTTTTCCTCTAAGCAATGTGACTTGTCCAATACCCAGAACACTTGTTGCCTTTGGAATTTGACAGCTTATGTCATAACATACTCCTGGAATCATTACCAACCACAAACCAGCTACCTCTGCCCAGTTTACTTTCTTCCTGAGGACTGGTAGATACTCATTGCCTGGAAGTGCAGGGTCTGTGTACTCTTCCCTCAAAAGCCAAGGAAACTATTACTGAAATCAAAAGCAATTTTGCTAATGAAGATAGATGGGGGCTCAAAACTCATGCTCAGGTAAGTGACTGAATCATAGCCAAGGCAGGGAAGGCTGAATACAACTTTCTCAGAACAGAACCACATCCTTCTTCCCTTTGTTTCAAAAGATATATTCACCTAGAACAGTTAAAAGTGCCTTTTCTTGTGCCTGTTTTACCTTGGCTTTCTACTTCTAAAAATTAAGCATGTCACACTAACAGCACTTACTACCAGCTGAGGATTTGAACCTTCAACAGGATGCTGTTTGCAGACCCAAAATGACTCCTACATACACACTCCTATGAAGTATGCATTTGTTCACTCCCACCCTGTCACTCTCAGTACCACCAAAAACTGAATAGAGTGGGACATTTTTTTCTTTGATGTAAATAGATGTTTTCTTTGATGTAAATAGACATTCTTATTGCTTTGAAGTTGTAGAAATTCCCATCCATGGAAAATCCATCAGACCTTTTCTTTTTTTTTTTTTTTAAAAAGGAAAAAGCTTTCATTTTCCACATAATGTTAAGTATTTCTCCTGCACTGAAACAAGAGTGGAAGAATCTGCTATGTTTAGCTTCCAAACTCTGCTAAGTTGTTGCAAACAGAACAGGACTCCCATCAATTCAAGAAGAGGAAAAGAGCCATGTTGTCTGTAATGGACTGGTACAGTAATCCAACCTCTTCAATTGATGGAAAAAACATTAAATTTTTAGATTTCTTTACAGCTAAACACACTGCAGCATTTTATCAGATTAATGCTTTCAACATAATTGCCTGCTTCAAATTAGAAAATACTAGATTCACGAGAGACAGACCATTCCAATTTCAGAATTCACTGAATTCTGAAGAAAAAGTACAGGAAAATTAAACTTCATTATTTACATTTAGCTTTTACTATTCTGTCTTGATTAATATTTATGGAAAGCAAAGTGAAACTGTGCAGTAATGTGTATTCATAAGAAAACTGCTACATTAAAACTTCAACTATAGTTGTATTAACTATTTACCATGCATTAGAAAATATACTGTACAATCAAAAAGTTTTACTGTTATTCCCCATATATTGAAACATGGGAAACTGTGAAGATTCATGAGATTGTGTGTTCCAAGTTGCCCAATCTGGCCTTAGTTAAGCCTATTTCAAGTAATGGGAAAGGTGCTGTTCCACATTCACCACACGAGGTGGCAGCTGGGAACTGCTTATTCTGCTGCTACATTAGACCTCTGAACATATTTTAGAGGTCAGAAAACGTCACCTAAATGTTACCTCCATTAAATGACTTATCAGTGTTAAGCACCGAACATGACAACTTTTTCCTCTGTCCACCTCCCTCTGCAGCAAGGCAGACCTCAAAAGGATCTTCCTTCTAGGATTTTTTTCCCATTTGTTTTTATTCCACAGAACACAGCTTTATTACTATAACTATTTTTATGGCTATACCATGCCTGCATTTCAACCTTTGGGTTGTTGATGATGTGTCATGTTTAGACAAAATAAAATGTTCCTGCAACACCACAGCATAAGTCACCTTCTAGGTTTTTTGGAGAGAGAAAAAATCCCAATGGTCTTTTTTTTTTCTTTACTATGCTGAATAATAACATCTAAAGGGAGTATAATTTCTCCATTTGTGGAAGCAAGCTAACAGAATAACAAAATAAGAGAACATAACTTCTGTCATTTGACAAAAAAATTGGACAAATTTCTTTACAGGACCAAGTACAATTTCACCACCAAAAGCATTAGTTATTAGATTTCTTTTCCACTTTCCCTCCCCTTTAAAACACCTCATTAGGCCCAACATGTGCTGTATAAAAGGAAGGCCATTGTCAAAATGCAGCTATTCTGGTCACACATTACAGAAAATTTTAAACTACACTGAATTCTGTGAATTTATAGAAGAAAGGTAAGAGTGGGACTCCCAAAATATATTTCATTGAATCACACCATCACAGAATGCTTTGGGTTGGAAGAGACCTTAAAAATCATCTATTTCCAATCCCTCTGCCATGGACAGGGACACCTTCCACTAGATCAGGTTGCTCAGAGCTCCATCCAATCTCTTCCCTATTCAACTCTTTAAGAACTGCAGTGTACTTTTTACTAATGTAAATACTACTCATTTCAGTGAAACCATTTTCAAAACACAACAAAAATAGGTTGTTGGACTGGGCAAAGGGGGATAAAATCCTAAATATGGGGAAATAAACTCATTAGGCTAACATGGCAACGTGCAGTTTCTTGTCAACAAAATCATGCAAAAAACCAGAAAAATTTCCAGCTATCTTTCTTTGTGCTTTTTTGTTTGTTTTAAAGATTTTTAGTGTCTTACCCACTTCTGAACCACCAGATGTATAAATTTTGCCCTCAGCAGCACAGGCTGCAAGGCTATCTCGAGGTGTTGGAGGTCCTAGCTTGGAATACCAGCTATCCTTCACCACATTGTAGCAGTCCATTCGCTTTATAGGGAAGAGCTGGGAACCACCCAAAATATAAACTACGTTGTCCCAGAAGACACAAGCTGCATCCCTGCGCTTTTCAAAGGGACATCGGATGTCTGTCCAGCTGTAATCCTGCATTACAAAGAACAAGTAATGTCTAATAGATTATAACACTTACCTGTACAGTGAGTGTTTTCAAACAGAGCTTTTCACAGAGATTTAGATATGGTCAGTTTTAAGTTCCTTTTCAAAACAAACATGAACACTGTTTATTGAAGAATACTCCTCAGGCGTACTCTTGAAAAATTCTCTTAGACACAGACATAGTTAGCTGCAATGAACCATGACATTAAGAAATTCTATTTCCACATTCCCTGTGTGCACCCAGTACAGCTTCCCTGAAAAACAGTTTTGGTGTTTTTTCCAATACAATTGACCTCCAGCTGCTATCACGTTAGAAACAATGCATGTAACCAATAAAGTAGGATTGCATTTTCTTTTATAGCAATGGAAAAAAACATCTTACATATAGTAACAGATTCTTTCTAAAAAATAATAAAATACAGAATGTACCAAACAAAGACAATGGAAAAAGGAGAAGATAATATCCAAATTGACAAGCAACTCAGTAAAAAAGCTCTGATACATACTTTATTACCATGACAACTAGAAGCTTATTTACAGAATTTACAAAACACAAACGTTCTATAGCTATCCACAGTTGATAGCATGAGAAATAAGATAATGCTCCATCACAAATACTGGCAGTCATGATGCCTAGAAACTGATTTTGCACAGATTGGCAAAATCAGCAAGTATAAAATATGAGCAGTAATGCCCAAAGCCTTAAAAACACCAAACTCAACAACTGATGGCAGACCAGGATAGCATACAGCACAAGAAACACTTCTTGAGTAATAGCATCTCACATATTCCATGAGCATAGCTTGAATCCTATACTGAACAGGAAAGTATGGGACCTTAACTGTTTTCTGTGCCACCTCAAGAAGGTCTACCTCAACCTGCTGAATGACCTTCACTGTAATGGTTCACACAAGACGTTACATCATTACATTTTCTTAGCAAGGACATACTTCAAACACCTTGGTCAATGAGGAAGAACAGCGACTCCTACATGGGGGTTCAAAGAAAGAGAGGCAGAGCATGTTATAGTCCAGAACATCTTACAATCTTTTCTTGTAGCATCCCCCATATCAAGAAGAGCTGTCAGCTGCATGTGGCCCTTTATGGTGAGAAACAGGTCCTGGGGCATCCTAGAAAGGAAAGCCATACTACAGCATGGCAAAATAAATAGCTGCATAAATCTTAAGAAAATGTCTCAGTGCATTGTGCAAGATCAACATACTTTCTAGCTCAAACTTCTGGCAATTTTACAAAATATCCCGTTGTTTTCCTTTACTGTTATAAAGGGCAGTGACCTGACCCACTTTTATGGCTTCCGTTCATGTATCCATTTCATCCATACCTTTATCAAATGAAAAGCATAACTTGAGTATACTCAGCAGTATCCTCCTCTTTCAGCAGGAGGCAATTTAGGTCATCCTCTTGCAATGCTCTTCGATGTTAGTCTGTACCACATAGAATTATTTCAATTTTTTAATTGAATACATTTAAGAATTATGCAGAAGTGTTGCTTTACACCACAGTCAAGATCCACACAGCCCTGGGCAGTGCAAGTCTCTGTTCTCAGGGACTGATTAGGGAAAGATGGACCAAGGTAAGTATATGGTGACTCTTTCCCTTTTGATCTCTGTTTTCATCAAGTTGCAATGCAGGACACCAGAGCCAAAAGCTACACCTTTTTCTCTTTCATCAATTTATTGAATCACTTATTACAGCTACCTGAACTCCTGAGAGCCTCAAGACCCTGTGACAAGAATGGCACACAATTATGCGCCCTGTGAAAAAGTACCCTTTTTGTTTAAGGCTTTTTCTTATTTTCAATTGATTCCTCTTCCAAGTTTGTCACAAAAAACCAGCAGACAGGTCCACTGTGGACAACCTCCCCACTAACAGCTTACTGACTACAGCTCTACCTCCTCATAAAAGGTATGCTGGTTCCCTTGATCATCAAGAAATAGCATTGCCAGGCATCTGTTACTTTTTATTTGCCATTGTTGAATTTTGCACTGCTGAGAATTTAAAACTTCCAACCATTTCTGGCCACTAGAGATAGTAATTTCAAAAGAATAAGCATATTGCTGACACAAAATCTCAATCATATATAAATTCTGTACTGAGAATTCATAAAATAAAACAACAAGTATTTTATCCCCAACCTAGGGATTTTTTTTTTTAATTCTGTGAAAAATTCAACAAGAAAATGCTTCCTACAACTGTTAATAGAACATCTAGGATTTCTAGTAGCATTCTGAAACCACGTATGTCTACTCAAATTAGTGCCAGACTGCTCCACAAGTGTTATGCCCGTCTGCATCTATCCCATTGCATCATTTTGCTTTCTTGATGAAGAACATGCATCAATAGAAATACCAGTTACAGCGCAACAAAGGTAGAAAATATAGTCTTAAAATAATACTAACATTTCCAACAAATGAAACACAGTATCCAGTCTTACTTAAAGAACTCTTCCAACAACAAGGAAATGACTATCAGCATTACAGACTAATTTTGTGTGCAAAGGAATCAGTGAAAATTAAAATTTTTGCACTAGTTTTATCATGTAACAGCTATAGAAACTCATATTGCAACCAAGACAATATTTTCAGGAAAAATATAACCTCTCTTTTGAATTGTTTATGTGACATGTAACAATTTAATTACATTTCTGATTTTGATTAATATCAGAAGTGAGGGATTAGGTCACTATTCAATCAGTTAAACAGACAAGCAAAATTCCAATTTTTCCCAAGGTCCTAACCTTGCAAAAGTATACACAAGCTTAATTCTCTGTTCTGTGACTCTCCCATCATCTTTTGATGAGATCAATTAAAGTGAGTTAAATGGTAATTCAGCAGGGGTTCTGGATCCTTGTTTTGTTGCATTTAATAAGCTATTGTCAGAGTTTAAAGATTAAAATCAAATACTAAAGCAAAACATCCAGAAAAGGACATTTAAATAGCTTAAGAGTTGGAAATTAAGTAAAAGCTGTTCAACAAGACACAGGCTAGCTAAGAGTACCCAAGAAAGCATATAAGCACTAGGAAAACATTGAAGGAACACATGCCTGTTAGAGTAAAGATCTCTAATTACCCACTTGTAAAATTTTCCTTCCCTGCCCCATTCTTCCCCCACTCCTTATTCCACATGCAAGGCCGTAAATCTTGATTAAGAGGCAATTCTTCATAATTTCTTCCAAATTCAGTTATTTTTTGGTGCTATACCTGGACAAGCAGCCTATGAAAGGTTTTATCTTTTATCCTGTGCTTTATGTAGACTTTCACAGACACTACTCTTTGTCTACAAAACAGATTTCTGCCAAAACCATGCAACTGCTTGAAAAGTTACAAATGCCCTGATCAAAGGCTTCCCAAACCTGGACCTTGGAAAGGAATTCTCTGCTCTGTACCCCTCACCTCCTTACCCCCAGCTGAAGTGCTGCTTATCTTGAGTATGTGTATAAAGGAAAAAGGCAGTCATTAGTTAAGACTTTTGAATTTGAATTCCCAATAGGAATACATATTAAGTGTCTCTCAAGCTAAGTCAGCAAAGCTGGTAGGTTTGGGGCTCCCCCCCCCACCCCGAACTTGAGTGGTACTCAGAGAAGGTGGCTTGAATTTTATCTTACAAAAGGAATGCGAGAAAGAAAAGTTCAAAACACATCCCAAAAGCTCATTCATTCAAAATTAGATTTGACAGGGCTCACATTGACTATGATGTTCACACAGCACACAAAACTGTTTGAAATTTTAACAAGCATTTAATATGCTGAGTTAGAATCAGAATTTCTTCAATAAAATATTACTACATGCATGGGACCTCATAACTTAAGAGAGCCCTGATGCTTATGTTGTAAATTTTTTCTATATTACTGTATGTGCTTGCCTGGTAAAACAGAGTATGGGTAATCCTTCTGCACGCAGTTGATGTTTTCAGACCCTTTAATCTGCATAGCTGAAATATATACCATTCCTGTGACTTGATTTTATTCAATAAACATGGGAACAAATTTCAGGCAGAACTTGCTTGCTCTAAATTGATCATCTAAGTTTTTTTTTTTTGTTGTAAAAACTCACTCTTCCACTTATGTAATACTTGGCTCCCCATTCTTCTCCTTATATGCTTTTAAGAACAAACAAAACTATGAACCATTGGGATTTAGAAGTGATTGCATACTTATAATAAATGCACTAAAAAACCCCAATAAAAACTGGGTTCTACACTAACATACAAGCCAGTAAATTAACATGTACTAAAAAAACCTGCTTTGAGTAATCTCTAAACACCTATGTGCATGCACATGCATACAGACTTTCATATATTCCTAACCAACTGCATGATGTTTTAGTGACCTTTTGTTTATTTGCAGCTGAGAAATGCACATAGCAATCAATGCTCAACTCAGACAGATTGATCAGCTTTCCATATCTAATACTGCTAAGAAACAAACACAATCATTCTGTTCAAAACAAAGTATTACATCTAGGTACACAGACTTAAAAAGACTTAATTAACCATATTCTTCCAATTGTATACCCAGGAGGGAGGGAATACTTCCTTCCTAAGACCATTTTGTAGATCATTATGTCTTAGTTAGTATCATCAACCAAGAAAACAGGTAAGATTACAAACAGTGAATCTTAATGCATTCTGAGGTAACGATTACCTTGGGATTAAAATATCTGCAGGACTGGGGCTGAGAGCCTCCAAACAAAGCAATGCGATAATCATGTTTTTTTCTTCTTGGTCGGGTGCCTTCCACTAACTCTTCTCGGTCTTCCGGGGAAAGGAGGTGGTACCGCATCCCACCTGCAAGAAGACAACAACAGCTGCAGATCCAGTGTAGCTCATGCATGGACTGGGAGGTTTCAGAGGCAGGGATGGGGGAGAGATGGAAGGGAAGGAAAAGAGGAAAAGCAAGTTTCTACATTACACCTATACAGCTTTGATTCAAACTGGAAGAACGCACAGCAGCATGTGAGGGTGGGAGCATACATCCAGATTTACACCCTATTCCAAACTGGCTGCTCCATGTGAAAACAGGACAGATACAGACTCATGTTATGTACCAATGGATTAATCAGCTCATTTATCCAATATTAACAAGGAATTAAGATTATTGCATTGAAGCAGTCAAAAAGAAGCAAGCCCAAAAGAAAGCATTCATAAGAGTGCAAAAATACCGGTGGCATTACAAGCCACTAAAACCTTTACAGACAAAAAACTTTACTTCCTATACAATGTACCCAACTTGGTGTCACACAAGAAGTATGACTCTGATGTCAAATATCAGCAGATACTTACCAACATATAGGTTAATTTGAATCCTGTTCATTGAGTCTGAAGGAAAACAATGACGTACTGATTTTTAGATCTACATTAAATTGAAGCCAACTAGCTAACTGCTACTGAAGTTGCTTTTCTTTCTTACATGATAAAATTTTACAAATGGTGTCTAAAAACAAAAGGGAAGCTTGTTTCCTATTTCATCTGCACCCTGAGAATGCAAATGTAGGATCAATCATTGTAGGATCAATGGTCAGTGTATAATAGATAAAAACAGTAAAACATACACCTAAAATTCTAATTTGCTTAGGAAAGCTTTAAAATATTCAAAATGTTGGCATATTTCTTTTAATAACGCACAAACAAATATGAACAATATTGAAGTTACAAGCCTGTCAAAAGGCAGACTAACTTTCAGTTACCCTAAGGAGTCATTGACAAAATCTCCATTCCATTACTTCTCATGGAGTTCATGCCATTTGCTAGGAGAAAACAAATGAAAGTCACACTGTTACATAAAATGAGTTTTATTTACATAATAATCTGCTAATCCAACTTCAACTAAAACACAGCATCCTGAAGGGAACACAGAAGGATTTAATGTGAAAATGTTAGAGCATTTTAAAGCAAACAATTTTCAAAAAATTTCAAAGCATTTTTAAAATTATATAGAACATCATAAAGATTTCAGCTAGAGGTCAACTTACTGATCACCATTTTAAGGCATTCTGGGTTATCCTGAATAAGTGGTTCAGCCTGAACAGTTTTACTTAAGAAGTTCTTTGATATTAGAGGAAATCGGACTTTAGCAAGAATATCAACCATGTACGGCTGGCGATTTGGCTCATCATACTTCAGCCATCTGACAGCTGCATCATACACCTTAAACAAGAGACAAGGAGAGAAAGGGATAAGGCACATCACTACACAGCATGACAAGTAACAGAACCTTAATGCTATAATTGATTCTAATGCCTGCTGGAGGTTAACCTATATTAACATTTCATTATGTGGTGATGCCATTGCCATATTTTGAAAAAAACAAAAAACAAAAAAAAACCCTCTACAGCAAAAGTCAACCAAGCCCAAAAAAGAATGCTCAGACATTTGTAAAACAAATGCACAACCACTGAATAAATCTCATCTACAAACTTCAAAAGCCTACTACTTCTGCTGTTTAACTTTTTTCCCTCCAAATGAAAAACATTAATCTGCAGGTCACATTTATGCGGGTAACTCCTGTACCAGGTTAAATCTAATGCTCTTCAAGTTCTGTGCCATAACATCAGTAATGCTTTCACAGAAATGAAATAACTTCTACTTGATACAGTCTCCTGAGGTGATAAACTGGTTCTCTGAATAAATCATCATGTTGGATATCCAAATACATTGCTATTGTTGTGTCTTAAGGGACCACTTAAATCAAAGTTTTTATCTGCAAACTACTGTAAATTTACCAGAGCATCTCCTCTTTTTCTCCTCCTCACGGGAAAAGACAATGGGTTTTCTAAGTGGTCAGAGAAGGTAGAACAGGGAAGATAATAAAGAAATCTGCTCTATTTATAATTAAACACTGGGTCAGGAAGAAATGAAAAAAAAAATCCAGAATTACATATATATTCTGATACTTTCATGCTGTTCTCAGATACAGCAAGCTTACTCAGAAACACTGACTCTGAAGTGGCAGGACAACCTCACTGTAAGCAATAGCACAGGCAGTGTCTATACCTGTAGCTGAAACTGGTCACAGTGATTAGTGCTGAGTGACTGAGATATGACATGGGAAGACACTTCATGGAAGAATTATTCAGGACTACTAGACCAGCCCAGCTATAACTCTTCAAAATTACCAGGAAAAATGGGAGAGCAAAGAAAACAATTAAAGGCTCAATTCCATCAGCTAAGGAAATTCAACAGAATGACCTGAACAGGAACACTGTATAGGACACACAGTGCTTAATGCTACCTTCCCTTTTTGCTAAATGTAACTATGCTCCACACCAAAACAAAAGTTAGAGTATAATGTCAATTTTCTAGCAGGACTCCTGAGAAATAAGGTTCCTGTAGTACAATTATCAAACTTTTGTAGTTTCCTACTGTACTCTTCCAGTTTCCTAATGGAATTTTAATGATGCCATGCTGAATACATAATACTTCTACCACTGCTGCCAGTTAAAGCATGCCCTCCTACCTTACCAATAGAACTTCAAGAATGTAAATCATGTGCCATTTTGGCTGCAAGCCAACAAACACTTCCAGCTCTGAGAATGTTGCCCCATGATCTGAACTGTTCCCAGCACTCCGCAAGAATGTTGAGCTGTGACACTACTCATATTTATACCTGTAACAACCCAACTACCATATTCTATCACCTGATATTATCCCCCACTCTTACTAATTCTTATTTTCATAAGTTACATCACCATACAGTAAGAAAAATAACTAAACCTTAATGCTTCAAATCAATTCTTCTGCCTGTTGGAGGTCAATGTCAATGGAAACTTCAGCAGAAGTCAGCAGAATATCCATTTCCAAGAGGATATACACACCATCTCAGCTATAACATCCCTCTGCTGCACTTCAAACTCACGATGCCATATCCACACAAACTTAAATTACCTAATTCAAGCACCAGAATAGCAGAGCTACAAAGGTAAGGTTTCAGTTTGTTTTCAACAGCTTTGACTACGAAGCTACAAGTGCCCAGGAGCGACAAGTACCACTCAACTGCTAAAACAGCCTACAACCACCTGTCTGGGCTGCAGTTTAGACACCTATATGCTTCCTATTTTCCTGCAGTAGGAAGAACAAGCTGGAGAATAATCATTCAGGGCTGTGCTCTAAGCTGAATCAAGCATTCCAAATGGGATGCCTGCAGATGTGATTTCTACTACAGGTTACAAACTTTAATTGAGTGAACACCATGCTCCTTTCAGCCACTTAAACTTCATGTCTAGTCCCTAAATAAGGATCTTCCAGCAATCCACCACTGCCAATGCATGTAGCTTTCAGTGTTTTACTCATCTTACTTCCAAGTCCCTCAGTTCCCCAGGCTTGTGTATATATATATATGTGTGTGTGTGTTTCCATCACAAAACTCCTCTCTGGAACAGGCTAGGCCACACTCAGGTAGAAATGTGCTCCCATTAAAGTGCAGTTTGCTCACCACTTTGAAGTGGTCCACTTTCACCAAAAGCACATAAATCCCAATCTAGCAGCAACCACTACAAAACAAACAATTTAGCTCATGTACTATTGGATCAGAAGCCCTACAGCTGCCTTGAACAAAGTAAACTGTTTATTCCCTCTGTTCCCTCTGTGACTTCTTTCTTCCAACTTTGCTGAAACAACACATCTATAAACTACAATTGAAATGTGAATATTTATTAATATTTGGTTTTGAACAATTTCCACAATTTAGCAAGCACTAAGTGCATCATATCCTCTAGGAATATCAGTAAGCGAGATACTTGAATATCTGAAGCCAGTTCTTGATTAAAAAAAAGATAGTTAAGTTCAATGCTTTTAGCTGCCATGAAACAGGGATCTCACCTGGTCTTCTGCCCTCACTGTCAATGTATCTTGGTTCAGGAGATGTGTCACACGCTTAACATCAAGCTGAAGAAACTCATCTGTCTTGTACACCTCAGTGAAATGCTGATGGATGAAGTCGTCTGCAGTGGCTTTCAGTTCTGGGCAGTCTAGGCATTCTGCTAGCACACTTATGCCTATGAAGAAAAATTAAGAAAAAAACTCTTTTAAACTTGAACTGCAATTATCTTTAATATATGAAAATAGAATAAATTACTGTAATTTCAGTGATACTTAAAATTCCAGTTTAGTATTTATTACCATGCCTTTTTTCCCCCCCATTAAAACACATGGTATCATAACTCATCTGCAATTCAAGGCAAACTAAGACAGGGGCAAGCTGCTGATCCCTATTCCTGCTGAACTAATTGGAGTCAGACCTGCAACACTTGCTGTATTAACTGTCTCTCCAGCACTATTTCCTCACTGTTTCTTTCCCAATTACAAAGCAGACAACAGTACCTTAACCAAGTCTGAGCCAAGCCACACTAACCAGAACAGCTTGAGAAACTGGATCCACATTTTACAACCTCTCCTGACCTGCTCATGCACCATCAGTCACCAACCAAGCCCAGTTTCCTTCAAGAGCCATGGTGAACTGGGATCTTTCTATACATGCAGCACAGTCAGTTGCAGACCAACACAAAGTCAAGTTGATGTTGCTGGAAGGACAGAAAGTTGGCAAAAAGGCAGAAACAGCAATAGCAGCTGAGAAGCACCACTGCCAATTTTGCCATTAAAAACCATGTAAGCACAGAGCTTTTCAGCAGCAACTTCTCATCATGCCACAGGTCTTCCTTCTCACAGAGGAAATGGCAAGTGCGGTAGGAGCAACTCACTAACATATGGCTTGCAATTAGTGTGAGCTGCTCAGAGTAGTAAAATGCAAACTAGAAGGATAAAATCCACCTATGTGTCAAAATTGCAAAATTCAAATTAAGCCATGTTTTCTTTCAAATACATTTTTAAAAAAAAATGAACTGTGTACTTGCACAGTCTGCACAAAACATGTTTCAATTTAAAAACAATGCCATAAGGAAAAATTGTTTTAATCTTTTTGCAACAAATTAGCAACAAAGTATGCAAGTGTTAGAGACCATAATTAATTTCCCACCTAACAGAAGCTACAGGGCAGAAATATGCCTCAAAGCAAGCCTAAGTGGTATTTTCCTTAGGTAATGCCTTTCTTCCAGCAGTTGCTTCAGAGCCACAGCTGTGCTGCACTGAAGTGTCAGCTGAGTCACTGTAATTCAGATATATTCTGCAAAACATTTCTATTGCTGCTATGAACATCTGTAATACGACTGAGAGGTTACTAGGAGAGTACCTAACAATGGCAACAAAAAACACTAAAAAGAAGTTTCTCTTATATTTCTGATTATACCAAATACACCAAATCTTAAGCATGAAAAAGTATTTAGTTCTACTTGTTTACCTCTTCTGTAACACTGAGACCACAATAGAGCTACAGAACATGATATCAAACCTGCCCAGATAACATTGCTTTCAGTCAAAATAAAAAGTGAATAAAACCAAAAGCAGCCTAAACTTACTCTGTTTATACTTGTAAAAGATATGCTAGTTTTGTAAAAGTTACAAATATATAAAATTCTGTTTGCAAATACAGTAACAATTGAAAGCTCCACCTCACTAAACACACGCAGTTCTCTAACAAACAAGAAGCCCCAGCATCCTGCCATGCTGGATGAGACCTTGCACAGTCAGCAGACTTTGTGGCAAGGGCAACAGTTCAGATTCAGAGAAAAACTATGTTTACATGCCTTGATTTAGCCAAATGTTATGGCTATCCACAGACAGACAATACAGCAAAATTAAAAAATAAACAGCAAATTTAAGCCTATCTCTCTCACCAAGACAATTGGAAGCATCAACTTGTTCTTTCAAAAAGTCCACACACATTTTTTTCACAGGTTCAATCTGATACTGGTTTGCTGCATCTAGTAAAGACTGGACATTATTGCTGTTAACTGAGATTCTGCAAAACAGAAGGTGTAAAATTAGCATACCTGAAATGACCGAAGTTGCGGCAATTAAAAAAAGAAACTTACACAAAGTCACATAAATGGCAAAATTATTTCCCTCCTATTTACCCAAGAATCTTTCACGTACAGTCTAAGGACACAGGCTTCATGATCTTTCCAAACTGCTTTTGTTTGCTCTACTTCACCCAGGCAGGGCAAAGAATAACCAGTCCTGAGATCTGAAAAATAAGCCTTTAACACAGGTCCTCTGCAGTCCTATACTATTGCTATGAGTTGTGTGATTAACCACTTTCGCAAGAGGGGAAAAAAACCCCAAACCCAGAACCTTTTTAATGACCATTTTCAACTTCCAAACAGGTATCAGCAAAATCTGTTTAAATTCTGTCAGGACTGGTCTGGCTGATTTGCCCAAAGTGCATAAGCAGAACAACCAGTTTGCCAGTGCTTCACGAGAAGTTATGGAGGCCACAGTCTAGGGCTTGGCTATCAGGGCAGGCAACCATGTGGCTGGGATGGGCTGTTGACACAGACTGTCTCTTACCACTGATGGACTATACAAGAGGATTGCTCTCAAAAGAAAGGAGAAAGCCTCCCTAATGAGAGTTAACCCCATTAGATGAAAGGCCTGCCATCCATAGGTCGGATTAAAGCTGATTAAGTACTGTTTACAATCCTAGCCATCTGCAAGAGCTCTGCTTTGGTGGGGGGAGGGGTTGAAAGAGAAAAAACCTTACAAAAACCCCCAAATATATGGATAAGCTGATATAGGGGGGAAACACTTTCACAGAGGAGTTATCCACCCTGCCTGTTTTGAGATGAAGGTATAACTTCCTGGAAATGGTTCTGTGCCACAGCTACTATGGCCACAAAGAGAGACCCTGCTGACATCAATAAGGACCTGAATTACAGAACCATGGGAAACATCATTTGACTCCAACACTGAAGTCAAAAGCTTGAAGTGCTTTGAATTGCTTTCTGGAGACAAATAGCATTTCCTTTAGTCTGTAGGGCTTCCTACTTGTTAAAGAAAAAGGAAGAGTGAAGAAGGATAGGCGGTCTAGTCACATCAGGCTTTAAACAAAGGAAAGAATTTCAATGGTAACAAAACTGATGAATCACAAAAGCATTATTTTAAGTTTTTATCATTTAAAATTGGCAGGCTGCCTAGAAAAGTGTGAGCTTTAAATAACAAACTACCTTGCAGTATAGGCAAACTCCACAAGCTGTTCAATAATGTCAGGCTCTGCATCTTTTAGCTCCACTTCAAAGGATTTTGATTCAATCATATTTGCTGCAAACAGATTAAAAGACAAACTTTTAATCAAGAAGTCACTCTAGTTATTGTATGTTCTGCAAACAGTAGAAAATAAAGCAATTATAGAAAGTGGTAACCTCCTAAAAACTGCTCAGAGTTGATTGATGTTTTCCCAGGATTGCTAGCGCAAGTCAGGAAAGGAGGCAGTGGAACAAACAAGATAACTGGTGTGACTACATCCTTGTATTATCTAAATTATGATAAATTGTGTTAAGGAGAAAAAGTCCTAGACATTGTTGACTGCAGCCAGACTGCCATGTTAGCATTACCACTGTCAAAAGCCATTTCCACATCCCAGCTGATAACAGAGGAGACAGCTCTGAGCTCCCCACACCCAGACACAGCACTAGGTTTGCCCACAGATGGGAAATTCCATCCATTGACCACTGGAATGAATGGTTATTTTACTTCCACTCAACTTTGATTTTACAGTTCATGGGTAAAGCATACAAAAGATAAGACACTACATAACTGAAATTTTAAAGAGAGCATAAATGAAAGAATTACAGAATCACAGAATTAAGGTAATCACATTAAGGTTGGAAAACATCTCTAAGATCATCCACTCCAGCCACTAAACCACATCTCTAACCTCTGATAGCCCAATTTATATGCAGAAATGCCTGATGGCAGACAAATTCTGTAATGGGACAAAAAAATCCCAATTTTCAGGTTAAGGAAGGGAGATAAACTAATACAGTGCATAGGCCCAGTTATTAATTAAGAGAGCTTATATATGAAGTAACACTTGACTTGATCAAAAGAGTTAAAGGAAAAATGAGGGGAGGGGTGAACAGAGATGAATGGAAGGACACAAAATGAGATACCTTCACTTACACTTATCCTTCAAATTAATCACCTTCACAAGATAAACAGGCTGACAGACACAAATACAACAGGATATCATCATGAAAGTTTAAAATTAATCAATTTTTAAAAGACTTACTAGTAAACATCAGGTTAAAAAAATGACTGGCTGAAGCAAGCACAACACGGTGTGCTGGGATCTTCCTTTCTTGAACCATAAGAATGACATCACAAAGAGTTTTCTGAATCAGAGGGGGGAAAAAAAAGACAAAAATCAGCATTTTTGAAAATATTTCAACAATATTTCTTTAAAAACAGCTTATGGAAATTCGTTACTTTTTTGTAACACACAACTCCCAAGAGCACAATGTGATAAAAAGTTTTTCTGGAAGTCAAAGTTCAGTAACCTGGAGAACTACCAAACATCAGTTTACCCACGAATTTGTACAGCATTGTCACAAATAATGTGAACTCTTATTAAAGTATTTCCTGTAGCTTTTACATCAGCCTACAATAATGTCGTTCTGCAGCATCTAGTAGGGGCTGCATTTATATTGCAATGCTTTCATCTACCAGTGGCTCTCCTTTACTCTTCTCCTGATTTTCAAAAAAATTCTCAGGAACCTCATATCTGAAGACTGCCATCCTATTTCCCAACTGGAGTCAAAGTGATGAATGAGTTTAAAGCATTCAATAGAGCATTTTAAAGAAAATGTATCAAAAAACACCACTTCTGTGGAAGGGTTTGACTGCTCATACCCGATGAGCAACTAGCTTCCAAACAAAACATAATTTATTTCTCATTTGTTTGCTGTTTATATGTAGGCAGCTAGTTTCTCCCCTACATGTGAACTGTCATGCTCTAGAATCAGTAGGGAAAGCAACAGAACTTATAAAAGCTGTCAGGGGGGATTGGGGTAAAAACACATAATTTTAACAGATTCTGAAATGCTATCTCTTCTAACAACATATTGAGTAAAATAAATGCAAATCATACTACAGTTAATTATCTACTAAGAAAGAAAAACTGAGCAGCACTGCTTCCTCAAAAAATAGGAAATAATTTTGGACTATTACCTTAAGTTCATGGAAATGCTTTCAAAAACATCTATGTACACTCACCCCAAGGCCAGCCCCAGAAAAGAACATTTCTGCTGTGGGAAATACATACTTGCTTAGAACTGCAACAGTGTTTTCCACAAGGAGACAGTACTATCTAGGGTTGATAACCCACATTTACAATTCCTTTAAACATGCCTGTTTTTATTTTTTTTACAGGACACTCAAAGGCACATATTGGACAAAATATAAATAATACTTTTAAAAATATTATCTAAATAGAAGTTAGATGGGTATGACATACAGGTTCCTTTGTAGTTTTAAACCATTTAGGATTGAAACAAAAACAATAAGAAGAGAGCATTCTGGAAAAGTTTCAAAGGAAATCCTTTAAAAGCTGAAATTTCTAACACTTCTGGTTCAAAACAAGCATTGGAAACTAACCGTACAAGATACCATAAAATCCTATGGCCAAGCTTTGCCAAGATATGCAGCTGTTGCTTGAGCTCCACGTTGTATTTCTAAGACACTTTAAATGCCTCAGTATTTGAAACACCTCAGATGCTCTGAGGCCACTCTGAGTGCATTTGCCAACCAAAACAGACCATCATTTAACTTCTTTCCCTGGGATGTTTCTGGGTGTGATGGTTCCATTTCAACTAATGCTCTTCTGAGGATTTCTGCACTTCTTTCCAGAAGGAGCCACTGTTGTCACAGGGTCACCTCCATGATGCAACAGGTGACTGGTGTTAACCAAAGGACACACCCCAGCGTCAGCTTCTGCAGGGCACTTCACCTTCTAAATAACAGGTTCAGCAACACCTTGCAGCTCTATCCCAGCTTCATTCTTGGCTGACCTCCACTGAGCACCAATGTTGCAACAAATAATTTACGCACACGCTGTCCAACAGCTCTGGAACACCCACAAAGATGTGGGTCATCAATGCTCCAGACAAGCAACAAGTCCACTAAGCACACTTAGCCCCAACATCTCACCTGTACTGAGTGCAGGAATGTTCACAGTTTACTCTATACTCATGGAGGATTCCTCTTCATTCCAGCTCACACAAAAAACAGCCTCCTTAAAATGAGCTGTAAGTTCCCATTGGCCCAGATTCTTACAGGATTAAACTAATGAGTTAAATATCTGGAGCTGCATGTGCACCTAGACATTTCCATCACAGGAAATTTTAACTCATATTCAGGTTTTGTAACTACAGCAGAGCTCCTGACTTACCAAAATACAAGAGGAAAGAGGTGACTGCAAATCCTCTTACAACTTTAGCACAACTAATGAGCTGAAACTAGTATGTTTTCCTCTGGCTACTGCTGACTTCCCAAATTTTTCCTGTATAACCACACCTCCCCCTACTCCCTCAGTAACACCTGAGCTCCTCTTCCAAACAACTCCTAAAAGAAGCATGAGTTTCATGAAATCTGCAAAAATTTCTGGACTGGTCAGCACTGCATGGGATATGTAAAGCTCATCTGAGGTCAGATGAGAAGTCTGCAGGCAAAACTCAGAGTTGCTACTCCCTGGGCATAACAGATTCTGGAATCTGAATCAGAAGTACACACAAACTTCACAGCACTTAATCCTGATCCTCTCACTCCTTGTCTGAGTGGCTCATAGTGACATGAAAGCTGGCACTCCACTATACTGCAAGATGAGGCACTCACACAGAACACTGTGGTACCACACACTGGAACAGAGACATGGTAAAGCACCGTGAAATTCTGTGCTGGGGACTGCACATATATCTACAGGAGGACAATATTTCCTTTATCTACTTAGAAACCATAAGAGCATCTGGCATTCCCTTTTAGACAATGGCAGAGGTGTGAACTAGACACAGAGGAACCAAGTTATGAATTCACCCACACCTCAGAACATGTTTACACTTTTAGATCAGAAAAAAAGCCTACATAAAAAACAGGCCTTAAGTCTTTACTATCTGAAGTCATTGAAAAAAAAAAATTTAGTTTTTCATACATAAGATAGTTGCATGAAATGGTTTATGTAGACAACATAGCTGACTATTACTGAGAGAAGAACAGGGCTGAAGTGCTAGAGAAAAGCAGAACCAACAGCAATACTTGTGAGGTCAGGACCCAGACTGCTGACTGGTGCAGACAGCATTAAAAGCTGGACTGAGCCTCTGGCAAGACTAACACTGGAGGACGAGCAACTAAACCCTAGAAGATACAACACAAGACAGTGCCAAGTGTGAAGCCCCTACATGGTCTGGCTTCAGAGTCAGCTTTAACTCTGGCTGCACATCACTGTTTTTAAACAAAGTTCCAACCAATCTAGATCCTTGTCTGAGAAGAAAGATTTCTTCATATGCAAGGAGTTACATGTATCATCCTTCTGCTCTTGTACCATTAGTTCAATGGTTTTTATTTAAAAAAAATAAAATTAAAATAAGTATTTATTTCAGTTTGGACAGCTCAACTGAAATGCACTTGTATGACTGTGATTTTGGTTACCACTCTTGCTCTATTGGTAAACAGAGGAGTCACCTTTAATACTCATTAAACCATAGACCATGGAAGGTGATCAGGCAAGAGCTTCACAATTTGAGGCCGGATGAAGCCACGGAAACTCTTGCACTGCCACTGGCTTCCTACTGCGATGGCCAGAGGTATTCAGGACCAAAATGCCACCTGTGAAATCAAAGCATAGCTCTACTCTTCCCTCTCCTCCCGGTGCAGTTTCACTGCTCACAGGGTACACAGTCAATTTGTTCAGAGAAGAGTTTCAGGTCAAAAATCCAGCATCAGCGCCTTGCCCTCAGGGCTCGGTTGGGAAAGGGCTCCGTGAATGCTCTCACTGGAGACACCGGGCCATCCATCAACCACAGCCTCACTCCTGCCCGACCGCCCGCAAGGAAAAACACATCCACGGCGTCTCCTGCTCCGGCACCCACAGGGAGCCGGCGCAAAGGAACCGGAACTCGCCACTCGCCGTGCGCCTCCGGAGGCCTGAGGCACCGGCGGTGCCGGTTCCGCTGGGCTTTCCCCGCAGTCGGGCCCAGGAGACGGGAAACCCTCGGGACCCTCGGCCGGGAGCGGGACCTGCCCTCAGGGCAGCACGGACACCGCGGGCTGCCGGCCGCGGCGAGCGCCTCCCGTACCTGCTTGCGCATGGCGTTCATGACGCCCATGAAGGAGGCGAGCAGCTTCGCCTCCTCGCGGGCGGCGAGCTTCTTCTCCGTCTTCTTCTTGCTGCTCTTCTCCGACCCGGGCGCGGCCATGCTCGCCTGCGCTCACCGCCAGCGCGCCGACCCCGCCCGGGAACATGCGCCCGCCGGCTGCCGGGAGGCGAACAGCGTGTGCCGGTGCGGGGCGGCGGGGCGGGGACACCGGGGGGACGCGGGCGGCTCCCGATCGCCGCTGATCGCCGCGGCGGATGCGGCCTGGGGGCGGGGCCGGGCGGGGCCGGGCGCGCTGACGCCATCGGCCGGCGCGCGGCCCCACGCGGGGTAAACAAAGAGCGGGGAGGGGCTCGGCAGCGACACGTGGAGGGCGCGTGCGCGGCAGCCTGAGGGGCGCGGCCCGTGTGGGCGTGGCTTTGCGGGAGGACACGCCTCCGTCTGAGGGCGTGTCCCGGGGGCGTGTCCCGGGGGCGGGGCCGGAGCTCATTCCCGCGAGCGGCGATCCCGGTCAGGGATGGGCGTGCCCGGAGCCCTCGGGTTTGGCCGTGCCCCGCCTGCCCAGGGACACGGGGCTGCCCTGCCTGAGCGGCGGAGGGGCTTCCTCTGCCCCGCGCCCCGAGCAATGGTTCCTGCAGCCCCCGCTGCAGGGATCTCGTCCCGCCTTGGCGACCTGTGTCCCGGTCTCGCGTGGGCTGGCTAAGGAAACCAACGTGATCCAGAAGAAAACCTCTTTGTTCTGACAGCTGCAGCCACCCCTCTCCCAGAAATTATGCCAACATGTTTGGTGCTTTGATTCTCGTTTTTTGAATAGGATAGTGACAGCCAAAGGAAGGTTTTAGTGCGAGTTTGCTGTTTGTGCATTCGCGTGACGTTCCAAATTTTAATTCCACGGATAACGAGGCGTTGAACAGCTTAATGCCATGCCTTGAAGGGGGAGAGATTCCTGCAGAAATAACATGAGGCTCTTTTATTAATAAAATGAATGAGTCGCTTTGTTTGTGATATCATGTCCCATATGGTAAAATTAAAAAAAATATACTTTGATATTCTGTGGTTCTGCCATCTAACAATTACTAATACATGGAAGCTGTAAGAATTTTAATGCATTTGACCTTTGCTTTGTTGAAATAAACAAAACTGACACAGCTATCACTTGACTTTCTAGATTTTATCATGTAACAGTAAAAAAAAATGAGAAAACTGGGAATGTGCTTCTGGCCATTTTCAGATTTCATGGTATAAAGAGTTTACATATAGAGTTTACATTATTTTTAAGGTAATCATAAGATGCCTGCTTTATCTGTGGGATGCACAGAAACAACTGTGCTGGGAGGATAAATATCTGTGCTGGGTCCCAAGTGCACTGCCATATTCTGGAAGATTAGTTGGCCAGGTTAAGGAGTTCAGCTTGTTGCTCCCAAGGTCAGACCCTTTCTGACACGAGCTGTGGTGAGGAGAGATAAAATCAGAGGTCTGCCCCTCCTTTCCCTGGGGAGCTGCTTTTAAGCAGAGGATTTACTGCTGGTTCCTTTTCCACCGAGAAACAACACTTGGGCACTTCCAGACCTGCCAGCACTCGGTGTGGTGGCTCCCTTTGTACTGCTCTGTGCCTGGGGTGGGCAGCTCTGCTGATCTGAGGATTAGCGTCAGTGTATAGGAGACATGCGGGGAGCTGCTGTGACACAGGCAGGCAGCTGACCTGAGGTACATCCCCACATCAGGCTCAAATGAGTGGCCGGCCATACCCGAACTCTGCAAGCTTCAGCGGGGTTTGACACTGAGGGTAACCTGGGATGTGGGGAACCTCTGTATTCCCTAAAGGACAGCATAACACAGAGCCAGTTTCCTTCATGAAGTTTTCACTGCTTCAGACCACAGTACAAGATGGACAGCTTGTGAGGGAACAGCAAGGGCCACCTGCTCCGAAAGGAATTTTGAGCTGGGAGCGCAGCATGATACCAAGGCAGGTGGGAGCAGTTGCCTTACCAATAAGAAGCTGTGTGAGAAAGTTCTAGATTTGCTTTAAATTGAAATGCTTTCAGGGTCAAATTTCATTTTATATGAGATAAGATGCTATCCACTTTTCTGATGAAAACCAGCTATTGTGTGTACATAGAACCATAGAATGGCTTGGGTTGGAAGGATCTTAAAAATCATCTAGTCCCGACATTTTCCACTAGATCAGGTTGCTCAGAGCCCCATCCAACCTGGCCTTGAGCACTGCCAGGGCTGGGGCTTGGGGCATCCACAATTTCCCTGGGAAAGCTGTTCCAATATCTCACCACGGTCACAGTAATTAATTTATTCCTAATACCTAGCCTAAGTTTCTCCTCTTTCAGTTTCTCCTCCTAATTCTTTGTCTTATCCCTACAGTTCCTGATGAAGAGTGCCTCTCTGGCTTCCCAGTAAGCCCTGTTCAGGTCCTGGGAGGTTGCTATGGGATCTCCATGTAACCTTCTCTTCTCTAGGCTGAACAGTTCCAACTTTCTCAGCCTGATAGGGGAAGTGCTCCAGTCCTCTTACCAACTTTGTGGCCTCCTCTGGACTTGCTCCAGCAGTTCCATGTCCATCTTATGCTGGGATACATATGCAAACATGCACTGTCATGTGTAATTAAACAAATGCAAGAAGAACAGATCACGATGAAAAAACTTCCAAACATAAAGTAGAACTAGATTTGATGACCAAGAAATCACCATCTTTGAGAGACAGCAGAAAATACAGAGACAGTAATCTCAGGGACAGAAGTCTCTTACTCAACATTTTGAGGTAAGGACTGGAAAGAAGAGTTAGCTCCATGTGAATGCTGAGAAATTAAATTGAAATAATCCAAATGATTCGGAAGTGTGTAACAGATTTAATACAAATGAAAGTGTTGTAATGTACCATGTCTCTTCTAAGCACATTGGTATTCTCAATGCACTCTCCAACCACTAATAGTTTAATGGTATTTTATCCCTCGATTCACAAACGGAAGTTAAAATCAAAAATAGAAAAGGATTATCCTCTAAGGCTCATGATAGGAAAACCATTGGCCCGACACAAACAATATCATATCCATTGTAGTTTCAAAAACATATCAAATTACATTTTAAGCCTTCAACTAATTCTGCTAAACAGACTGGTGCAAGATAGATAGATATCCTGAAATGTTTAGCAAATATTGTTTAATCTAATAGTCTCTAACACATACTTGTGGTAGAGATCTGTCCATCAAGAAGCTGAAGTAATAAACATATTGTACTGAAAGGAGAAGATTAGCAAGTCCTGGCTTTGCAGTACAGATCCAGAATGACACAGGGTAACATGTTCAGCTCTTTATGGTAACCTGGGAGTGAAAGGATATTTCAGCATGCTTTTCTCTCAGGGGGGGTGATGCATGTGCTTCTTTGGGCAGGAGGAAGGCTATTCAGTTACTTTGGCACTAATGATTTGTTATATACTGTTTATAAATAGTAACAGTTCACCTGTGCCTTGCTTTTTTTCTGATTCACAAAGTCAGACAAGATGTAGAACTTCTGAATGTGAGTATATGAGATATCTCATAATGTCACCAAAATAAGTTCTTTCACCCATTGTGCGAGAGGCCAGCCCACACAGGGTCAATTTATTGACCGTTCTGTGCAGAAAGGGGTGCTGGGTGGGAAATCCCCAAAGCCAGCACTCGGACTAGGAAAACTTTTCACTATTTACACATTTTAGCAAATGAAGGAATTAGCATTCACTGGCTACAAGTTATCTCATTCTTTTATTAATTATTATTCCTTCTTTTATGGTTAAGAATTCCTCATATCTCATGCTAATTAGTCTGCATGCCCAGTCTTCCTTCTCTTTTAATTTGTGGGTTTCTTGGGTCAGTGGTTGCAGATCTCCCCCTCCTGAAATGACCTTTTACCCAGCCAGAGCTGATTTCAGCACAGAGATGCTGAGATGGTTTTGTTAGTTCCTTTCTTATCTTGGGGGTTCTGCCAAATGTCCTAGTGGTCTGTAAATTCTGTATCCTTTGTGCCCATTATCCATGGTACATCCTTCTCCCTTAGGCTTTGTTAACCTCCCCCTAGGTCTGAGATCATTAAAGCACCTCAAGCTCTAAACTTTAACAAGGCAATTCTACCTACAAGTAATTTATCTTTCTGACACGTGGACATCAATTATGTCACAATGATATGGACTTTCTATGGAATCTGCAGGTACAATATGAATTCATCTGTCATTGTTGCAGTTTTGTGTCTTTTCCCTTGAGCCTGAGGCTAGTCACCCGTCTCCACATGCCTTTTCTTCATTCAGATGAAGCAGCACAGCTTGCAAGGCCTCTCCTTTCCTTTCTCATTGTCTTGCCTGTAGTGCCTCTGCCTTTTGTGGGCAATGTGTATGTGTTTGAGAAGATGAGGAAAATTGTGGGTGCTCGTAGGAATGTGAGTGAGAAGGGGAGGGTAGCGCTGCATAGGGAGATCTCATACCAACTTGCAGTGCCACTTTTGCCCTGAAAGGAAAGCTGCCAAGAGAACCCTGCCCTCTTCTCACAGAGATCAGGAGGACTCCCTCCTGCCATGCCAAGTCACCTTGCTTAAGAAAGCACAGTGCTTTTCTGATGCTCTCTGAGACATTTCATTCTAATATGACACTTAGCAGTGCTATGATCTTATTTCTGGCAGTAGCACAGTGACAGACTCAAATGCTTTAGTCAGCTTTTGTGACAGGCTGGGTCCTCTGCTCTCCTGGCGTGGGTGACTGACAGGACCAAGCAGTGCTGCTGTCACGAGCAGAGCCAGCAGCCCAGGTGAAGCAGGGAAATCAAGCAGAAACCTGTGACTTGGGATGGGTGACAGGCTTCATTCAGTGCATGAAGAGGAGCTGGCGTATGTGGCATGAAAGAAAGATTTCCCAGGTGAGGCCCGAATTATGCATTTAGCAGACATTGCTTTTAAAACCAGTTCTCTTGAGTTTGTCATTGATTTGTATTCAGTGGATTAGAGAAATACAAACTAACTTGTCACAGCAGAGAGCAAAAATATCAGACAAATGCTCAGACGAGACTTTACTGGATTAGTGGAAATAGGACACCAAAGAAGAAAATAGACACTTGACTGAGACAGTATTAAACCAGGGATTGTCAGCAGGTTTAGCTTTTTGAAGTGAACTTTATTCCAGAGCAGTCGAGTTTTTTTTTTTTTTTTTTTTTTTTTTTTTTCTCCCATTCAGCTACATACAGGAATTTAAACTGTGTTATGCCTGAAGGAGTGCCAGGACAAGTCATAGCATTGATGCTTACACGAGACATAAACTTCAAGGAGAAAATGAGCTTATCACCACATTAGCCAGGGTGCCTTACTGTGTATATTAAGAAGATCAAAGGTTTATTTCCTTGTACTCCCATGAGCAATGGGAGGACTTAGACTTCCTAAAATCAATGTTCTTGTTCTGACCAGTTCATTCTTAACTGCTGGTCTTCTCAGGAGCTTGGTCTTACTGGGTGCCAGCAGCCTCTATTGAGCAAGGATGTCTTGTCCCACCAAGCTGTGCCAGAGCATGAGGGGAATTTAGTCTGAACAGTTTATCCATGTTTTAAGTATTTCCAGGATACTCTTTCATCTACAGTTTACTAGAGGTCATGATTTCTTTCTTTGGAGAGTTGTTTTAATATTCTGAATGGAGGCTTTCTCACTGCTTGTTTCTAGAATCCAAGTACCCTTTTCACATGGCTTTATTTCTCTTTTTTTAAATATAATTCTTCCCTTTTTTTCTTTCTCTCAAGTTTTAAGCCTGTGCCTCCAGTGCTAGTGAAAGGAAAACTTTTGTTTTCTTGCCATGATGTGAACTGTGGCTTACAATATTCACTGCCATCCCAAATTTTCTGTCTGGCAGATGCATCAGTTTCATTAAACTTTACAGGCAAAGGGAAGAGAAACTAAAATGGATTTATACTTTATTTGTTTATTCATGATGTAAAGTAGGTGTGGAGGTGTTTTTTCCCTTTTTGCATTAAAGATTAAGGTCCCCTTTGAAAATTTGGACCATGAAATAATTTACAATTGAAGCCGCAACTGGCACGTTTCACTCTGTGTAGCTGCTGTGTGTGCTGTGTAATTTTTACTGCATGTTCACCCAAGCAAGTAATGCTTATCTGAAAGCAGCACATTTGTGCCAGGGAGCAGGAAGAGCAGGGCTGCCCCAGGAGGGAGCCAGCAGTGAGACCCCATCCTGACACGTGAATGCTTTCTTGGGCAGGATCCTTCCCCCCATCTGAGCAGAGTCAGGGCTGTGACAGGAGCAGCCGATGATCCAGCGGCCATCAGAGGAGCTGTGGATGCCAGTCTGGTCAGGGAGAGAGAAACGGCAATTGTTTCTCCCAGTGGCTTGTGAAAATTTTAGGCAGTTGTAGGAATGTGATAACTTGTTAGTATAAACAATCTGCAGGTGGTGTTTTTCCACCTTGTTTTCCTGTTCTTCTCAAGGACGGTGTGTGAGAAAGATGTTCTTTATTAACTAGCCAGTCAAGTGGAATGTATCGTATTGGTCTATAAAAACCGAATAATCTTTTGTAATAAAGCCTTCTTTTCTCCTCTTGCATTTGGGTCTCTTGTTTGTTTTTGTGTCATTCTTGGCTCAAGGGTGACAAGGAGCTGAGGTGACAAGGAGCTGCAGTCCCTGGGCAGCCAGCAGGAGTCCTGGGCCAGCGTGGTTGGGGCACTGAAGCCTGTCCGGGTGCTCACAGCTCCAACAGTTTGGATGAGGGAAGTTCTTCCAGCAAGACGTGTTTGGTTTTGAAAGTGTGCCTCCTGCATTCTCCCAAGCTGAATTTAATGTTGTTTAATTGCCCTTTTGTTGTAATATAACTGCTCTGTACTTCACTGCTCAGGCTGGGGACGTGACAGGCTGCTCTGGCCTGGCAGCCAGGATAGGACGTGCCTTATGTCAGGCAGCTGTCCTTTTCCATGCCAGCATTTCCATTTTAGATTATTGTGGAATGATTTATCACCAGAGCCAGCCAAAGGCAGTAACTGTGACAAATGAAAACTCTGGAAACAATCTCCTTTCAGGAACAGATAAAGTAAACAAGACACAGAAAGCGGAGGATTCCCTGAATTGCTGTTTGGCTCACCCCAGGAAGTGGGCAATTCTACCACAAGAGGTGTTACACCAAGTCATTAACATCTTCTGGAAATGAATGTATTTCCTGGGCTTTGGTGTCATTTGGAACTGATTCCAGACCTTTTCCTTCATTTAGATTTTCCTCTCTGAAGAACAATAAATACTTAGGCTGTTTGCAGTGCTTCTAAGCTAGCCCACTTCTTTGTCCCTTTGTCAAGGGAAAAAATAATATTTGATGTGTCCTAAAGCCAGTTCAGTAACTACTGTAGCACGGGCTGTACCAACATAGCAGTAGAGCAGCTGAACATAGCAAGCTCTCTTGTAAAGTATTGGGGTTGTTTTTTCTGTCTCTTTGTAGCATAGACTCCTGCCCTCTGTGATGGGAGCTTGCCAGAGGCTGGGACTGCAGAGCCTGAACCTGCTGACAAATTTCTGAATACTGCAAAAAGACCTAGACTAGCTTGCCCATGAGAGGGAAAAGCAAGCAACCCTAGCAAGGGAGATTTTTGTAGCAAGGTCATAAAAAGCATAGGAAAAAAACCCCCTAAGTGTACAGGGGAATTAATTGAAAAAAAGTGACCTTCTTGATTTTATTGCTTTAAGTTCTTGGGCATCAGTTTGATGAACACTGAAACATACATACTTTTTGGAATGTATCGTATTGGTCTATAAAAACCGAATAATCTTTTGTAATAAAGCCTTCTTTTCTCCTCTTGCATTTGGGTCTCTTGTTTGTTTACACTGAAACATACATACTTTTTAGTGAGTTTGAAATACCATAACCTTAAAGAAATAACATTAAATAGGATATTGCCTTGTCTTCTTCCAGCATGTTCTGCCTTTCAGCATGTTCTAACAACCCCAGCCAAGAGCTGTGCTCTCCTTTTGAGAACTAGTCTTTTCTTGGGAGAAACCTAGCAGGAAAGATTATTTACACCTAAATAGCCCCTCTTGGGGATGGCTCTCAGTGTTAATAATCCGCTTGCTAAGTAGGGGAATTCAGGCAGTATGTGCTTAAGTGTCTGAACTTGTCTAAGCTCTCACTAGGTTGACCTCCATGCTGGAAACTGGATCAGACAGAAGTGGAACTGTTTGTGCAAAAGTCCAAACTCATGGGTAAAACTGCTGTCTTGTGTTACAGAGAACATCACTCTTCCACAACAAGGGTTCCATCAGTTCAGAGATCTGTTTTCAGCCAAATAATAAACATTGTCTGACCTTCCAGTAAAAATCTGTAAATGAACTCTATGAGTGTCTGTTTGCAACATAAATTTATAACTTAATATCTTTATACCTTTTTTTTTTTTTTTTTTGATGTAGGAACATACAGGGCAATGTAGGAAGAGTGGCCCCAAGGACTGGGTTTATCTGAGATTGTCTCTGTGAGCTTTACCCTCAGCTAAACTGAGGTACAGAAAAGGAATGTAACACTAACAGCTGAGCAAAGAAACAGAAAAGCTGGTGTTAGCAGTTCTGATTCACAACTTTTTACAGATTTCCCAGAGTGAACAAGGGGTATTCCTCAGGCCCTTCTACTTGAATAAGTCAATTAACTACTTCTTGTTCACAGACCAAAAAAAAGGAGAAGAAAAGATTGCTCTCATATAAGGAAAGCTCTTAACAGGGCACAAATGTAAATTTTTTTATAGCAACAAAAGAGGAAATGACAAAACCTCCTTCATAGTCATGTTGAATTCTACCATTGTTTAAACAACCTCACAGACTCTATGCCCCAACAATAGTTGTATATATTATAAACACATATATAAATGATGTAAATATATATGATTTAAATGATAGTTGTGTATATATATTTTTAAACAAATCATATTTTTCCACTCCAAATGCTGTCTGGAAGAGGATGCCTTCAAGGAAACAATGTGTGAGTCATCCTCAGGAGACCTACAACTGAGGCACCTCCTTTGGAACAAAGCCATGTACATCCATCTAAAATATCCAATTATAAACAGTATTATGTTACTCACATAATTGCCCAACGGCCTTAGAAACAATCTGTTTTTTTTATGACAGTAAGAATGAATGTTGAGTTGTTGATGTTAAAAGCTAGAATAACATCACACGAAGATTAAAATGCCTTTTCAGTGATAGTTTATTCTGGATTATGTTAAGAAGTATTAGCCTGTGATCATTTAAGGCTCATAAAATTTTTACTCCTTGTTAAAAACTTATTTGAATGTCTGAATGTAAAAAATACTTTCTGAGAGTTAATGTGGGAACCTTAGGGCAGATGAATAACTCATCTGTGGACTTGGCAGGTAAGACAACACTCACAAACTTGTGCAGATTGTTCTTTTTTTCTGTGTACCTTTCTGTATTATGAAAATACTATCATAAAATAGATTTTCACAAATTCCCAGAGATACGTGGGCTTATTGCTTGCTGTCTGTCTCAAATCCTTGGCTCTAGTTTTGAGTTCTCCCACTCTGAATGGTATGGGAGAACTAATGCAAGAAAAGAAAGCTTTGAGAAGAGGTAAGTATGTTCTAGAGCCTGTTAGTTACAGGTGAGGGATAGAGGGTCTCACAAAATAGAAACAAGGGTACACCTTGCTCACAAGGAGAAAGATCCTTTTGTGTGACCCGAGGCATCAACTGAAGGACTGTGGAACCCATCCTAGAGCCAGCAGGACTCTCTGTACAGTGGTAAAGCTTTCTTGTTATTCCTGTTGTTCCATCCTACTGCTGGAGTAGGTCCTGTTGGTCTCATCATTCCTGGGCTAACACGCCTGCGCCATATGGGGCTAGCACAAGAGTGAGCTGAACTTCATCCACTCTCCTGGGAATTGACAGTTCCCAGGGTGAATAAGGGCTCTGGAAGGAAACCCAGAAAACACTGGTTAGTTAGCAAAGTGAAGGCACTATACGGGCAAGTTCTCTCATTTCAGCATTTACCTGAAGAAAATGAAATACCTAGCCCCTCCAACTCTTCTCCCTCCAGTCACTCATCAGGCTGAGGTTTTTGAAGGTTTTCCATAGGACAGAGGTGGGGGACCTTGAGAACCTGGGAGTAGCCTGGATGCTGAATGACTCCTGGAGGAGTAGGGATCGTTGGTGTTGATAATGCATGTGCTAGTGGGAGAAACTAGCTTTGAGAAATCATCTTATAATGACACTGATGTATTTGTCATGTTCATTTGACTGCAC
Organism: Pyrgilauda ruficollis; assembly: GCF_017590135.1. Lineage (NCBI taxonomy): Eukaryota > Metazoa > Chordata > Aves > Passeriformes > Passeridae > Pyrgilauda > Pyrgilauda ruficollis. The sequence continues at coordinate 10,535,054 of NW_024519206.1, read as the reverse complement.
ATTTGTTTTGTGGGTAGGAAGAAGCTGGTTTTGAAAGAAACAATTAATGGTGATTAAAAGAAGCTGCTCTGCAGTCAGTTGCTTTCTGAGCAATCACGAGGGTGGCTAGATTGCCACTGAGCCCTCCAGTGACTGTGGTACCTCTATATTTCCCTACTTATAATATTTTATGCCTTTCCTTTTTAGTGTCCTTCCACTTGGATTTTCTTGGACATCTTAATTACCCCTATTCCGCACCTCTACCTGTAATTTTCCCTTCCTTTTGCCTGAACTGTCTCACAGCTTTTGTTCACAACCTCACAATTCTCTCAAAAGTACGAGCCAAGATTATGCAGCTAGCACATGCTGGACCTGATCCTTGACACAGATAGCTGGGGGCTGACAGAGGAGGTGACCAAGAGAGGGTTGAAAGTCTCACTAGACAGGAGGTTACAGGATGCAGTAATCTGTCTGTATCCAAGCCCAGATGGTGCCGAGTATGTGCTGCACGGATGACAGGAATGGTACAGCTGCTTTCAGTAGTGTATTATCCCTTATAAAATCATCTGAAATTCCAGGAAATTAATAAAAGTCTTTATGAGAATGTAAAAGTCAGTGCCTGATACACACTGACCTACGATATCTCCCTTATTCAGTTGTGGCAGTGTGTTAGTGTCTCCCCGGTGCTACTGGAATATAATAAAGGCTTTACTGGTTTCCACCGGGCAGCGAGCAGGGCTATGACACAATCACTGACCCAGTTTTATCTGAAACAAACAATCCTTCTCTCTCCTCCCTGAAAACAATAAGATTGTGAGATCCAAGGCCAAATTCATGTTGTTGTGAACAGCTGCAAATCCACTGACGTCAGCAGAGCTGTATCCACTTAGTAAAACAGGGAGTCCAGCTCATGGTGGGTCTTTGGATGAATTTCAGTGCAAAAATTGCATCTATCTAATCTATCTATCTATCTATCTATCTATCTATCTAAAATTCTCCTCAGTTTTTCTTTAGATGGATATGTTTTTTCCTGTTCTGTTTAGTGCAGGAGTGTGCTAGCTTCTTGTGGAAGTGATTCTTGCAGTTCTCTACGAAGCAGATTAAAGTCTGGCTGGATGAACTGGCTACATCGTGGACAGGTATGAGATTGTAAGAGGAGAAATAACACTTCTGATCTCAAGGGCCCAATAAACATGATATCCCAATGCAGGATCTAAGGAGCATAGCAGAGAAGTGCAGGCACTACATGGCCAGCAAGAAGCACGACTGTAATGTTCAAAGGGCTGCTCAAAATGGTAGTAATTTTACAAGTGGCAGTCACTATGGCTTGATCTTGCCAAGTGTCTAAAAACATTAGCCCCATTAACCTTGAGTTACACAAATCTAGAGTGAAGCAGGGAACCAGCACTGCAGAAGTTGGAGCTTCAGAGCAGTCACTGCTGATTGCAAGGACTAATTTTTTCTGTTTTCTTGAGAAGAAGGGAAAATCCACATGGGAATGGAGAAAGTGCTGGAAGGGCGTAATGGTCTCCACTGGTTTCAGCAACAACTTCCAGAACAACAGTGCTGTGTCTGAATCACAGTGGAGCAAGTTGTTTGACCTTTGGGACAAGAAATTACTTCCAATAGGCTGTGTCTACATTAGATTAGATTAGATTGTGCTGATCCCATTCCCTATTCAGAGCAGCTGCATGGGAGTTCACTCCAGTTCTTCCCACTGAACTTTCATCTTTCTCAGGAGTTTGTGTTCTTAGTGTTGAAATGACAGATAAGTAAACAGGACTTCTCAGAGGAAGTGAAAATATGGCTGCTTATAATTTAGTCAAAATGAGTTTCTGTATGGACATTTGTACAAGTAAGAAACTCTGGCAGTGCAAGAATGCTCACAGTTCTAACCTTCATTTAAGTTATACAGTGAAGTATTTCCAGATTACTCAGGAGGACTTTCAGAGGCTGACATGTGCATAATGCAACATCAGCAACGAGGATCCATTGATGATGTTCTTTGTGCAGAGTCATGTTTAGGCTGATCTTTGATCCAAGCAGTGTGAATGACAGCAGTTTGGGATGCTTACAATGGGTTACTAAAAAAAAAAATGTAATATGTAAAAAAAATGTAATAAAAAAAATGTAATAAAATTATTAGCACTAAGATGCAATGATGTGGTGAAAGATACAGATCTGAATCACTGAGGGAAAACACTGCATGTACAGGATGGATTCCGAGTGTCCCATCTTCATCTTACTTAGCCTGAGGCTGTGGGAAGAGTAAACAAAGAACATGTAATTGTTCCCACACAAGAACAGACAAGCCTACATTGAAAAGATAATGAGTGAAACTAGCAGGATTCAGGGACATGGCATGCAATCTCCAAGGAGAAACAAACTTCAGTCTGAGACCTTGAATATCAAAAGGAGTTGAAAGACTTATAAACCATTTGAGAAGACACAGGAGAGGAAGATAACCTTTCAGAAGTTCCCTGTGGAGACAAACTGAAGGAGAGATTGCAAAGAGAATTTAAATATATCCAACTGTTGAGAGATGCTAGTTGTTTAGATTAAATAAGTTTTAAATAGAATGAGTCAATTAGAGTTACAATGTTGTATGATTTAGTATGCTACTTGCTTAGTTTTACTTTCTTACCATGAGTAACTGGATTTGCTGAAGCCTTAGGCCACAAGCTATGAACTTTCTCTGACATCTATGCTTTTGGCTGGAATAAATTTGTTTTCTTACTAATTTTCCTAGTAGTTTGTACAGTGCTGTGTTTGGGATTCAGTATGAGAATAATAATATATTGAACACACACTAATGATTCAGTTTTTGCTTATTAATGTTTTTCCTAGGTCTTGGACTTTTTTAGTTTCCCATGGTCTATTGGTGAGCAGGTGCACAAGAAGCACAAGCCAGAAGAGAAAGAGGATACAGCTGGCAGCAGAAGTTGCAACTGGAGGAAATAAGAACAGTTAATGGCCTGCCTGTGTGGAGATGAAGAAAGAATCCCATATGGTGTTAGAACACCCCAGACCACAAATCACCATTGAACTAAAAAGTCATGCGCAGGGCACATGAGGCATGGGTCCATAAATCATAAGGGCGTAATTGCCCAGGGATGTCTTTGTTTGCAGTCCCTTTCTGGAGACACCCAGATCAAGCTGACTCTGCTGATTTAATATCACTATATTAAATGATTTATTCTTAAAAAATCCAAAGCCAAAACTCTGTGCAAGAAACCTGGGGTTGAGACTGAAGGAGAAGGAAACACACCCGAGAATGAATGTGTGTGTGAATAGGGAGTCAAAAGGGATCATCCACTGGCTCACTGGAGCTGCCCTCGGTAAAGGAGCTCCAGTCCTGTCAGTTCAAGTGCTGGGTCATGTGTGTGCAGCTCCTTGAATGGTGTGAGAATGCTCAGGCATTCTCCCTCAACACAGCCTCCTGGGGCCAGGAGAACAGCAAACCTGCCAGTTGTACATGTGGGCAGTTTCACAGTTTTAAAGATATTTTTATCTTTCATATGTAAGTCATAGACCTGGATTTAAGCTGGACATTCATTATGTCTGTCATTGACACTGGAGAAAAAAGAAGCACAGTCATGTGTGAAGGACTAACATAGTTGTAACTAATAGTCTGGAAGTGCAGACAGACTCCAGCAGGAAGAAGCATCATGATATTTCATCACACACACAAAAAAAGATGATAACTCAAGACTTGGGATGTGGGAAGAAACCTGCTCAGATTGGGGTCAGAGGTATTTTTCAAGTATAGCAATAATAATAAGCAATGAAAGAAAGAAAGAAAGAAAGAAAGAAAGAAAGAAAGAAAGAAAGAAAGAAAGAAAGGACTATACTCTTCCCTTCATGTCTTTTTCCTACTCCATATCTGTGGTTTTATCTTTTGCTGTCTTCTCCTTTTTGATATGTATAATCCTCCTAAGGGTAGCATTTATGAATGAGCCTGTTAGATAGTTGCATGTACTAGTAGTTCTTGTAACTATTCCTCCAGCTATGTGGGTGATATCCTTCAAAGAAAATGTACTAATATTTCCTAGAAGTATGATTTAACATCACACTTCTAGGAAACACTAGGGTATTTAGTGTTTCTTTGCATTAGTGCATAGAAACAACATCATTGCCCATTAACTGAAGTAGTTTGAAAAAGCTTTTGTAAAATCTTTAAAGTATCTTCTTATCTTTTTGATAGAGGTATAGTATTTTCTGGGCTTTTTTCAGCTTGTGACTGGTTCCTAAGCTGCCAGGCACTGACAGCACATTCCCAGCCTGCCAACCCTAATACCTTTGGCAGTAGATGGCTGCTTTTAGCAGCAGTTGTCTGCTGCCAAGTTACTTTGCCAAGGCACTTCTGATTTCTAGACAAGTTGAAGTGCAGGACAGGCGTGCTCAGGAAGTTTGATAAAGGGCACATCAGGATTCCTACCCATTTGTAGACCAAGCAACTGCTCAGCACATATCATACATGGTGCTGTCCCTTGCTGGCCTGCTGGTCACAACACTGCTTCATCCTAGTTTATCCTGCATTATCTCACACTGCTGTCAGTACCAAGATATAATTTTGCTTTGAAGCTTTCAGTGTCTCTTTAAGTATTGCCTAATTTGAGATTCAAGGCCTTGCTGTCAAAGACTCTTGTGATACTCTAGTCTCATTTTTTCTCTTCTTGCTTCCACAAAAAGGATTCCTTTGTGTTATTCTTCTGTCCTCACCTCTCACCCTTATTACAGTGAATTTTCTTCATGTGGAAAAAATGTTCTCATTTTGTATATAGTGATTTTTCTGAAGAATTAATTAATTTCAGACTACCTCCTCATCTGCAGCACCCATTACTGTTTCTCTTCCTGTACAAGAAAAACAGCGGGAGCTCCAGGAGGCAAACAAACTCTTTTGTTAATTAAAGCCCTCTTTTACAGTGAATCTGTGTTAGTGCAGACTTATTTGCAAGTTTATTTCATCAGGAGGATTTGGGTTATTTATTTGCAAATTTATTTGATCAGGAATAGTTTTGTTTGCTTTGGTTTCATGGCAAAACCTGGCCTGTTGTGTGCACTCCTTTTCCTGGGAAATTCCTCCATAAACCTACTCAGAAGCAAGAGCCAGAATCCACACACACCCTCTCCATTCCAGACACAGAGTGAGCCTGCAGACACCACCTGCTCTCACACACCATTTGCCCCACATCATTATTCACTCCTGTCCATCGAAAAGGAACAGAATGGAGTGAACAAAAGGACAATAGAATTACTTGGCACATGCCACCCCTCTTGCAGGTGGTGGATCTCTGGAGGCTGGAAGGAGGCAGCCAAGGTGCAGCCATAGTCTGGCAGTGGAATGGGCTTAAAGGAAAATAAGTGTGCTTCCCTGCAAAATTTTATTTTGAGAAAACATCTACAATGAATAGTGACTTCAGTTTCATTCAAACAAATTGCAGAAACTCATTTCCAACAAAAGAAGTTAGATATGATGCTTCAGGAAAAATATTAATTCTCCTTTTCAGTTATTGTGAAGATCTATTTGCATTTGCAAATATGAAGTGAAAATGTAGCAAGAATATATGCTATTTTTTCTAGCTAACATCTGGTATTTTTATTGTGGAAAAAACAAAAAACTGATATGCAAAGCATTGCATATATTTTCTTTTTAATTTATACTCTTTTGCAAAACTGATTTCTAACATTTCCTTTGTTTTAACAAACCTGCGCTTCAGGTTAGCATATCTTTGAGTCCACAATAACACATATTATCTTACAGTTAATGCATATTTGAATCTTTCAAGCGATATTTAACACGTTTCTTTTCATATAATAATATAAAATTATCTAGATGAGCCAGTTTTATTTACCCGTATTTAGATGAGGTTTGAATTGTTTCTTCTAATCCTTTTTTCTCATGTGTCTCTTGAGGGAGTTGCAATTTAAAATATCTAGAACTCTGACATGGTCATGTTGCTCTTCACACGTTTCAGTACTGTAGTAGCTCTCAGTGAGCGAAATTACACCAACCCTGCTGATGTTAGAAGCCTTCACACCTGGACAGCAAAATCCTTGTTCAGCCCTATCCCCTCCAGTAGATGTCATCGTGGCAATGGAGAATACTGCCGGGAATACCGGGAATGACATCTCTGCCAAGGCAGGAAGAAAGCTTTGCAGTAATAGACTTTGTTTCTGTCAAAACAAGGCAATTCTCTCAACGCTTTGCATTTATGGAGAGCTTTTCCTTTCCATAATGCTTTGAAAAACATGTTGACTAGTAAAACACCAGGCCGTGGTCCATGGCAGTGGTGTCCACATGCTCTGAAGATGGTTGTAAGTATAGATGTCTGGTAATCACATATCCTCTGAACAGAGACACAGCTTCCCAGGAAAATCCTGGCAGAGCTATGTCTCTCTCTGTTCGGAGGATATGTGATTACCACATCGATGTATATGGGAAGAAATGCACGTGCAATACTCAGATTGTAGATTCTTTTGATTTTGCGGTTTTTCTTCCCACAGCTCTACAGTTTCTTGTGTGTACACAGTTTCTTGTCTTGCTCAAAGCCATCATATCCTTTCTGTTCTACTTCACCCTGCCTGCCCTATTCCTCTTTAGAAATAATTTCTCCAAAGGAAAACCAAGATCCTCCTATTTCATTTTTACCAGAGTGAATCTCTCTACACCCATCGGCGCTGAGCTGCTGGGTGCCCAATCAGTTTTAAGGTTGGTGGCTGCCTCAGTGGGTCGTTGAGCAAGGAGTAAACACACAACCCTGAATTATTACCAGGTATCATTTTAATTTCTCCAACAGAGAACAAATCCCCAGAAAAGCCAAGAGACAAGTCAGCCACTGGCAGTTTTACTTGCACAAGGGCTGCAAGGCTCCAGCATACATATCTATATAATTCGAAAAACATATTGAACATATATTGATTTATTGAAAATATGTTTACCTATTGTTCGATAGCTGATCTGATTTTCTCACAAAGGTCATGAAGTTCAAGATTAGAAAAAAATATCGGACACCTTTCTCAACCTTGGAAGTCCCAACAGTTTTGTTTGAACATGTGATATGTGTTTAGTGTTGTCCCTTTTTAATTTTAGCCAGTGCTATGTCTGTGTTCTTCACGACAGACTGACAATATGTAAGATGTCATCAGATAAAATAGAGCACAAGCTGAGCTGAGTGAAGCAAGCTGCTGAACTGAAATGTCACTTTCTAAAAATCAACAGGGTGCAGCTATATCAAATAATAAGTACATAATTTGAATGTTCTCTTTTGTCTAGATAATAGCCCTATGAACAATAAGTTTTTATTTTTTAAAATAGCAGGCTTTGGGGAAGCAGATAGCAAGAAAGCAGAGCACTAATGGCCTGATTAACTTAAGAGTCTGCTTCTCTTCCTTACTCCAGTCTTTGAGACTGAAGCAAGTCTCTGTGACTAACATAAATTCTAGGGGAAATGGCCAGATAACTAGAACAAATTCATGATCTCTCAAAACTAAGAGGAAAGCAATTCTTATTGGCAAGATTTTTGTCATTGTTCATGTTCTTAAAAAAAATGTTGGCTGGAATTTTGTCCTTGACCAAGTGGAAAGGCTCTCTGCTGGCCGGAGAACAATGTATTTAATAAAAACAAAGCAACTGATACTTTTGACAGAACAAGAACAGACATCTGTCCGGCTGTTCTGAGTAAGCAAAAATAGCAGAAAAGCCCCTTAAAATTCTATTAAAATAAATGGGGTAATGAAAGTGTTGCAAAGAATGCACTTGTTTATAAGTTATCACCTCATCTGGGCACTGTCAAAGAATGTGGGGAAAAAAGGTATGTCTTTTATCCTCAGGAAATGTAGGATGTTATAGTATCGAAGTTAACAGTGAAAGCAAATTGTAAAAAACCCCTACAGTAACATTTTAAGAACTGTGAAGATATAGCTATTAACTATAAAAGCAGGAGACAAACTTAGCTGTAATCTGTCAGAAAAGGTAACAAAGATAACTACATTGCTCATGTTCACCTGTATTTTGCCTCAAATATTTTTTAGATATATTGCCCTATTTAAGAATTCTTATGTTCCCATTAGCAGTGTTCCCATACCTTTTCTAAAAACATTTTATAGCACTGTAATTTAATTTCACATAAGTCTTAAAATATTCAGTCTCTAACTCTTTGCTTTGAGAGGAGAGAATAAGCATCACAGATAGAAACCCAGAAGCTCCAAAAGGTAATCATAAAGAGACATCTCTCAGTTCTCTGTATCTCTCTCTGGGCAGGGTCAAATATGCCCAAACTCTTCTTAAAAACCTGAGCTGATGGTAATTCCACGTTTTTCTCCAGGGATCAGCAGCTGCAGTGCTATCAGCACAGTTAGAGCAGGCACACAGGAAATATGGAGGCAAACTTTTTACTCAGGCCTGTAGCAATAGGGCAAAGTTTAATGGTTTACAATAAAAGAGTGTGATTGAGGCTAGATAGAAGGAAGAAATTTCTTATCATGAGGGTGGTTAAACACTGGAAGAAATTGCCCAGATAGGTGGTGAACATCCCATCCCTGGAAACATTCAGGGTGAGGCTGGATGGGACTCTCAGCAACCCAATCTAGTTGCAGATGTCCCTGCTCGCTGCAGGGGTGCTGGACAAGATGACCTTTAAAGGTCCCTTCCAATCCAAACTGTTGTATGATTCTATGATTTCCTAATTCTAACCTTCTGTCTCCCTTGCAGCTTAGCTTGCAATTTATCATCCTATCTGCTTTAAAATAAACATTAATCTCTCTCAGGATTATGAAACTTAGCAATGTAATTGAAGCCTTAACTTTTCCTGGGGGAATTGCTTGAAATGCAAGTCTCTGAGCCAGTGCTGGTTCTTGTGCACTGGAAGAGCTACAGCTGACAGAGGATGTGGCCATGGCAGTGGGGTCAGGTCAGACCAAAAAGATGCTTCTGTACAGACACACTGATGCTGCTTTTCAAGGCTGCTTCCACACTTCTGTGTGGAGCCTACCACAGTACATGGCCTGAGGACTTCCTAACACTGGCTGGGTGTCAGGGTGTCCAGGCTTCTTCTCTGGATTAGCAGAGGATCCATGAACTTTGTAGGCTTGGCTCTAGCACCCTAACTTTGGGGCTAATGGCCTTACATCAGAAGGGAGAGCTTCCTACATAACAACGTGTGCATGTGTTTCCAGCTCTTGGGACTCAAAGGCAGAGCTGACGAGCGTGACCCAAGAGCAAGCAGTGAAATGTCAGCTGAGTACAGCTCTGAGCACAGCCACAGCCCCTTGATGAGCTCAGGGCACGCCGAGGGAGGAAGCGGTGAGCGCAGCCGGGCAGCCTCGCACACACCCCACATCGCTATCCTGGGGGACACGGCTGGGCTCGCTCCCTGCCCAACATCCCGTCACGGCAAGTTTCTCACCAAAAGAACATGCAGCTCCTGCGCTGGCCAGGGTGTCTGACCACCCTTGGAAACCGAGCTGCTAATTTTCTCTAGTCCAGCGGCAAGATAATAAATACATACATTCGGAATACGTGGCCAGGCACACAGGGGTGGGAGAGGAATTTTCTGTAGGAGTAAGAATTAGCAAGCATCTGAAGAGCCATGAAAACTCAAACATCCCTGAGTTGCTTTGCAGCATTTTTCCTCGTGTCTCTCACAGCATCCTTGCCAGCCCTCCCTGTTCCTCCTTGTGTATACAGTGAGGAGCAGATCCCAGTCAGGCTCTACAAACAGTTGTGGCTAGGGAGAGGAAACCCAGCTCAGCCGTGACAATTAGAATAGCTGTGATACTTTAATTGAGCTGCTAATACCAAGGCAGAGGTGTTGCATAGAAGGCCTGTGGGTAGCAGCTTTTCTTTCAGTCCTTTGCTGAGCAGGAAGGACCGCGGTGCTGAGAGCGTGGGCAGTGTGCCACAGGGCGCACAGGAGATGTTCTGCTGTAGCAGATCCTTATCTCTTCCTTCTAGCTTTCCCCTCCCAAAGACAGCCTCTCCTGCTGTCAGTTCTGTCATGGTGCTCTATGTTTGACTGTACTTCTCATAACAGCAATCTCCACGCTGTTCCTCTCTTCCCCTCCCTTACCTTGAGGGCTCATTTCTAAGATTTTGGACTACGCAAGCTTTGATGCAATGCTTGTGTCTTTCCACTCAAACAATTAGTCTTGTGAACTGCTGTGCTTACAAACCTACATGCTTTTAACCTCTGCTTTTTAAGTGTGAGGAAGAAAAAGTAATGGATATCCTAGCTCTTGTGTAATGAGGATAGTTTATATATTATTTATGTTTATGATGATTTGGTTGCTATGTTTTTAAATATTGCCTTATGTTAGTGGTATAGTAAGGAAAAGCTTTTTCTGTTATCAAATCGTTATAGTATTTTCTCCTCAAAGTTTAATAAAAATCAGAATCTATTATCTTGTATTTTCAGGTATTGTAAGCATCTTCTCAGTGCAAAATATTGATATGGAACATACTATTTAGATAAATGGCCTTCAACATCAAGTCAGATGCAGTTTTAAACTTGAGTTACGTGAATTTAAACTTTTGGAAAGCCTTTGCATAGTACAATAAATTAACTCTTTTGGTTTTGATTCTACTGTAGTGGTTTTGTAATAAATATTTCTTTGCAATATTAGCAAATCAAGCCACAGTAGTGTTGTGCCTCCATGTAAGCTTTGTCATGAAAAGTGCAGTAAGGAGATCTCCAGGCTGTCAGGAGAACTCCCAGCTAGTAAGAATTGCCAGATAAAAGCTGTCTTTATTTAGAATATATAAAACTTACCACAAATTATAAGTTAAGGATACTGCTTTATAGTTCTATGCTAATGTATGATTTTTATTTTTAATTTGAAGTTCCAGTAAAAGGACTTTATTCAAAAAATTGACCAACAAAATGGTTGTAGAATCCTTCCTTCCTGAACAGTTTCCTTTAAAATGCTTTGTGATAATATGAGAAATCTGCTCATATTATATATTCAGTGTTTCAGAGTCAAACAGTTGTTAGCTAGTGATTTTTCACTTTCTGGAAAGATCTGGTAAAGAGCTTTCTGCTAGAGTAATTTTCTGTCAAAACATGGATTTGATAAAATGTAACATTTTGTAGGAAGATATTGATTTCTTTTATGTTTTCATGAGAAAGCTATAGAAATATTTTATTTATGGTTGAAACAAGAACATAAAGAAGAAAACCATAAGTCAAAACTGAACATCTGACACTGTTAAAATATCATAGCCAGTGGTTTCAGAGGCCCTAAAATAAAAATTGCAGAATTTGTGGGGATTTTTTACAAAAAGTGCTGTCATCTTCTTTTTATTAGAAAGGAAATTTCGGAATATCTGTTTTTACTTCCTAGTTCAGCATGATTTTCTTACTTTTTTTCTCCCTGACTTTTTACATGCTTTGTTTACTGAAATTGTTTTCACGAAGAATGCCAGACCAGGAGCCTCCAGAGCCTTCTGCATTTGACACAAAGCTCTTGGACCACTGCTGATTTGAAGAATGACTCGATGCTCCCTTGTAGACCCAATTAGGGGAGTTAATCAAAGGCTCTGTAGGAGCGCAGTGTGAGTTCTGGGCATCTTGGAAAATCTTCTCTGAGTTTCTAATCAAGAGCACTGACTGCTCTTAATTCTGCAGCGGGTGTTGCTCCATCCTAATCAAAACAGAAGGGCTGCTCCACAGTGGTGCTCCCATCCATGGAGCAGCACGTGCTGTCACTGTGGTCACAGCCAGCCTGGCCTAGGCTGGCGCTGGGACAGAGGGCCAAGCAATTGTCCCTTCTGGAATTCTGTCTCTCTCCCTAAACATGCCCTTCTTGGTGTCTCACAGGCTACAGATTTGTTCTGAGAACAGATGACTGGAAATAACTGCTATTTTATTCCCATGGTCCGGATGCATTATCTTTTAAAAATGGTCTCTGTGTTGAATTGAGCTTTAAGGACATGGTCATATGACAGAGATTATGGTTGTTAAGTATTTATTTATCACGGATTTCTATTTTTAAAGAAGCTTACAACTCCATTATATATCTAAATATAAGAACTTGTAATGAATAGGCAGAGATTGAAAATTATGAAGCAGGCAGAAGCTCTAGTTCCAAATTATATTTCTGACAATCGAGAATGTTTTATGAAATCTGAAGATATCTTCTTCCTGGAAACACTGTTTGTGAAAGAGCACTGAGCAGTCCTGACTTCTGTGAAAGTGGAACAAAACTTCTGACTCTTTGTGGCCTTCCTCTGAGAGGGCAGTTTGAAATGGATTGCTAATGGCAAAAAACTCTGCCCTAAACATAAACTGCACTAAATGAGGTGTACATCTCTGCACAAAAATCTAAACACATTAAAAACAAAATTTATTGCATACTTTTTTTGTGCATCTAGAATATTTAAGGCTAATGTGCTAAGAATGACTGAAAACAGTAAAATAATTTAGGAGTTAGAAAAATAAAATCTGTGAAAGTAATATAAGCTGAACTATTTTCTTTTGCTAATGTGACCTGACATTGAAGAACAGTTATCTGCTGCATGAAAATAATTTGCCTGCCTTTTGTTTTCAGATGATTCATTACTTTTGATAATCATTAGAGATATAACACATTAATAACAGTAAAATTAATAACTAATGATAGCATGATCTCAGCTCCTCTGTTTGCAATTATCAGGGTCACTTAGTATGTCACAAGCCACATCAGGAGGCAGTCTCCCTCCTGACACTGGCTCTGAGCACGCAGGCTAATAAACTCCCCCTGCACTGCTATTATCTCTGCTTCCCCTGCTTGTTCTTTGGTCCTCTCAAAACTGCTGCTCTCAGAGCTGCAGAACTAGCAGTAAACCAACTCAGGGGACAGAGTTGTGTTTGAAAATACTTGGGTTTTTCTACTTGGTTCTCTTCAGACTGAATTGACTTGGCCTTTTTTGTAGCTATTGGGTCACAAAAACCAGGAGGGTCTCAGGAATAGCTAGAGGCAGCAGGTGGGAAAGACACTGTGATGGAGGCTGTGTATGCCTGCAATGCTGTTGGCAGAAAAAGTGATGGGAGTGCAGAGAAAGGCAGTCAGGTAAAGAGCTTTAAAAAACCAAAACCTCCAAACTGTTAAGTATTCTTGCTGCGATACAGATGTATATTCTTTCAAAGGTAGAAGTTTATTATCGCCCTTTAGAAGTTCCATTTGGTTGTTCCTAAGATTATGGCATTCAACTGTCTCTCTTCATCTTAGTGAAATAATAAAGCTTTTATAAACCTTTGTTGGAATTAATATCTATCTTGTCAGGAAAACAGACCTATTTTATCCAGTGTCATAGAAACTGATGACAGAATGAATTTAGACCATAACACAGTGGGAGTATTCTAAAGACAAATGCCTTAGTAAGACATTTATATTCCAAAAGCAATTTTTATCTATTATGGTTTATATTATAAAAGGTCCTTGAAAATAACACATATTTTATTGTCAACAAATTAGTATACTATATACATATGGAAATGAACAGTTCAATAGCACAAGTCTAAAAACAGCTCGGAGAGAATGGTACTGATGTCCCTATGCAGGATGGCCAAAAAAGAAGAAGTGCATTGAACCTGGTATTTTCTCAGGTTCAAGGCTCCACAGAAGTCAATAAACTTGTGTGGGAACACATTACCTGCCTCTACAGAGTAACTGAGGAAATTAACATGCGCAAGGCATAGAAGACCATGGCTTTTAAATGAGTAATCATATGGGACAGCACTTTGTGACAGTGTTGGTGGTGTTAATTCAGTGACATTTGACACAGACCAAATCACAGCCTCCTTGCCTTGATTTCACCACACAGCAATTAGATTACCGATTAACTTAATTTTTATTAATCCAGAGGATTACCAGAAGTGCATGCTTCTGAGGAATAAAATTTACATCCTGAAAGCATACTTAAAAAGAATCTCTGGTGGTAACAAAAAAATTTAAAATAAAAACTAACTATTTGTGGGACATGTAACCACATTATTTCAAGATTGTTCTTCAGAGCAGTGCAAGGATGTCAGTAGGAAAAAAAAATAGGGGAAAAATAGTACTTGTATTTGAAAAGGCCTTGGAGTGCTGCGGAATGAGGATTGCCCACAATTGCTTCACTTGGGGAAGGCTGGTAAGAATCCAGTACCTAAATAATGATTAAGACACGGCTGATGAAAATTAAGAGGCACTCAATTGCGCGTCCTTCCCATCAGGGTGCCTGCAGGCATCTCCTGCGGAGCTGTCAGCCGTACCTTGGCTGGGCTGGGGCACTGTCAGACCTGACTGCCTGCCCCTGCTCCTGCCTCCAGCTCTGGTTTTATTTCCAAGTGACAGGCCGGGGGAACGAGTGACTTGGGACAGCGGCAGAGCACTCGCGGCTCTGGTGCCGCTCTTTCGAGCGCATCCCGAGCGCGGCCGCCCCTTTAGTTCCGAGTGCCCGCCGCCCCCCGCGCTCGCAGGGCAGTTTCGGGAGCGGGCGCTGCCCCGAAGGGCGCATCTCCCCGCAGGGCACGACCCTGCCCGGAGCTCCGGACTCCGCTTGAGCTTCCCCTAGGTCCACGCTCCCGGCCCAGCCGCGGCACGGAGCCCATGACCCGTCCGGCCTCCATGCCCGGTCTCCGCGCCCACCCCCGGGGCGCCCTCACAGCGCGCCCCCCGCTCCCGCCCGGCCTCGGAGCGGGCCGGCCCCGCCCATCGGGGAGCGGGGCGCGCGCACGGCCCGCTCTGCCGCGCTATTGGCTGGCGTGACCGCGCTGCGCGCTCCGGTTGGCTGCGGCCGCCGCCAGGCAGCGGCGGGGCCGGGCGGTGTCCGCCCGCCGCTGCCGCTCCCGGCGGGGGGGGGAGTTTGAGTCGCGGGCGCGGCGAAG
>NW_024519206.1:10519620-10520118 GCF_017590135.1 Pyrgilauda ruficollis | reverse complement strand
CGCCGCGGGGCGGGGGGGGGGCGGGGCGGCCCCCCCCCGCCGCTGCCGCTCCCGGCGGGAGGGTGAGTTTGAGTCGCGGCCGCGGCGAAGCCGCCGGGCGGGAGGGTGAGTTCGATTCCCGGCCGCTCCCGCGGGGACAACTTTTTTTCCCGCGCGGGGCTGGCGCATCCCGACGGGGCGGCCGCGGCTGTCGGGCAACTCGCGGCCGACTGAGCGGAGCCCCCCCAGGCTGCGGGTCCCGCGCCCCACCCTGGGGCAGCCGGCGGCGCGCGGCTGGGGCGGCGGGGGGTGAAGGGCGCGGGGAGGGAGGCCGGGAGGGGGCGGCGGAGTTGCCGGGGGCAGGGCCGGTGCCCGGGGGCGATGGAGGGGCAGGGCGGCACCCTGCCCCCGGTGCGGGGCTGCGGGGCGGCGCTCCGGGCACCGGCTGCGGCTTCCCCCGTTGCCGCGGGTCGTCCCGGGGCCCCGCCGGCATCCCGGCCGCGTCTATCAGGGTCACTT
>NW_024519206.1:10249881-10519611 GCF_017590135.1 Pyrgilauda ruficollis | reverse complement strand
GCTCGCCGCGCACCGCCCGCACCCGGTCCGGCCGCGGCAGGGCACGGCGGGCAAGCGGCGGCATCGCCCGGGCGTCTGGGGGCCGGCGGGGCAGCGGCGCCTTGTGCCGCCGGGAGAAGGCGGCCGGGGCTGCGGTAGAGACAAAGGAGCTGCTCCCGCGGCGTCCCCGGAGCAGGGCAGGCGGCGCGGTGCCTGGCAGCGGCTTCCCGGTGCCGCCACGGAGCCTCGTGGGGAGGTTTGGGGCAGAGTTGGCGGCGTGCTGCGGAACGCCTTGGTGCTGACCCGTGCTGTGGGTGTGTTTGGCGGCGCCGCCGCCGCCGTGAGTTGGTGCCCGCCGCGGGGATGCGGGAGGTGGCAGCAACAGTTAGGATCGCGGAGTTGGGGAATCCCAGCGGGCAGCGCCGCAGGGCTTGCGCCTCCGCGGGCTTCCTGCTTTAACTTGGAGCACGTTAAATCCAAGTGGCCTTTGTGTGTCAAAGGTAGTGCCCGTGGATTTGTCCTGTCCCGTGTAATCCCGACAGCCATCACGTTTGTTTCCCGTCCAATTGAATTCTAGCTCTCTGCCGAAAAAGCTCCCCAGCCTTAGGTTCACAGGGAGCAGATTTGTGTGCTTGAAGATTACGAAGTCCTGCTAGTATGGACCTTTCAGGAGTTTTAACCTACACTGCCAGTGTGTGAGGAGATAACTGTAGAAGAGCCAGATATTAAAATTTCTGTTACGTGGTTGGTGTTGGGATCCTTAGCTGCAAATTCAGATTTAGTGACTTTTTTTAAGGCAAGCTGAGCAAATTGCACTGCAAAGCTGCAAGAAGCCATGTTATGGACTAAAGTGTAGAGTGACATTGATGACTGCATTTTGTCGTGTCTGAAAGGCTTTTCTGCAGTTTTTCCCTCCAATGATGGACTTACATGCTACAGTGGTTTTTCAGAAGTTTGTGCTTTCCACAGTATCATTGAAAAGTTGGGGTTAGAAGGGACCTTAAAGTTTATATAGTTTCATGCCTCTAATGGCATCTTGCTTTTGTTCTCTCCACCTTTCAACAAGTTATTTTATGTTACAAAAATAAGTAATGTTGTGTAATGTGGTCAAATTAATTTGCAATCTATTGTAGTTTCATCAGTGAAATAGTTTTGGTAAAAGTAGTATACTTTGAAGTTGAATTTTAGATCCTTCTGGCAGTGTTTTTGGGTGTATTTTTTCCTCCAGAGTAGGAAAAAATATAAAGCCGCTAATTTTGAAATACAAAACCTGACCGCTTCTCTTCTGTAATAATCTCTTCGTGAGGCAAGGCACTTCTAATAGGCCTTTTATCAGAGGGATGATATTTTTGGGGAAGTTCTATACTACTTGCGATGATTTATTAACTGTAACAATTCACTTCCTTGCAGTGGTGAGCTGTTTTAAAGGGACATGTTATATTTAATCAGAAAGCTTCTTCCAAGGAAAAAGGCTGTCAGGGGCAGGATCACATTGAAATTCTGCTGTAGTCTCCTGAATGGGCGGGTTTGCTTTCACTTGAGAGAGTCCATGGGAGACATGTTCCCAGGCATAGCTGGGTAGTTAAGTCACTTGGATTCTGATTTTGTGAGGACTTGTATCACAAGCATGTACGTGAGATATTGTAAGGCTGGGCACTACAAGTGGTGTGTGTCATCTGTGTTTTACTTAGCACAGTGGGGCTGGCTCTAAACTGGGAGACAAGCCCATTTGCTGATGCATGTGACTGGGTCAAACCTAATAATAAGTCATAATAATGGGTTGAAGTCTCATTCATAGTACATGTTCCTCTAAAACCCCAGTATCTTGAACCTTCCTCATGGAAATTGATTTTCATTAAAGCCTGCCTTGAGGTACATATTAGGTTGTCTTCTTAACCTGTCACTGACTTTAATGCATGCAATGTGAAAATCATATTGTTCATTCTGGAGGTATAAATTATTAGTTATAAAGTGTTGGCTAACGTCTGGTTATTTTAATTAGAAAATAAATGGTCTGATGTGACACTGTGGTTTTGTCAGATTGTATGGAGAATGCATGGTTTGCAAAATTATTTAAGAGAAAAGTCACAGTTCTCGGGTTTCCCTTTGGGACTAAGAGCTTGTGGAGTATTTCAGGCTTTAGGATGAAACTTACATGAGGCATAAATGTTTATGTTGATGAGAATATGAAAATGTAGTAGCTCTTGTGCTCTTAACAAAGATCACCTGTGCACTCAGCAAACACACAAAACCTCCGCCAGGAAGAGCTTTAGACTTAAATCCGTTAGGTGAATTGCCAGGTCAGGTTTCATTCCCAGCCCTTCCCTTTGACAGATGCGCTCTCTGCATAACCTAGCACGCTTCCTCTCTCACAAATGGAAGGCTGGGTAGAAAGCTGATCTATCCTTAGGTCTCCCATGGGACTGTGTGGGTAGTTTTGTTAGCAGAAGTGGAAGTTACACCTGTGAATCACTGCACTCGCGTGCGGTATGGCCAGTGTTACCCAGCAGTCAGGCTTCCATGAGCAAGGTGCATGAAACTTAAGCAGGAGATCTGATCTGGCTGTGTAGGAAATGAAAAGCCTGCCAGTCTGACCTTCCCTGCCTGCATACTCTATTTTCTTTGAAGAGAACTAGAGTCCAAATCTTGTACACTTCAGAAAAACTGAAGTCTGCCCATCTGTAATTATATTCTGAGGTTAAAGAGTTTGACTGGAGTGACCCTGTCTAATCTCTGAGACTTCCATGGGATTATGGAAATACAGCATGCTTAAAACCTGCAGTTTATATGCAGTGTCTTTCAGTGTGTTGGTTTGTACTTGGTAGGATGTAGCTGAGATAGGTTGTTGATTTACTGGAATCTTGTAGTTTCCCTGCTTAGGAGAATTACAGCTTTTGTTTTGTTAATGCTGTTCTGCTTAATTATGCAAGGATATGTATATATATAAAAGACCACTTAAATTAGAATTTTAGGCCTGAGATCTTTTCTTTAAATCTGTGTTTTCTTTCTGTTCCAGGAAAAATAGCCCTTTTGGTGTTTGCTGTTCTCAGTTGCTAGAATTGAAATGGTGATGTATGAAATGCACATTTGGAAGTGGAGAATGTGTTGGAATTAAAGCATTTTTTATTAGCATCAGTTATTTAAAAACTTAAATTGGATTAGTTTATTCGAAATGCTTTGTGGGATCATCTTGGAAGGCAGCAACAAGGTGTCAGGATAAGGACAGAAATCTGCGTCAGTGTTGTTGAAGACAAGGAGTACTAAAGTATGAAAATGTTTTTAATGTGTAGCAACTGCATATTGCTGCTAGGCTGTGTTTAAAGCTGCTGCTCCAGCTCTGCATGCCATTAAAATGTTTATTCCTGCAATGGCCAGACTCTACTCTATAACACGTAAGTGTATGCCCACACTTTTTAGACTAAGTGCTTCTGCATGAACTTGAGATTTTCTCTATAAACAACTGACACTTGAATTACTTAAAGTTATTTGAAAACTTTAAAAAAGTTGTGCTAAAGGCTGAAAGGTGAAAAATGCTTCTGCATTTGTTCTTTCTGTAAATCAGATTTCTATCAGAATTTGTGTTGGAACTTTGCTCGCATGAAAACTCAAATACTCTTGTATTAGATACCAAAAAAAAAAACCCCAACAAAATACAAAACACCAAAACCAACTTCTGAAAGATCGAAGAACTTGTAATAGTTTTCAGCTTATAGCACTTCTAAATTAGTGCTGGATGTGAAGTATTTTCTTGTACTTGTGGTGAAACTGTTTTGAAGCCTTTGCCCTAATCAGGACCACGTTCAAGAGGAGCAGAATAAAAATAGCATCTTGGCCGAGTCTGTGAGGGCAGCTGTTATTTATGGCAATTTCTTTGGTCACATCCCCACATGAACTTACATGCTTTGCTAACAACTGGAAAGACAGTGAGTGAAAGCAGTATAACTTACAGCCAAGTGAGTCCCGAAATTGTCTGAATGTGACACTATTTTGTCCTGTTGTGCCAGAAAGGGGAGGATGTTGGTGTAGGTGTTTGTGCAGTGAATTAAGGGTTCTGTTTATAAGGCTTCAGGTTAACTTCTAAATGGTGTACAAATGTAAAACAGATGGGTTCAATAAACAGTATTTATTAGTAGCATTATTTATTAGAGCTGGAATCAATAAAGGACATGGAATTTGGACAGATACTTAATTATCATCACTCTTGTATATGGAGAATGCCATGGAAAGTGAGGTTGTGCATGAAACGTTTCTTAATTTATAAATGACCAGCAATGCTGAAGAATCATCTGAGTGTTGAGATGGAGACTTAGAAATGGGTTATCTCTTCAAAACAGATGTATGTTTTTGTTTCTCCATTTCTAACCTCTGATGATATGAAATGCTGTGTAGCAACTGAAGCATAGCAAATAAATGTAGGTGAAAGTAATACTAGTAAAACATGGTTATTGCTGATGCAAAAGTTGCTAAGTATTTGCATTCCATCCTCTGCATTCCATCCTGATTGGCACAAGAGCTCTCATTCTAAACTTTGTGATAAAAAATGTATACTTGGGGCACTTTTGATGGCTATTAAATACAGCTTTGTTAGGCTATCTTATCTCAACTTTTCTCTATCTGGAATCTAACCTTTATTTAAAAATAGCATAGCATGCTCTGAAGCTGCACTGGGTACTAATTAACACACTTCAGTGCTTAAAGCCATGCTGTCTCCTAAGGTTTCCTGCTGTTTGCACTGGATAAATATTTATGCTTCAGCAAGGCATTAATTTCAACCTGACAAACAGTGCATACACCTTTAATATTTTGCTAATACTAAACACCATGATTCACTCCTTTTGCTATATTTTATTGCAGTTCTTTCTTTTTTTTTTTTTTTAGGAAAGGAGGAAAAAATCCCATTACACTTTAAATATGTGGTAGGAAATTAGATATAATACTCAACAATTAACCTGTCTAGTAGTCTGAGTATTGTACAGGAGCTAGTGGTGGATAATATAAGATCTCCATGAGCATCTGGTTAATGGACAAGGCTGTACTATGTAGTGATTTGTAAAAGCAATTATTTTCTATTAATTCTTTTCAATCCTTTAGTACTATTTTCTGTATTAAAGGAGACGACTGGAATATGTGTAAAAGCATTAAGCTGACCTAGTAAATTTTTTAAAATTGTATTTGACAAGTTTTAACACCAGCTACCTTCTCTGTTAGGGTACTGTGAATATTTTCAGTGTACTGTGCAAAACACGTCAGGTATGCTACAGTTGCATCTTTACCTGAGGTAGCAGACTAAAGGATCTTCAGGTATAAAAAGGATTTTTTTTTTCTTCTGGTAAATACTCCTTTGCAGTATTTGCTGGCTGAAGGAAATTGTGTTTCTTCCAGATTTGAAGTAGGTAGACTGCAGCATCATGTATTTGGTGTTAGGCTGATGAAGGGGAGAGCAGTGTGATCAAAGTGGGGGAAGGAGCAGGGTTGGGAGGTTCCTTAGCTCTTGGTGCTAAAGCAACAATTTTATGTTCCTTACAGTCAATTTAGACTCGTTTTGCCAGTGAAATGCTGAGTATTATCCTACGGTTTGTGCTTAATAGCACATCTGGTTAAACCAATTACTATATACTCAGTTAAAAGAATATATTTCTCATTGACTTCCTTTAGGCTGTGCCAAAATACCTGCCTGCTTCATGTCACATGCTGCAGACGTGCTACTGTTTTTACTCAGTTACAGCTTTTAGGCTCAATAAGCTGCAGTCTTTCCGCTCACATGTCTTATGTTCCTAATTGTATTGACTCCGTATGTCAGCTGTAGAAAGACTAATAGGCTCCTGCATTTTTCCCCCTGCTTTGAACTAAATTCCCAGTGCAGCAGCCAGAGGAGCAGGTGAGGGGCTTGTGACAGTAATTCTGCGCATCTGCTTACACGTGCATCTGCAGCTTTGTGAGTGCTGGTATAATAATTACGAATTTCTGCCTGACTTAAAGAGAATGTGATTTATATTTAACTGTAAAGCTGAGGAAAAAAGTTTGAGTTTCTTTACCCCTCTCCCTGTTTTCTCAGCATTATGTGTCAGCACTGTAAATTAGGGGTATTTTTGCAACAGTCATGTTGTGATGAGACACTTCAGGCAATCAAATTTGTTCTGTTACTCAGTGAAACACAAAATAGGAAACATCTGTTTTGCTTAGTCTGTAACGATACAGCTTGGAGTAACAGGATTCTGTTGTCTCAGCTGGAATTGGTTGAAGTTTTGTTGACTTCAGTAACGTGTACAAATATAGCAGATCTACTCTTCCAGCACTTCTGCATCATGCTGGGGATTGGCTGAGTAAATTTGCAGTCTCTGCTACTTTTAATTTTTTTGCTGCCTTACTTTAGTTTGGTATATGTATTTTCAATATCATTCTCTTTGTTCTTAGGCTGAAATTTAAGAATATGTAAAGCATATGCATTTGCATTGGTACCAAGGGTTTTTACTAGAATGGAATCGTTATTTGTGCAGTGATAATTTCTTCCAGACTGTTACTGGCAAACTGTAGCTGCACAGGGAAGAATGATAATGATTTTCTACCCAAAACAACATAGTCACAGGAGATCTCTAAACTGTGCTGTTCCCTTGTGTACATAGTGCACACATTCATTCATTCATTCCTTAAGGAAGTAATGGAAATCTTTAGTTCATTCCTATTTTAGTGGTATTCAAAAGTGGCTTAGGTTTTGTCCTGTTTTGGTAAAGAAGTGGGTGCTAGTTCACCTGTGCTCACAAAGCTGCTCCAGTTCTGTGAAACAGTGGCAGAGACTGCCTTAACCATTTACAGCTGCTTCTTGGTGTGGTAGAATAAAAGTCCTGTATAAATTCAGTAGGTGGAGAAGGATGTGGATACATTTGATGTCAAGGGAAGAAGGAGCACCTAGATGAAGGTCCTGCTTGTACAGTAAATAGAGGAACTGACAAAAGTGGGCGAAGAAAGTTAACTGAGTGATGAAACAGGAACCAAATGATGCCACACCCTTGAAGAAGTTCCTTAAATTTGTCTATTGATGTTAAATGATAGGTGTGTGACCTTTTTGTTTTGTGCTATTAACCCTCACCCCTCAAATGTCATATGGTTTGAAAAGTCACCATTCACTTAGATTATATTTAGGTTTTTTTCATCCAGTGTGATGGAGTTTGCTTTGCTCTTGGTTCATTGCAGCACTTCTTTCATATGCTTATGACAGTTTTTACAAGCAGAACATGTTGTGTCCAAGGGTTGTTGGACTGTATTGATGTCCTTTGGCTGGGGTTCATCCAGTCCACTATGCCCCAAATACATGTGCAGTCAATGACCAATTTCCATGTATTGTCACAACTGTGTCTGCCATTCAAGTGACTTCTCAGACACAGCTTGTAAGCACAGTACTCTAAATCAAGTTCTCAAGTTCACAGACCTGAGGTTATTACAGAAATAAATTTTGATCACTTTGTAGTTAGGCTACAGAAATATTTGCCTGGCTCTAAATCATCAGATTTGTACTCTAAGCCAGAACTCTGAATTGATTACTGATTATAGAAGCACCACTCACTTCTTCTAGAACTACTAGATACGTGGGATATGTAATAATGCTCTTAAAAGTCAGGCCTGTCTTGAGCAGAAGACATTGTGTGATTTAATGAGAATGCAAATAAAAGAGAAAAAGAAAATGAATGCATGCGTTGTTATTTTAAATCTTAAACTGTTTTCTGCTACTGAAGTGGTAACAATATAAATTCTTTAGAAACTTTCTGTTGTTGTGACTTTGGAATAATGGCAGATTACTTGATAATACCAATTAACTTGGAAATCTGAACTCAAATAAAGAGTCCTTCCAGAACCTGTATAATTTGAGTTTTATTAGCTTTCTATTTCTTGGAATAATTAATATTCTGACCTTTAGGTGCTTTCATGAAATGGGAACTTTTTATTTTAAAAGCTTTTTCATCTAACATGAATTCAATCTAAATTAATACATCTCTTAGTGTAAGAGAATTATAATCCTTTTCTGCTTTGACAGTATTATGCTTTTGGGATTTGACTTAAAAAAAAATTACAATGCAGAGCAAGACATACAGGGTAGTAAATTCTCTTGAGACTTTGAGTTGCATATATTTTGTCTGTACTACAGCATTTATATGTGACAGTAGAACATTTAATGTATTGGATTCTGAATGAGACAGAAGTGTGGGTCCTGCCTCTAAAAATTTTAGTTGAGAAGTCATGTTTTTCTGTATCTTGCAGAGTATGTAAAAACCCACAAAATTGTTCTTAGTTGCTCTGAAATGTTTTTCAAGTGAATGTGTCTAGTCTTGTGAGTGTATGCAGACGGGCTGTTGTGGGGGTGGGGGAATGTGAAGGAATGAGGAAGAATAAGAGAACTGTCATGAAGAGATAAAGCATGTTTCTCCTGAAACTGTTTAACACAGCCAAATACATGCATTGCATGCATATGTCGATGGATAGTTTTAATTCTGTAATTTAACAGGGAGCAGTTATCCACCACTAAAACTAAGTCCTAAGGTTATTTGCAGTATTGATGCACCCCTCTTCTGGAAAATGTACCTTGGTATAGATTGGGGGGTTTTTTTCCCCTGTGAAAATGAGCTACTAAAACACCTGTCAGTAGACTATAATAAACCTTTTTTTTGCTATAAAATCTGGGTATATTCCTGATAGCAAGGTTCCTGCTTTTCTTTGATGATATTTGAGAAAATGGTAGAGTGGTACACTGGAGATAATATTTTGCAGATAGAAAGCTATCAGGACTGCTAATGCTGCTGCATTGGTTGGTAGGGTTAGGGTGATGGGATGTATCATAGCACTTACTTAAAATAAAGGCTCTGGAGTGAAAATGAAACCTTTCCATTGCAGTTGTATTGGATCATGTATGATATTATGCTACATTGTAGATCTTCCCTGGGTAGCCCAGTGCGGTGACACAACCGATCCGGAGAAGTCGCTGGGAGCCCTGGGGAGAGTTCTCTTTTCTTTGTGAAGGGCTGGGTGCCCTGGAATAGGTTTGGCCTGAAAGAGGCCTGTACTTTACCAGATGAGGCTGTCCTTGCTTAGCAATGGTATTCCCCAATTTAATGTTCCCACAGAAACCTTCCAAACCGCAACTACTCGCTCAGTCTCCCTTTCCCCCTCTGCCTCTCCTGTGCAGGGATAGAGAGGAGCATTAGGGGCACAGAAAGTAAAGATTACAGGCTGAGATAAGAACAATTTACTGGAAACAGAAATGGAATAAGAAAGTGAACAGTAACAGCTACACTATCAATAACAACGTGCACAAAATAGGGAAACAATTCACATGTGATCGCTCACCATGCAGAGCTGGCTACCCAGAGTGCTTCCCTGGCAATGATGAGGTGGTATAAAATAGCTATGGATCCTGGCTATGCCCTTCCTAGCTACTGCAGAAATTAACCCTGGCCTGGCCTGAACCTATCATAAGTCACTTAAGCACCAGGGACTTCTCAGTTCTCAGTTTGTGGAGCTCCTCGCATTTTATGGAGGCAGAAGGGCGACTGAGTTGAAATGAAGTCCCAAGAGCTGCTACAAAATTTCTTCCTCGTGTGGCTTGTGTAGGATCTTCTAAAGTTAGTGTCTGGCTTGCAGGTTGTCATGGTTTTACAGGCAGACATCTCTGCTTTCCAAATTGAATGAGGTGCAGATACCTAGAGCAGGGTTGAAAATAGGCAGTCTCCAAAAATCTCACTCTTAGCCAGCAGAATTGCGAAGTTTTGGTCAAAAGTCTTGCATTCTTAATGTTGCTGCTAAAAGCAGGTGAAGAGTCTCTCAAACTCCTGTCCTGCTTTGGGAACTGCGTCTTTTTCCTTTTAGGTCACTGCTAAACTACTTGCCAGATGAATGCTTCTGGATTTGTACTATCTGAAACTATGTGCTGTAATGGTAGAAGGTGTTAAAATTGTGTCTTTTACAGTCAATGCTCAGAGACTGGGTTCAGGCCCTGCTCGGTTCTCCACATGTTTTTTAGTCATACTCAAGCTATTGTGCAGCATCTGCCTGTGCATGCTTTGCACTGAGAGCCTTTCAGCAGCTGAATTACCCAACACCTTTCTTTTCATATGGCTGAATGTTCTGAACAAACTCTAACATGAGATGACTTGCAATTTTCACTTAGAAAACAAAACTTGGTTTTTAAAATTAGCTTGCAGCAAATTGACTTCACAAATAGATTAAGTGAATAACTGCCTGTAAAGGTAATACTGTGGTAGCATTGAAGGTTGAGGAGGCAAGGAACTACATGTCACAGCATTGCTACCAAAATAGTGCTCCATGCTTTTGAGAAGACCACTGCTTAGTTCAAGACTTAAATGCAATACTAAAATTAAAGCTGCAACACAATTATTCTCCCTATAGTTTATTATATTTCACTGTTTTAAATTGGCCTTTGGTTTTGAGAAAGCTTCCTAACTTCATAGGGATGTAGTGTACTTTGGGCTTAGGGAACTAAGGTGTAAAAGAAAAGTAAGTATGTTTGGGGTTCTGTACAGAATGTTTCTTGTCTGTGGTGAACTTGTACAGCATCGCTTTTCCTTACAGAACTGATAAGAGCACTGTGTCATGTACTCTGGAATTAATTGCCAGTTCACTGATACGAGTTATGGAAGTCTTGATACATAGAAAACAGACAAGATTTCTAAAGCTTTTTAGTTCATTTATTTGGTTAAGCTTGTGCTTGTACTCATTTTATGTGGCTTAATTTAAATTCTATTTCTGTATGATGCACATAGTTATTATCTTGATTTTTCTTTGTGTGTGTTGGAACAGTTAAGTATATTAATCCAGAAAACATAAGGATAATTAAGACAAGATTTTTCAATTATGTGTGTTTTATTCTGTCTAAGATCATGCTGTTTATATATCTGTTCTTTCTTAAAGAGTCAATAAGATGTAAACAGTCATGTTTGCATGAAATAAAAGTGGAGGCAAGTATATTTTAGCTGCTAAAAAAACTGCTTTGAAAGTAATAAATCTTACTTCATTTCCCTGTAATGAAACTATTGATGAATTACAGATGATAGAAAAGCTAACATTTGAGGATATGCTGCAGATGAAATAGTTTGGAAGAGTAGGGATTCTGCATGCCAGAGAATGGGGTGTAACTGGAGTAAGTTGTCTTACAGGCGGTCAGTTTTGGCTGACTATGCTTTTCAACATGGCAGATGTACTTAGAGTGTGCCTTTGTGCAGTAGGCAACGGGGAAGAAATAGTAAAGCAGGATTAAAAAAGGCAGCAAGGAAGAAGTAGTAGAGGACAATGAAAAAATAAAATTCAAGCTGTGGAAGTTATTTTGTCTTGCTTCATTTTGGCACTGTACCGTTAGGGCTGCTTTTGCCCTGCCTAAACAATATAGGTCTGATTTACTATGGCTTGTATAAATTCAGGTGAATATATCAGTGCTTGTAGTCTCTTATCTCTATCCTGGTGACCTGCTTGACTGGCATGAGTAATTTTGTTTTCTTGGGAAACAATTCCCCTTGGTAGGAAAGGTTGAGTACAAGGTTAGTTGAGTACAAATGTGGTTTGTAATTGATTGCTAATCTGAAATTGAGCAAATAAATTTGCCAGGAGTCAAAGATCAGGATTAAAATCTTCCAAAGCCTGTCCTATTAGGAGTCTTACCTTCTGCTTGAGACTTTTTAGAAAGCTTTAATCATGAGTGTTTTGGGTCATGTGTGCCTGTGTGACTGTTTACCAGCAATGTAAATGGCCTTGTGGTTTCATGACCTCAACCACAGGTTTGTTGGTTTTTGGTTTTTTTTTCCTCTCTTGACAGAATTGAAAGGTTGTAGAAGACTGAGTTACAGTTTGATACATCAAGTATTTGATGCTTTACAGCCGAGAAACCTCCAAACAGTATTCTGTGGTACTAGATACTTTGCACAAGAAACAACTGCATTTAAGACAGTTACTTATAGTTTCTATATGGTCTAGCTGATGTATGGTTGCTTTCTATAGACTATTTTTTTCCTTAATTGCTGGCACCAAAACCGAATTGAGGTCTGTCATCTGTGGCTGAATATTAATACATGTGGGGTTTTTTTTAATTGTAATGGATATCATTCAGGAGGACTTTTCCATTTGGTGGACAAATATCTATCACTTTGTCATATTCCAAGTGTTAAATTGTTGGAGAAGCATATGTGCACAGGATCAGGAAGTATTTTTTAAATATATATTATGGAAGAGTCCACTGACTCCTGACTCTTTAAGCTGATGTTCCACATTGTGATACAAAGTGTGAACTCTAGATAAGAGCTTCTGTCTATGGTTGCTTCTGTCACTGACAGAGGGGAGGGGAAAATGAGAAGCAAAACTGAATAATGCCTTTGGCAAGATGAAATTAAAATTGACTGCGATTTCTCTTCCTATGGTTGAGTAATCTTTACAAACGACTGGAAACCAATGTTCAGAACAGTTATTTTTTAGTGTTCACTACTTTATTATGCAGAAGACTGCAGAATGACCATAGGAAACCAGATGAGAATTTCTGAAACCTTATTGTCTAGCAGTGGCTGTTAATAGAGGCCAAGAAAGGAACTGAGAGAAAACTGGAAGAGTGTGCTGGGGGAGCAACCTTTGACTCCAGCTTTCTGAATAGAAGTGTTTATATATTTAGTGGCTCTGGATAGATTTTCCATGCATATGTCCCAGTGGGTTTTTTTTCTGTGCACTTACGTAAAGTTCATCTACCTGGACCTCAGTGCATACTTCCTTCCTACATTGTTTTTGGTAATTCTCGTTTTGAGCCCGTCACCTCTAGTGTCATCTACAACTTGTTATTTCTCTTGTTAGAAGATGCTGAAATAACCATTTTAGGAATTTGCCTGAGCCTAAGTCAGTGATGTTTGGTGCACCATAGCTGTCCTGTTTTAAGCTGAAGATGGCAATTATCAGAGAATATTTGATACCGAGTCTCTGAGCACTGTTTGCAGTTGTATATTTGAATAGAACATGTGACTGTTTCAGGCTTAGCACAATGTGGTGTTTGTTTCTTTGTGGAAGTTTGAAAAAATCAAGAAGTCAGGCCTGACCTTTGTGGTTTCTGAAACCTGTCAGAGTGGCTTTTGGAGTCCACAGTAGCATCTGTTTCTTTTCTCAAGAGACTTCAAGTGTTTTGCTGGCCGTTATTGCACCTACAAGTATCTGAACAGAACAACTTGACCATATTCAAAATTGTATAGAAGATGAACAGATCACTGTATCACTGAGTTGTGCATTAACATCAGGAAAATACATTCTGTTCTTTGGCAATTGAATCAAGAATACACTTGCCTGAGTGTTCTTTCCTGTTCTGTGGCTTTCCAAGGATTGTGTCTTTGTGAAGTGAGGGAGAAGAAAGGGTTCAGCAATGTGAATTTTACATGTAGACTGTAGTCCTTTAAATGAGCTTGATGAATCAAGTAAGAGCTGACTAAAAGGTTTTTAATATTTCTTGTACCGCTTCAAAAGGGAAGAAAAATTGAGTCCTCATTGGCCCATCCCTACTTCTGTGTGCTAACTACTATAGAACAGAAGATGAACATTTACTGGGGGCTTGATCTCTTATGCTTATGGGTCTGATGCATCCTAATGGAATGCTGGAATGCTCACAAGTTTACTTTGTTCCTGTTTTGGGGTGAGTTGACACATTTTCGCTGATGGTTCATAAATAGCTTAACTTTCTGCTTCATGTGGCCCTTTTAGCTAATTTTTTTTTTTTAATTTTTTTTTTTTTAGCAAATAATGCAGACTTCCAAGCAGATACTTTACAGATTAGGTAAAGACACAGTATATGCTTACTCTACTCTTCCAGCAATTCCCAGAGGATGAGACTTGAGCAGTTTTTGGCTCCTGTTTTTGTTTTTTCCAGCTCTGTGACTTTCCCTAGCAAATGTCTAATACTGTGGTTTCAGAAGGTCAGTTCTTCAGAACTCAAGCATTCGTTCTTTATCCAAGTCCAGCCTCCTTGTATTTAATCCAGACTGCATTTACACACTTGCATTCTGTGGATGCATTCCACAAATGCTGGGTAGCTGTAAAGAGCAAGAAAGCCACCTATTGTGAGAATTTCTTTTTAAAGAAAAGCCTGTGCATGTGTTGTCTGTGATTTCATTCAAAGACACAATTTGATATTATTAAAGTCTTGTGTGACAGGTATGAAAATCCAAGTAGATGGATGCATTAGTAAATTTCCCAGACAATGTCTTAATTTGTCTTGGCTGGCCCTCTGCCAACTCAGTGCCTGTAACTTTTTCTCCCTCCTCTATTAAAAACAGGAAATTCAGTAAGTTCCTGATATATTTGTGCTGTAAAGGGTGAGGAAGGGAAAATTACCTATTTAGGGACTTTGTAGAAGTCTCTTCTGAGACTTGCTTTTGTCCAATAAATTTCTTTGGTGTCTTATTCAAGTTACACTACTCACCTTGAAACAAAAGAAAAATTGTAATTTCCAAAGGAAGGAGACTTACATTATTGTATTAGAATAGAGCAAGACCAATTAACAGCTGTCAGAGGCTGCTGAGGACTTGGGAACTTGTTAATTATTATTTATTTTAAATCCTGTCTTTGGCGGCTGATCCACGTTGGGAGTCTTGTGGAAAATAAAAGTGCTTTTAACTCACAAGGCACAAGAATACAGGTTATATTAGCCATATAAATACAGACAATTAGCCATGTGTTAGCTAGACTGCATAAGGTATGCCTGCTTTCATGTGGCAAATATGAAGATAAGACCTGCAATGCAAGAATATTACCTAAAGTGGCTTAACTTCATGTGTGAGATAAACTAAGAATATATATTGTCTAATAAAAATTCAGCAGTCCTGAACCACCTGGCTGTTACTGAGCTCCATCACAGGTAGTTTTGTGGCATGTAAATAATTGAGACTTCTCTTTCCTGTAACAGTCTTCATCAGGAGATCCAAATGAACGAGGAGCATGGGGACATTTGAAGCTCCTCTTCACATTTAATCAAAGTATTGTTTGATTTATGGTGACAAAAGTTGTTTCTAAAGAAGTTCTCAAACTCCAACTCTCATTGGAAAGCTTTGCAAGGACTTAGTAGGAAGAGACAAAAAAAAATCATTTAAAGAGAATTACATACTGATGTACCTTAAAGTAAGACTTTTTTTGTGAAAAATTCTGTGTAGTGTTTGCTGTGTTATTTGAATTTCCAGTTTTGGTATTTATAAAGTACATTCTTAATGCAATTTTACACTTTTTTTCCCTGCTTTTTTTATCCTCAAAGTAGCAGGTATTTACTTTATCCTCTTTATGTTGCTTTAATTCTGGAGTGGCTGGGACATCTCATGTTTACAGTCTCCTGTATCTTGCAGTTATATCCACTGAAACAAAGCTGTAATTAAGGCATGGTTTTTTTAATCCTCTGGGTATTTTTTTTCTGTAGAAGTTTAACAGATGCTATAAATTAAGCCTTATTTTGGTGCACTTAAGTGTTAAAAATGCCATTCTGGAGTTACTTTTTAAAAACTTTTTGTGGGCTTCAGCAAAAAATTGTGTTGTTAACTGAAACTTGTTAATCCTTCTTTTGGAAAAGTCTTGGGTTTTCCAACTCATTCCAAATATTGTGCTCAGTCCAACTTGATCTGTTATGTAACTAGAACAAAATGAGGCAATCCTCAGTAAAGCAGTAGGTTGTCTGCCTGTTTAAATAGATCCCACACAGCTGATATGTGGAATTAAAGCTTTTTTTTTCCTTTTGGAGGATATCAGTTGAACACATAATCCTTGCCGTCATGCAAAATAATTGTAAAGTTAAGAGTTCTTATTTGTGATACTCAAATGTGTATTGCTGTGGTTTAAGCAGATATGTATGGATTTTTTAAAGTATGAAGGTAAAATAAGGACAGTCTATCCCCTGTATGTTTCTACTGCCTTATTTCTCTGTGAAATGCCTCTGCTACTTTAAAAATAAATATAAAAGATCTGATCAGAAAAAACTTTGTCCTATTTCTTTTCTACAAGTGTAATTTCAAAAGTTCACGCTGTTGCAAAAAAAAAAAAAAAAGAGTAATCTTTAAATACTTAGTCATAAAATTAGTCATAAAAACTTAAAGTATTATTCCAATGAATAATGCCAGCCAAGGATGCTCTTACTGTTTTTATTGGTGAAATGAAGCCTCTGTTCTCTGGGAACCTTTAATCTGAAAATAATGCTTGATGGGTCACTAGAGTAGGGTGAGAAAAAAATTGAATCTTTTGGATATGTTGTATCAACTATGGACTTGGTGTATCCAGGACTCCTCTTGGCTCTTTTAAAAAATGGGATTTTTGCTTTGAGCGATCAGTATTAGGATAGGTATTTGTGCTATTAATGGGGCTCAGTAGGGAATGGTTGCTATTGTCAGCTGGGCTGAAGCATGGGATGCTGCAAAAGCCTTTGTCCACCTTCATAGGAATGAAGGCAGGGCTAGTAGGTTGTGGGATTCTGTAGGAACTGGCAAGGTGGTTGCTTCAATGACTGTAGTAGGACTAGTCTTTGTGTTTGTTAGCACATGGTGTCATCCTTCAAAGCCTCACTTCCCAGCAGGGTCTCACACACAACCTAAGCTGAGGCTGCTCCTCTGTATTTTCATTGTTGTGCCTCCAGAGACTGTCAGTGCTGATCAGAAAGACTTGGTATTCAGCTAAATTAATATACATGGCAGTCCTTGCCATTTCTTTGTTGGTACAGGATGACAGAATGGATGAGGTTTAAATGGATCTTTGGTGATCATGAAGTCCAGCCTCCTTTGCTCAAAGTAGTGAAAATTGGAACAAGTGTCTGGCTGCTCAGGATCTTATCAAACTGGGTTTTCAGTGGCTCTGATTGGAGACTCCTCAGCCACTCGGGCACTTGAGGCAATTTTCTGTGCTCTGACATTCAGGGTTCCTGGGGGCTGCTCTTGCTGGTAACAACAGAAGTAAAGTGACAGTGAGTACCTGGGCCTTTTCTGTATCTTCTCTCAGCAGATCCCTGCTAATTCAGTTGTGGAACCCTAGCTTTCCTGTTGCTACTGCTGCTATTTTTGCAATAGCCCATGAACCATTCTAGAACATTCTTGATCCTCCTTCTTGCTTTGATCCTTCTTACTGGGATTCTGTGACCTACTTTGTTGTGGTCATCGCAGCCGTGTCTGTCGTGACCTTGGTGTCCCTAGCCAGTTTTTCCATGTTTGTAGTTTAGTACGTTTAGCAGAGGGCCTGCCTTTGGCTCCTCCGTCCCATTTGAGGAAGTAGTAACCAATGCACTTGTTCCCTCTTCTCTTTGCCCTCCAAGAGATAAGAGGGTAGTTCATGTTCAATGTGAGGACCAGGTGCCTGTAATGCAAGGCTGCTTCTGCTGTATATGAAGAGCAGTTCCTGTGGTTTGTCTTGCTCTGATGATGAGTAGCAAACACCTGCCATCATGTCACTCATATTGTTCTGCCCTCTCATCTGTGACCCATAAGCTCCCAGCTGTCTCATTGTCCACAGCAGGGCTGAGCTCCATGTGTCCCTGCTGCTCTCCCAAATAAAGAACGGCTTTCCTTCCCCACAATCCTTGAAGAGCCCATATCCAGCCATGGCAGTGATCTGGTCTCCAAAAATTAAATGCTTACTCTTCCTTGGCTTACTCTTCCCTGTTGTTGTCTCATCCTCCAAAGGCAGAGTTTCGTAAGCTTTGTGCAGACTTGAGTGTCTCTCTAGGGTTGTGAGAGGACATTGCTCCAGCTGCTTCCCTGGGATTTTGCCTGTCCCAGTCCATTATTTAGTTATTTTATTATCATGCAAGTTAGGAGAAGGGGCACAAAAGTCTCTGGTTGCCATATGTTATTATTGTGTATTAAAATGATTCTGAAAATGTAATTGCTGGACAGCCTATTCAGTTTTGTTCCTTTTGCCATTCATATCTGAATAGTAATTTCCTCACAACCCTGTCTGTGCATTGAAATATCTTGGTCACTACTTAAAGCCTTATTTAAGTTTGGGCTTTCCCCACTCCCCTTGCTTTGGAGGGTTATAGTGAGCTCTTGCTATTACCATATCTAGTTTCTCTCCCTTCAGGCTTCTTAAAATATACTGTATATAGTCTGTATATGCTCTACTCCTGTCTGAATTTCAGAACAAAATACTTGTGTTATAAAAGGCAATTCTTACCTCCTATCCTTATCCTTGTCTTTTCCTGGACAAGCCCATACTTGGATATCAATACTTCAAAACTAATTTTAAACTGGCAAAGTAAAAATTGATGGGATGTCTCCCATGACTGAACATTTTACCAAGACAGTGTTAATTTTTTCCTCAGATGAGTATTTAATTTTGTCACTGGTTGAAATCCATGGGCACAATTTAGATAAGCTAACACCATGCTCTTTTAACTTATAGTAGTTTTGTATCTTAATGATATTTGGTCTTTTGTGTCAGAATAAGCTGCTCCAAGGGACAGTTGTTTTTAAGTGGTTTCTCAAAATTGAAGAGAAATCAGAAATTAATTTCAGTAGCCATTCTGCATCTCTTGCTTTCAAGCCCTATTGCTGATGACCCCTCTCTGTCTGAGACTGGGCAGAATGTTGGGCTGGGAACTCTGTCTTAGGCTCCATGCAGAGGCAGCAGGCTCATTGTCCAGCAGTTGCCATGGTGGGGGAGGACTGAAAGGTTTTCCATCCGCCTTTATTTCACTGACCTTTTCCAGGCTGGGAATAGCGGTTGACTTGGAAAAACCTAAACAGTCCTTTCTCTTCAGTGAGTCCATACAGTTTCCTCTCGAGTCTTGTAAGCTGAAAAATAAATTGAAATTGAGGAGGTAATATTTTCTGTTTTCAGAATTCCATTTCTGAAAATCTTTGACTTACTTCCCACGCAATACATAGCTGGAATTTATTAAACTGCTGTATGTGAAGACTCCTGTGCTTAATGCTTCCAGCAGCGTGCATAAGTGAGGTACAATAAAAGTTCAAAGTAATGTCAGCATGTAAAATGTTAACAAGTAAAAGCATGATGAGATTCTTTAAATATTCACAGAGACTTAATTTTCATCATTGACTTAATGCAGTGACTGGAATATTCACAAACTGTGTTTGCTTATTCTTTCAGGCTGAAGGTTTTGAAGCAGATGTTGGAAGATGTTAGCTGTGGATACTGGGGTTGTGGAGGAGTGGTTATCAGAGTTCAAGGTAATACACTCTCCAGTATATAGCCAGAAGTGTTGAATCACTGCTGGTGAAGTACAAAGGAGTGCTTGCATCCTGTAGAAAATGAAAGATAGTAACCTTGGGTTTTGCTGAGATCATGGAATAAATACAAATGTCTGCTTGAAGGGATTTTTTCCCTTGCCTCTTTGGGGCTACGTGCTTCCTGACAGAGAGCAGTGAAAATGTATACCATAGATGAATGATTTTATTGGTTTGAGTACCAGACATGACTGTAGGTTTTGCTCCAGGTCTGCTTAGATGCACTGGAAATACGTTTTCCTGTCTGTAGAGTGGAGTCCTTTGAAGGACTGGAGATAAAAATTACTGTAAGACTTACATACATGTAAACGTACAGCTTCTAAAAGAGTTGTTAAAAACACTAGATTTTTACCTTCTTAAGTATTGGCAGAAAATGTGTTTAGTGTTAGAGAAGAGATGGAATTTTATTAACTGGAATTTGTGCTTTTCCATAGTAATACTGTATCTGGTAATAATGTTCACTACGTGTGTACAGTTAGTCTTGAGAACTTAATGAAGTATGGATCTGAAAACTGTAAAAGTTTCACGAGACTGACATCTCACAATGAAATTTCAGTGGCTGTTGCATTTTTGTAACTTTTTTAAAATCGATTTCCCCTCCGCTGTTGTTACATTCCGTATGAAATTGCAAAGTGATAGAGTGCAGTGTGTCTTCTGGCCATGGTCTGAAAAGTGGGGATTTCTTTGTGAAACAAGGTTTAGTTTATAGTAAACTCTGATAAACAGTGAGTTGTAATGGAAGATTGTTTCTTGAAATAGCTGTTATATTTTAATGATAGAAATTGTTATAATATTTTTATTTCAGACACTGCCAGAAGCATCCATATCCAGCTATGCTTCCAGCTTGAAAGACAAGACTGCTTTGATTTCATCTCTTTACAAAGTAATTCAGGAGCCACAGAGTGAGGTGAGTAGTTCGGATCTCTCACCCAAAATGTCTGACATAACAGTGGCAGAATGAAACCAAGACCTTGCATGCTAAGTAATTGATGAAGAGTCTGCTTCAAAAAGTTTGTTCTTAGCAATGACATACTATCATGGAAAAAAAATTATAAGTTTTGCAACCTACTGATCATAGTTAAGGTCACATTCATGGGCTTCAGGACTTGGATGTAGAATTGAGAAATGCATTAAGGAATTGAAAAGATGTTTGTGTCTGACAGAATTCTTTCTGTAACACCACTTGAATGTGAATCTCTTGGTGTCAGAACCTTGTCTATACAATGCAAGAGAACAAAGTTAGGTTAGCCATCCTTTTTAAATTGTTGCTTAGGTTTTTTTAGGTTTTTTTTATTTGAAATGCATATGACATAAAGACATGGATTTGTACAGTGAATGTACTCTTACTGAAATGAGGGCAAAATACGAAAAAAATTTTGGGGAAGGGGGGCAGTTTTTCTCAGTATCTGTACTAAGAAGGTTCTGTATCCCATGACTGCCCTTGTTTTAAACTGTCCAGGTGTGTTCAGAACCTCCTGATCTGGGTTTAATTGTGTGTTATTAACTGTCTTGTACCATCCAGAAATCCTTTTGTGCATTATTTTAATACTGCACCAAATCCTTAATTCTTCTGAAATGACACAGAAATAAGGCATCTTCCCAAAGTTTGAGATTATGCCAGTACTAAAGGTCAGAGGACAAAATGCTTTTATATATATGCTTTTAGAGAGAATGCTGATAGTGAAACTCCCAGCTTGTCCAGCAAAGAACAAATGCAATTTTAATTTGCTGCTCAGAAAGGCATTCTGAGTCATTCCAACTACTGAGTCAAGCCTGTATGGTCTTCAGAATTCATATAAAAATGTAAATTAATCTGATGAGTTTCCTTGTTGATAGTCTAATTAATACTTTCATAAGTTCTTTGATTTCTTACTACTTCTGACTATCAGTAGGTTTCTCAGGGGCCTTAGTAGCAGAGTGCTGCTGCAACTTCTGCTTGAAAAGGTTGTTGGGATAATTCCAGGGGCAAGGTATTGAAGATTTCCCTGTTAGTGAGACTTTGAATTGAAATGGAAAGTTAGTGCTGACACTGAGTGTTGTGCTGCCTTGAGAAAAAGACCTAAATCTTTTTTGGACTGTTCTCCAAAAGAGAACCAGTCATTGCTTTGTGGGAGAGGCTACTTGGAGCTTTCCACATCATGAAAATAATTACAAACCAGCAGTTAAAAAGAAAAGTAGTAGCTTTCAACTGCAATTTGAGAGCTGTTAGCTGCCTTGTGTAATGTCAGCTTGCTGTACTGTGGAGGGTATGCGCTGTCCTCTCCTATCTCACGGGTGTAATGCAAAGGGGAAGGGTTAATGCTTGAACACTACAAATACTGCAGAGTTTAAAAATGGACAAACAACCCCATCTGTACACGTCTGAATATATGTACTTGTAATAATTATCCGTAGCGTAAAATTGTGATTAATCTTGTTTTGCAGGATAGATGTGGGGTTTTTTTAAGCATTTGGAAAGTAATCATGGGTACTGGCATCTGTAACTGCATTTTCCTGCTGGTTCATGTTTGCTTTTTATATGGGTTGTTTTGGTTTGCTTTTCCAAAAAATTAATTAGCCATTTGTAAGATAAATGGACTACTTGTTTAACATCCACTTCATAGTAGGTGTGTTAGTAAAGACTTTGTTAGTTACTTTTGAGGTTCCTGGGCCATTTGCTAGGTGAAAAATGTAGTCCAGTGAAAGGAGAGTCCAGAAGATGTGTAGATTTAAAGGACTTAAAATTCACTAAAGATGTCCAGTGGTCAAAAATAATTAAATAAATATGTGATGGGGTTTTTTTTAAGATTGAAGTTCTTTTGCTTTTTACTTAAAACACTCTTGCTGTCTTTTTAGATAGGAGCCAAACAGGCACTTGCATTAGGAAATAGCAAGTGTTTGGAGTGTCTAACACACTTGGGTGCAGCTTAAAAGGAAGAGGGATGAAATTGCTTGGATGTTCTTCTGTTCCAGCATTAAGAAACGTCTCAGTCTAGTTCTTTTAGAACTGTTTAGTTCAAAATGATATTTTGAAGCAGCAACAGTCATTAGTGCTTTTTGATATTAGGTTGTAGCATGTGGTGGCATTTTGAGGAAGAAAATCTGGTTTTGTACTGGTTATGCATTTAAATGTGCTGATACAAAGCTGTCTCAAGTGAGATAAGGATGTAAACATGGATACCTGTCACAGCTATTTTTGGACCTCTTAAAGTTCAAGCGCATCATTCAGAACTGATACTTCATTATGGGAAGGATGCGAATTGTGTAAAAAATACAAGCTGAATGTGGAACACGGTTCTGCTGGTAAGGTTTTCTAGAAGGATCTTTGCTGTACTGCTCTTAAAACTGATGACGAGTTTAGCTTGGCATGGCTTTTTTGCCTTTACTGCAGATTTTTCAGGGATGATTTTTCCAAAGTGAAGCTGTATCTCTCAGAAGCTAAAAGTTCCTCTTTTTTAGAATGGATCAGATTGTCCCAGATAACTTCTTAAAAAAGAACTCAAACCTGCTAAGATCTTTCAGTTTCAGAAGTAGCTTTGGGAGGTAAGAAATTTTGACTTGACTTTTTTCCATGTTCAGGAGGAAAAGCTTAGGAAAGCAAGCAGGTATTTTTCTAGCGTTGTCTCCCTGGTGATTTTGCCTCCTTTGCTTCAATAAAGGGATGAATATAGAATTGGCTTTCTTATTTTTCTGAAAACTTTACTAAAACTAAAGCTGTGATCTAGACAAATAGCAGAACTGAATTTAGTAGTTCAGCTGGCTTTGAAAGTGCCTGCTGATTTTGACAATATTTTCTAATTGGAGAAAATTAGGAAATCTCCTTATTTCCATACATTGGCAGGTGGTGCTTAACACAGTGTTTCATCCTTATATCAGAGGTAGGTGGTAGCACAAGAAGGCACATTAAATCCAGGAACACAGGCAGGCTGATAACTTCATTGTTTTAAAATCTTTTTTTAACTTGATCTGGCTCAGTGTATTACTTCCAGTTCAGTGTTTTACATCCATTTGTATCAGCTTAACAAATTTGATTCTAAAATTACTCTTGAGGCTTCCCATTTCTCTCTCAAGTGTATAAATACATGGAAGCTTCTAGAAGCTTATAATGAAAGTGGGAAAACAAATTGATTCTATTGTGTACTAAGTTTTTGTAATACTTGGAATTTAAGTGTTATACAGCTCTTCTCACTAGATGGATAAGGCTTCCAGCTTCATTTTGTGTATGCTGTTGGAGTTGTAGAATAACAAGACCTTTTGTTCAGGTACTTTGCCTGTATATTAGAGATACTGAGAGGTATGAAGGATGTGATTACTATCCTTTATTTTTTGCCTTTGAGGCTGGAGGAAGTGAGCCAAAAACAAGGCAAAGCAGCCACTGGAATTTTTTTATTCACGTAGGATGAATGGCTCTACTTTTATCATACAAAAGTGTTTTATAGGCATGAAAGTGTAAGGTGACTTGAGCAGTTACAGTCATGCGCTGATAACTAAAATGTCATTTTTATCAGTGTACAGTTTTGGCTAAAGGATTGATCCAGACAAAGTTGCAGATATTTATTTATTTTTATTTAATGTTTTGTTCATTCATGATTGTAACTTGTATTTCAGCTTCTGGAGCCAGTTTGCCACCAGCTCTTTGAGTTCTACCGCAGCGGTGAGGAACAATTGCTGCGGTTTACGCTGCAGTTTCTGCCAGAATTGATGTGGTGCTATCTTGCTGTCTCAGCCAGCAGAGATTTGCAGAGCAGTGGATGCATAGAGGCTCTTCTCCTGGGAGTTTATAACCTGGTTTGTACTTCAACATTTTGTTTTGGAATTAAAATGAATTGATCATTTCAGTCTCAGCTCTTCAAATTGGTGTCTGTCAGAAATCTACAACATGAACTTTCATTCTTTGGTCAAAATTTTCTCTGCTCTTTTTGCAGTTCTTTTTTTGTTACTTATTTCTTGGTATGGTGATTAAACTCACATTCTGCTTGAGAACTTTTCGAGGCACTGCTTTTGAAATTGTTGCCTGTATTTTGACTATCTGGACTGAAACCACCAAAATAAATTACTTTCAACTAATACTTGACTGCTGAACAGCTTGCTTAGCTTTGAGAAATTAAAGGTGTCCATTTGGAAATAACCTTGACATTTTAAAAATACTTTTTTATGAAAATATCCTGTTTGTTGCTATATCTATGCTTTGAATTACAGAATTAATAAGAAGCCCTTAAAAGCACCATATTTTAGTCTTTTTATGGCTATTTTGAATAACTTAGTGTTTTATTATGTCTGTTGGGATTCTTGTCTGTGTAGTTTTTTTCTGGTTGTTTTAGGAAGGCTTTTTGTGAAGTGAAATAGTGATGAACTTCAAGTCTCTTCATCTGAAAATCTGGAGAAGGCAGCTGCTATCCATCTCCTAGAAATAATCATAGGTGTCTTCACCAAGCAAGTGGTAATGTCTTTTTCACCCAGGAGTCTAATTAAAAAGACCTGAGCCCTTATGTTCCACTCCTGGTGAGGCAGAGTACAAGCTTGCTGCCTTTTCTGTATGCTTAGTTGTATCTGACAAGAAGAACATTCCTGAAAAGCATTTGCTCTTATCTTCTGCCTTAAGGCAATTCACTCCTTTATATCCATGATGAAGTAATTTAAGATGTGGTTCATGGATGTGGCTGTAATCACTTGTTTTTCTCCCAGAAGAGATTACATTTAAGTTAAGCTCGAAACCAGTCTGGTAACATCCTCTCTTAGCTGTGAAGAGTTTCTTTCTCAATTAGTAACTTGGCTTCCCGTTTCCAGCTGCCTGGGGTCATAAGAATTTCACAGCAAGCTTCTCTAGGAAGCTGTAGATCAGCATGACTTTTGGGAACTTCTTTCCCTGTTTTGCTTTAAGACATAAGGAATGCTTATGGTAAAACAGTGCCTTGTACTCGCACTGACTTCTTCCCTGCTGCTGTTGGTGTTGCATAAAATTTATAACTGAAACAATCAAGATGGTATTGTTCTTTAGTATACAGGTTGAAAAGGTAGTAGGTAACCTGCTTAGATACTTATTTTCTCTTTAACCAACAACTTTATGTATTCAAAACCAAGAGGAAATATGAATCCTAATATAAAAGTAATTGCTATGTAAATACATATTTACATAGCAATTATTTTTATCTTGGAAACTTAACATGTTCAGTAGGAGCCCTGCAGTTTCTTACTGAAGGAAAATGAAAAATGAAAAATATTGCTCAGAATAATTTTAAATTGGCTGCATTGTGAGGGCTGTGGAATTATTGTGGCTGAACCTTGAGACCGTGAACTGGATTGTTCTACCTTCAGCTTAGGGATGTACAGTGGTAGTGCGTGCAGTTGAAATTTTTTGCTTTCCTAGCTGTAGTCATCAGGGGTTTTTTTAATACACTTCATAAGCTTTAATACACATCATACACTACAAATACATCTTGAAATGTACTCCTGAAACTTAATTACAAATTTGATTATAATGAGGAATACAGATATTAATATTTTTAGAATTTAGAAGTTTGGATGTAGCCATTTTCTTTCCATTTCTCCTGTATATTGAGGAACGTGTTTCCCACATTTATCCAAGAGCAATATTAAAAATTAAAGTATCAGTGGTTTATGTGGAAGTGGAGAAGCTGTGCAGCTTTTCAGAAGGAGCAGCTCTGTGTGCCCTTTTGATCCTTTTCAGTCTCCTTTAGTGCTTTGTCTTTGATTTTAAGACAGGAGTTTTGATAATTGCTATGTGAAGTTAGACCTTCAGCCTTGCAATGGGTGTTAGGAGACACTGAAACTTCTCTCTGATTATTACTTCTGGATATATGAAATAAGCTGCTGAAATTTAGAAAAGAGGGAAGTAAAATCTAGTGTGTGGTGTTTGTTTTGGTCAAGTTTGCTTTGGATCTTTAATTTTTAATTTTATTTTAAATACTCCAGTGTTCTTCTGTGGTGCAAAACCACATCTTGTTTTGCCTTACTCATTAGTCTTCTGTTAACTGACAGGAGCAAGAAGTCTGCCAGCTACTGCTGTGGTGGTATCTTTCAGGAAAGTAGCTTCTCTAAAGCTTTGCATCCATGCTTCTTTTAATTCCATAGAGTGAGTTAGCACACTTGGGCTTTTGCAAGTGCTGTGGTCTGCTGCTGTCAAACCATATGAGGCTGCAGTCATTCCAGGGCTGTAATTTCCAAAACAAGTTGCTTGTTGAGTGCTTACTTGATGGTTAATAGTTTTCAGAACAGAATTATTGATCATAAACCTTCACAACTAGCAAATAGTGTATAATTAAAAAAACATGTTTCCTCTTAGTGTTTTAATGTGGGTTATGTATGCAAATGGATGTGCCCTTGGCTAAGTTATTTGAAGAGTTTTCATAAACAAACAAAATGTGCTGTGATAGAAAGCAAATAGAGAGATAATTTCTAGCTTGCAGCTTGGATTATTACAGTATCCCTATCAGTCCCTATAATAAATAGTATTTAACACTTGAGGATGTCTGATTTCTGTAGTACAGTGTAACCATTGGTATCTTCTGTCTTTTTCAGGAGATAGTTGACAAAGAGGGACATAACAAAGTGCTGAGTTTCACAATTCCATCTTTGTCCAAACCTTCGGTCTATCATGAAGTAAGTGACACCTACAAAGTGAAATTCCTGATTGAGAAGGGCAGTGTTACCATGATTGTCAGGGGTCTTGGCCAGTCAAACATCTCCCAAGGCTGGAGGCATCTCACTGGCCAGAACCTGAAGGGGAGTGGAGTTCAAACCAATGAGAGCATCCAGACTGGATCTTTCAGATGCCCTGTGTGCTTTGGGAGCCTGGTTGTTAAGAGCAAAAGTGAAAAGTAGTTTTAACACGTTGTATGATGACATAAGAACATACTTCTGAG
Organism: Pyrgilauda ruficollis; assembly: GCF_017590135.1. Lineage (NCBI taxonomy): Eukaryota > Metazoa > Chordata > Aves > Passeriformes > Passeridae > Pyrgilauda > Pyrgilauda ruficollis. The sequence continues at coordinate 10,492,538 of NW_024519206.1, read as the reverse complement.
ATTTTTGAGTACTGCTAACTGGTCTCTAAGGCCTTTTCAAGGTGGAATAGTCATAATTGTATGATACCCATGCAGCAACTATGTATTTTTTTTTCTTTTCTGAAGCCATATGCCTTATTGGTGTAAAATGAACAGATAATATCTGAACAATCAGATAACATCAAGCCTGTTGAAAATTAATATATAAATATGGTGATGCTTATTGTTGTCTATTTTCCCTGTCATTCTAGCAAGATTTGAGGTTGTTATGCTCTGAATGACCCTTTTTTCCTTCAGCCTTCCAGCATTGGCTCCATGGCTCTCACGGAAGGAGCTTTGTCGCAGCACGGTTTGTCCAGGGTTGTGTACAGTGGACCTCATCCTCAGAGGGAGATGCTGACAGCCCAGAACAGGTGAAATTGTATCGTGGGATTTAGCTTGAGAGTCCCTAATGGATCTGAGCTTCTGATTTTTAGTGTAGTTGCAGACTGAAAGAGGATAGGTGTATGTTATGTTTTGTCATGTGTTTTTTTGTTTCTAAACACGTGTAAATGTAGATGCAGAAAGATCAGCAGGGCGTATTACTGCTGATAATGTAGGGGAAAAGCTTACTCAGTTGTTGATGAAATTGCAATACAATGCCAGATCTGTTCAAATAATTCTTAAAAATTTCCCTGTAAATTTGTTTTCTTTTAAAAAATAAAGTTGGTAATGGAATTCCAATGTTTCTTTCAAATCCCAGGTTTGAAGTGCTGACTTTCCTTCTTCTCTGTTACAATGCTGCCTTAAGCTACATGCCTGCAATGTCTCTTCAGTCATTGTGTCAAATTTCCTCAAGGTAATTTCTGTAGGTTGTTTACTCTTGAAATGGCATTACCAAATTGAAGTGCAGTCAGTTTGGACTTTTTTAATAAAAATAAGCTTTGAGTTCCCAAAGGCCGCTTTTAAACTTGACTTCTTCTTGTATGTGTTTACAGCTGCATTATTTGCTTTTAAAGTATCTCTTATATAACTTTGGGTTGAAATCTCAAAATGGGGAACAGTAACCTGGCTTATGTGCAGGTTAAGCTTCTCCTTTAAGATAAGTCAAAGGGAACTCTTTGTTTTTAATAAAAGTAGTTGTAGTTGTGTTAACTAAAGAAAACCAGAAGTGTCTTTTAGAAGTGTGGTATATTTTGCATTGCAGATTTATTAAATAAATTCAGATGCTGTACAGGTTTAAACTTTCTTGTAATTATAGTAGGTGTTGAAACTTGACATACACCCATTTTTATGGATACATTCAGCATTTCCAAAATCAGCTGTTGCTTCAAAAAACCAAAATAACAATGCCAACACACCCCTCCTGACCTCAAAACAAAACAAAGCCTACTTCAGCTTTAATTACAGTGTCTATTTTTTGATCAATACCATTTTTCAAAGAAGAGAAATGGGTAGTAAACATGTTTGTCTGTGGATTTTCAAAAGTGGACTGTATGTTAAGGGAAAAATTAGAATGCTCTCCTTAACCCAGGAAACCCAAGAGGCCGAGAAGTCATCTGCAGCAGCTTTTTTCTAGGATAGTTCCTAGGGCTTCTCTCAAAACTGAAAAAATGATAATGGGTGCCTGTAAGATTTCCTTCTCTTCAAAGGAGGCAAGAGACTTTGGAGTTTGAAGCACCTGGCAATATTTACAAGAGTAATTATAAGATCTTTGTTAGATAAACTGCTTTAATATAGGAGGTAAAAATACTTAGAAGCTAAGGATTGTGGAAAGGAGACTGATGTTGCTTATTCTGCTTGATTAGGTTTTGATTGTATTTGGAATAAATAATTTTTAAAGCATCCAAAAAAAAACCCAAGCGAGTTACCAGTAGATGCAAGCAAGTCTTTCTGCTTCAAAATGTGAATGTCTGGATACTGAATTATTTAATGTTGTGCAATTTAACTTCTTTCATTGTTCTTCATTCCTGGCTGGTTTTGTTATTCGTCTGCTTACTGAAAATCTTACCCTGACAGCAATTTAGAATAGACAACATGTTAGAATACTGGGAATATGCATCTGAAGCCCTGAATATCTTTCAGTGTCCTGTTTGGATGTAGTGGAATATATATTCTGCTACTTGGATATATAGAATAACTCCTTTAATTGGTTTGAGCAATGGGAAATTAGGGGGTTTTCTTTAGGATCTACAATAAATGTGTTTTCTTCTAGTAAGTCTAATTCAATTTTTATCACTTTCTTAAATTACAAATATGGATTGTAAATGTGAAAATTACAGCACAAAATATTTTGTGCTGATCTCAAGTTGCAAATCCAGATTTTTTGCATCTGGGCAGTTACTAAGTCTCTCTTCATAAACTTACCTTAGATGGATGTCATTCTTGCATTTTTAGAAGAAGTAACTCAGGGCTTCTAAAAACTGATCAGTACTGGTGAAATATTGAAAGTCTATAACCTACAAGGGTGGTTCCACATCATTTACTAATGACAAATGTATTTCTTTAGAATTTGTGTCTGTGGATATCCTCGCCAACAAGTGAGAAAGTACAAGGGAGTCAACAGTAGAATTCCAGTTTCATCTGAATTCATGGTGCAATTGCTAACAGGGATCTATTATGCCTTGTAAGTTGTTTGGGTTTTTTTTTTTTCTAATATGCAAACAAAATGCCAGCCTAATTTGTGTACTTGTTCAGACACACTACCTTGGAGACACTTCATTTTCTATGGGCAGATGTTGTGTGTAGCAGTAAGGTCCTTGGGAAGAGACAGTTCTTCAAGTAGTTGGATGAAGTTACCTGTGTCATACTGGGGAGAGATTGCTGGAGCAGCACTTGATAGGTGTAACTGCTGATGGGAAGAAAATACTGTAAAAACTTTTCCAGCCATTGTCTTCTGTTCACATTTTTGCATGGTTGGTTTTGACATCAGTCTAGTTAAGGAGAAGAGGTTATATTTTTTCTCTGAAATGCTGATGTCACCTACCCTTTGAAAGTCATATTCATGTGTGAAGCTTACTCAGTAACTGAAATAATTGGAGACTAGTAATACAGGAATACTCAAAAGGTGGAGTAATATTAAAAAATCCTGATTGTATTTCAGAATATTTCGTGATTAGCTGATCAACAGCTAATGATATAATTTTTAAACTGCTTGGGATGGCCAGTGAAAATAAATCTTTGTCTCCATAGATGCTACTTCAGTGTTCTCTAATTAGCAGGCTTACTGCTAACAAACACAAGCAGTTCCAATTCTCTAAACTGAACTCTTAAGGAACACCAGAGCTGTGAAGGTTAGGTGACCAAGAAGGTTCATCTGTTGACACAGATGCTTATTATTACACATAATTTTACCTTTGCAGTTATAATGGAGAATGGGATCTGGCTCGTAAAGCTATGGATGACGTTTTGTATAGAGCACAGCTTGAGCTGTATCCAGAACCTCTGCTGGTAGGTATTTTATTTTCTACTCAACAATTTGTTCAGTAGAATTTTTAACCTGGGAGATCCTTGCTGTGAGCATGCATGATACAAGATGATACCAGGAACCTGAAGCTGTGTGTGTGCTTGTGCAAACATCTCGATCTGTTAGTGCACACACTACGCAGGGCCTCTCACTGCCCTTAGTCGTGGTGTCACGTTTCCTTGTGACCAAGCTGTTTTCAACAGAACACTTTTAAATCTTCAGAACCAGCATAATGGTGCAGCAGAAGGAATAGCCACATCTTGAAACTGGAAACTTTGTTTTAAGGAAGTGGCAAGTATAAGTTCTGAGAGCTAATTGCAAACTGGCATTCTTTATAGGCCAGTGCAAAAAGGTGGCATGCTTTTTGACCATAAATTGGAATTGTACACAGTATTCTTCTTGAAATAGGAAGAATCCCCGTCAGAATTCTTCTAAAATTTGTACCTTTGTGATAAGAACTTAAGTGCATCATTTCTGTTCTAGGTTGCTAATGCAATAAAAGCTTCACTGCCTCAGGGTGCCATGAAATCTAGTAAAGAAGGTACAAGATGCATTCAGGTTGAAATTACACCTACTTCATCCAGAATATCAAGAAATGCTGTGACTAGCATGTCTATAAGAGGGCATAGATGGAAAAGGCATGGTAAGAAACACATTTTGCAATGAATTCTTAGTTTTTTCCATGTTTTTTAAATAATACTGAGAATTTTATTATTTCACATATTTATTGCATATAGGCAAGCAGCAATTTGGAGGTTCTTATTTTCTTGACTGGTGAATGGGAATCTCAACACAATTCAGATGAAGTATATGCTTTATTTCCTTAACCATGTTTTAATAAAAACACAGCACACACAAACCCTTTTTGTTAAAGGGAGTTGTACACAATTAGTGCTCCCTCAGAAAATTATGTTCCTGCTTTCTTCTGAAAACTAGTTTCTAGTATCTGAAGCAAAATAAATATTTAAGAACTTTACCACAGAACCTCATCTGTCTTAAAGTACTTAAATAAAAATATGATTTAAGGATAGAGGGGTAAACTACTATGTTTTGGTGTTATGGTTTAAGCCCACACAAGAAGTAAGCCCCATACAGCTGCTCACACACTCCCTACAGTGGGATGGAGGAGAGAACTGGAAGAGTAAAAGTGAAAAATCTTGTTGAAATAAAGCCAGTTAATGAGATACAGCAAAAGCTGTGCCTGCAAGCAAAGCAAAACAGGGAATTCATTCACTGCTTCCCATGGGCAGGCAGGAGTTCAGCCATGCCCAGGGAAGCAGAGCTCCATCACTCTTAACAGTTACTTGGGGGGACAAACACCAAATATCCTCCCTCTTCTCCTTCTTCCCCCAGCTTTGCATACTGAGTATGATGTTACATGGTCTGGGATACCCCTTGGGTCAGTTGGGGACAGCTGTCCCAGCTGTGTCCCCTCCCAGCTTTTTGTGCACCCCCAGCCTGCTGGCTGGTGGGGTGAGGAGCAGAAAAGGCCTTGGCTCTCTGCAAGCAGTGCAATAACAAAAGCATACCCCTGTATCAATAAAATATCAACATTTCCACCCCAAATCCAAAACACAGCCCCGTACCAGCTGCTGTGAAGAAAATTGTCTCTGTTCCAGCCAAAGCCTGTAGATTTGGGCAGACTCTAGTTTAAGGGCTTCCATAAAGCAGAACATGTCTGGGCTAAAAAGTAGGAAAAAGTGGTGCTGAATGTGCTGCAGAAGTAGCAATACCAGCAAGAGATTGTGTGAGTCTAAATGTTGTATTCCTTCACCTTGGGCATCTTCAGATGAGGGAAGAGCCACTGGACCAGAATTGGCAATTGTTCTGTTGGGATTGTAATCCTGGTAACAAGCTAAGAGTGTGAGTGTAGATAAGAGTGCTTTTCTAATAGGTTCACTGAAGATTTTGTAGTACCATTAAAATTTCTGTATGATGTTACTAAGTGAGCTTTTGTAGTATATGGACAGTTAGAAAAATTTTGCAAAGTTACTTGTCATAAATTGGCCAAGAGGTAATTCAGATAAGTGTTGAGAAGCACTTGGTGGTAGAGCACATTTGTGGTACTTGCACCAATAGTAAGCTGCCAGAGAGGGTGGAGGGCAGAGAAGAAAGATAAAATAACTAAATTTCATTGCAGTTGATTAAAAACTACTTAAAACCATCAGACAAACCTGAGGAGCAAAACATTAGTGTCTTTAGTGAGATGGAGTAGCAGGACATTACTGACATCTCAAGGCTGCTTTCTTTCTTCAGCCTTAAAGTTATTAAGCATGGATTATTGACCAGATGCAAGAAAACTATATGATATCTTAGCTTTTAAATGGACAAATGCCCTCTGAAGCTTGGCAATTTTGTTAGCTATTATTTTTGAGGGGTTTTGATGCTTGTACAAATGAGATGGTGGAGAGTAACATAGGTTAAGGATACTTAGTGCTTGGTCATACAGAGAAATTGAAAGTGTATTAAAATAAACATTCCCTTTGTGTTTACAGGAGAAAATACAGGAGATCAAAGTAGTACAAAATGAGTATTGGATACGTCCTTATAAGAATGCAAAATTTTCAGCAAATACAGAAATAGAGAAGTTTCTACAGTTATTGCCTCCTTGCAGGGAGTCTGGCTTGGTGAAGTTCAAGGAAAAAAGTGTGTGACAGGTGTGCCCTGCAGCAGATAACAGTAAGGTGAAAGGGAAATAAAAATACCAATTGAACTCAGAAGTGGAGTGGAATGCTGTGTTTTATGAGAGTCTTATAAAGTAGGACAAATTGAGAGAAACAGCAATAATCTAGTCAGTGCATTCCAAGCAAGGAGTGAGTAGTCAGTGTTCAGAGATGAAGACTGAAAGATTAAGGACTTTTTCAAAACAGCTTATGCCAACATTTTGTTTGGGTTTCTGTGGAAATGTTGGATTTGTCTCAACAGTACAGGATTTAATGAAGAGGAAGAAAATCACGTGGTGTAAGGTGGGTTGGAATGGAATACATGGCAGGCTGTGGGAGTAATTGTAAATTTGAAGGCTATGCAAAGACTAGGCTGATTAAGAGTCCAAAGCTGAATCTGTGGTATCTAGCTAAGTGACTGCCAGTTGTGTGCTTTTAAATGGTAAATATTCCATGCATTAATCACTTCAGCTAATCTTCTCAAAATTCTCGTTATAAAATCCTAACAAACCTTTTGTTTGTGACTTGGACAGCCCTTTTAAAGTCAGAGGGGATGGTCTCCCATTTTCAAAATTCTTACCAAACTAATTCAGTGCCACACATTTCCTGAGGAAAGGAAGATATGAAATACATCTTCATGACTGGCATGCAGAAAGAATAACAAGGCTGTGCTTACACATGCTTGTTTAAATTAAAATGAATACTGGAATTGGTAGAAATTAGATGACAAACCTTGTACCTCTTGACCATTATTCTTTCTAACTCTCTCACAGTGTAAGAGGAAAAAAAGTATTATTTTTATTTTCATTATAATAAAAATTAGTGTAAATGGATTTGGAAGTCAGAGGAGACAACTGAGTGGTATTTGATGTTATACTTTACATGGACTGATGAAGCAAATTATCTCTTGGGGAAGCAAGGGCAGTAATTTTCAATCACTACTTACGTGTGTAAAATAATATAGAAGAAACCCAGTGAATCACATTTCCAGCTGAGAAGCATGGGCTTTATTTTATTTATGTTTTAAAAAATTAATTTTACTATAAAAGTTTTCAGACATTAGATCTTGCTAGCCTTTGCTAGAACTCTTGAAGTCAGTTTTGAATAAAGGTTGACTTAACATTGAATCTTCTTGTGATACTTAACCCTGTAATTTGTTCATTAGGAGCAGTTACTTAGAAGGACTTTTAAAATTCAATCAGTAATGTGAATTTGGACTTCACAGATAGGTACTTTAGGGGTACTAAATGTGAGGGTGGTTTGTAAAATAGATCCATCTAATCACAAATGGGTGTTGTTTATGGAGTGAGCTGATACTAACCACTACTTAGCAACAAATTATATAGTGCTGTTGGATTAGATTGCCTTTAAATTATCACACCTGAAGGGGAGCATTAGCTCTTGTGTGTAGAGGTGTGCATAAGAGAAATACTCTGATGGAACAGACGGAGAAGAGCTGACCAGATCTTGGTGGGATACATAACACAAGAACAAAGACATCAGCTAGCGAGGAAGGACAAGAAGTTACTTTTTTCTTTACTGCAGAAATTGACTTTCATGTAGTTTAGAAATACTAGTCTTTGAATTCTCTCTGTGGAAAGAATTTTCTTGCTTTTTTTTCTTTTTTTTATTAATTCCTGAAATAATTGTAACTTGCAAGAATCTGAAGTTAATGCTAATTTTAGGGTATAAGCCTGGTCCTTTTATGACTAATTAAATATGCTAACACAGTTGTGGAGGACTTGCAGTTTGAGCTTGTGGGGGTTAAAATTGAATTACATTCTGAATGGTCAGTTTGCCTGTGCTGTCTGAGGTAAATTATCTGGGCAACTGTAATACGGTCGACTATAATTTTGAATTAAGTTTTAGCAATTAGTAAACATTAAATGCATTTATCAGAGTTGGTTGTACTACTCAAAGCTTTCAGAAATGTGACACCAAATACATTTTCCTTCAACTTCTATGGGTATATCTATGTTAACAATCAAACTGATGTAATTATTCATTTCCATCTCTACACTGTTCAGCAGTGTCCTTGGTTTTCTCTTTTGTTACATTACCTTGTGCACTGGGTATTAATAGCTCTCTCTCTCAAAGGCTAGACCCCCAGAGCTGTCCAGCTTTTAAGCAGTATTATCTTCACCACCAAGCACTATGAAGCTGAAGGTTTGGGTGTCCTTAAAAGCTGTAAAATAAGGAGGGTGTGCTGCTGTGGAGGATGTGGATTGTGTACTCTTATCCCTGCCCCAAGCCTGTAGCTGCTATGGTAGACAGTGTTAATGGGAGTTGAGATATCCCATATCCTATTTTTTCCATTAGTTTCCTCCTGTAGTCAGTTAAATTCAGAGAAAGTTATATTTCCTTTAGACATCATTATAATGAGTAAAACTCTTAACTTTTTGGGTTTTTTTCCCTCAGTTTGTTTTAGTAAGGGTTACTCAGCTGTGGGAATGCAGCAGTATTGGGTGAAGTGCTGATATCACAGCTGGATGTTACATTTAGAAGTGCACACCACCAAATAACCATAACTGGGTAATGCTTTTATACAGAACCTTTAAAAAAAAAAAAAAAGAAAAAATCTTCCTCTGTTTTTCTGATTTCTGCTGTGTACTTTGAGTCTTCTTTCTTTGGAGTTGGATAATCAGTGCTTTTCTGACAGCTAAGCTCTGTTCTGTCCTTTTCTCTCGCTGGGGCAGCAGGAAGGAGTTTCAGGTTGCCATTGGAGAGGCACAAGTTCCTCATTCCAGTGAAGTTAGAGCACTGAGGCCAGTCAGAGCATTGGTCTTCTTACTAACCTTTCTGCTTCTGTGTTTTTAGAAAAAAAAAAAAAAGGGCTATATTTGATGGTGCTTTCATTATGACAATTGTTTATTTATTGTTATTACTATTCCAGTCCATGGAACTCGTTGCCACCTTTGCTACTGGAAATAGAAGACTTTTACAGAAAGTGCTGTTACAAGTGAATGGTTCTGAGTTTCCTCCCAAATATCAGCAATTTAGTGAGGAATAGCATCAGTTATTAATGCCATTTCCTTTGGGTGGTGCAGCTTGTTAAATAGATACTTTGATTGGTCATTGATTAGTTAGAAAGACTTATGATTATTAGAATTTTCAAGTAAAATAAGGGATAGCTCTTACACCAGGGGACACTGATGTTCATCCCTGCCAGAATAACCTTCTGGCTCAGTAGTGATCAGTGCACAAATGGTAGTGAAAAGCCCAGTGCTGGAGCCACCTGACCTAGAAGTGCACTGTACCTGCACAAGAGTCTTCAGGGAGGGGACAGAAGGAAGAGGGGATCCCCTTGAACTAAAGAGCATTAGAGCTGCCACTGTGAAAAATCATCTCATTGCAAATTCCTCTGGTTTTGGACTTCATACTTCAGTTCAGGATGCTGCCAGCTTCTGTCATGTGCAGTAGCAGACTGGCAGTATGGTCTGGGTGGTTCTTACTTAATCCTCAGGGCTGAAAGAGCTGCATTACAAATAAAATAGGGACTCACTTGAGCTTTATTCTGAGCTGTGCTTTTAGTGCATTTTTAGTCTCATCAAGTTTCTGTGCCACAGTGCTCTTCTCCACTAGTTTTCCTGGGATATCCAGAAATACCTTTCCAGTTGAAAACAGTTTTTTTTAAATGAAGGAAGAAAATTTATATCAGTGTGCTTGAGTTTGCTTTGTTGTTTCACTGTTAGTTTTCAAGCTGACCAAGGTGCAACATCATGACATTGTATGTGTAGATTTTCTAGTCTTGAAAATAGTCTTGACAATATATGAAATTGATATGCCATTTAATTGTAAAAGTAACTGTCACTCTAGCATGGTGATATGGAGAATATAGTCATAAAAGGGAATTATGAACTGTTCTTTGGTTTCTGATAATCTGTTTCATGATCCTCAGAAATTTCAGTTTTGAAAGATCAAGCATGGGCCTTTCCAGTATGTGATGCAGGCCAATAACTGGAAGATTGAAGACTGCCATTTTAGAAATAAAGCAAAATTCCATACCTGCTAATGTTGCTAATTAACAAGAGGTTAATATGTTTACATCTGCTTTAATTTATAATGCTTAAGTCATCTGTATCTATTGGCTTTTGTTTCATGTTTTGTTTCAGACATCTTTTGTTTGTTTTTTTTTTTTTTTTATCCATCTTTAATTCTAGAACAACCAGAGAATGGTAATGATGCTACTGAATTGGGCAACTTTATCATACCTGAGATTAGTGTCACAAGTGTGGCTGGAGAGAGGACCGGGAATGGGGAAAAGAGCAGAGCTCTAGCAGAGAATGATGTTCAGCATTTACAGGGAGTACAGGAAACAGCTACAGAACCTAGAACTGACAGCAAAGGCATGCCAGAAATCAGGAGGCAAAAATCTGTAAGAAAAATGATGGAGGATGGAATAAACTCATCTGGCAGAGTGCAGTTTTAGCAGAGCACTTGTAGCTGCACTGTAAGGTACCGCTGTTGATTGAAAGGGTCACTGCTGCATGTTTCAAGAATTAAAGTATGCAGTTAATATATTTGCATGTGTAATAACACAGTTGCATGTATTGCACACAGCTGTGCCTGTGCCACAGACAATGATGACATACTTACAAGTAGATCTGGAGATCTACTAGTTAATCTGGAGAAAATACACCAAGACTCAACATACCTTTGTGTTTATTGAGCATATTTATAAGAGTTTACAAAATCCAGTGATCAATGGTATGAAAAATCCATCGAAATGGATGTTAAAAGTATCTTGCTCTGTAACTCAGATTTCCCAAATTCTACCTTTCACGGTGTACTGCAGATCTCATGTTGTGCTTGAGTTTCCAACTCTGTAACTCCTACCACCAGACCTGTGATGCAGAAAGTGACCTTTCAGTCCTAAAGCATTCTTGGGTTGCTAAACATGCAGGTGCCATAGGGTGTCCTGGGGCATTGATCACATACCTCTGTAATTAAAAAGCTTGGCCAAATCCTGTAGTGGATCACTTGCTCAAAATAAGATTTACACTTTTGTTTTGTTCTGTATGGTACTTTCTAATCTCTAAGTTTCTAATTTCCTGCATGAATTAACAAGACTGCATTTTTTTTTCCTTCAAAATCACAACAAAATGAGATTGGGGGCATGCTTTTTGATGTAGTTAATGTGGCATTACTTGCTGTAACTCTATATCCAAATGAACCTTAATTCCAAAATGTCATGGAATAGGTAAGCGTTGTCTTCTCTTCTCTGTTCTACTGCTGTATGGCTTCATGCTTATAAATATCAAAATTGAACAATATATAAAATCAGTGAATGTGAGACAATCAATTGCTAATTTTTTATTTCTGTTTCTCTCATGCAGATAATTCTGACTTAGCAATTGAAGAAGAACTGATAGAAGTGTCTGAAACCGATGAAGGGTTTTACTCTAGGGCTACTTCTGGTACAAGTCAGTCTGCCCTATCTAACAGCAGCACCATGAGCAGCAAGAACCTCTTAGGGAAGAGCCAGCGAAGGTCTGGAGGAAGCAAACCCGGAGGAAAAGAAAAAGAAGGGGAAACCTGCAGAGAGCATTTATCACGGAAACAAACTCAGAGAGCCATGAGTGAGAATCTAGAGCTTGTCTCTCTGAAGAGACTGACACTGACAACCAGTCAGTCCCTGCCTAAGCCTGGCAGCCATAGCCTGGCCAGAACGACCACTACTGTGTTTAGTAAATCCTTTGAACAGGTCAGTGGTGTCCCAGTTCCAAATAATCGTGGTGGTGTCTCTGGTACAGAGGCAAACAGGTTTTCAGCTTGCAGTCTTCAGGAGGAAAAATTGATATATGGAACAGAAAGAACAGATCTTCCTATTTTAAGCAAACAACCTAATCAGCAGCGACCTCCTAGTATTAGCATAACTTTGTCAACAGATTGATATTAAATTGGCCAGTATAAAAAATAAATTACTGAGACTTTATCCTGATATTGGTACATTAAGCTCTTAATATGCCATACCTTACTTCCTTAAGTCTCAAACCTGTAAATTCTTATTTGGCTGATGTGTGACAGTAACAGTGAATAGGCAACAGTTATAATTATTTTAAGTCAGCTTCTGCTATCTTTACAGCTTCATGGAAAGTTTATACCTTCACCAGCTGAACGAGCGTTAATTGGTTGGTTGTCACTGGCCACGGTGTGTGGCTTCTTACAGATGTACAATGTGGGAACAAATAGAGTGTCTCTCCCAGATTCTACTTTTTGTCTTCCACTTGGCATGGGCAAAACTGCAAGTACTTGGGGTTTTTTTAGGAGGAGTCTTGCTGTATCATCATGCAATTTTGGAAGAGCATTGTAAGAACATTGTCTTACATGTGAGCTGTGCTTACGTGTAAATATAAACTAGAAACATCACTTCAGTGTTTGGTGTTCTGGTGGCTTTTGTATTGGTAGTTAGTACACGTAGCAATGTTCATATTTCTTTATGCCTGTCTAAGTCCAATTTTAGATGCATTTTGGTTTATCTGTATGTCTATGAAACTGGGCCTGAAGTAATACAACAGCAGAGCTTGTGGCTGGGAATTATTGCTGTAGTAGTTACTCTTAAGACTTAAAAATTATGTAACAGACTCTTTCTTTAAGATTCTTAAAATCAGTTCCAAAACTACTCAACTGAAAAGCCAGTCATCAGTATTTTTATTGTCTGTGGGGAAGAGATGTGCTTGTGTACCAATGTTATGTAGAAATACGAGCCCTCTGCACTGACTTAAGCAAATCAGGAGTGTGAATGTGCTTAACAGGAATTTCATACTTGAGACTAAGAGAACACTACCAAAGGATGTGTACTTTCAGTAACTTGCAAGCACAAAGGGGAACTATAATGTAAATATAAGTAGCACTGTAATTCCTAAGGTTTTTTATACCTGTTATTTTTCTAGTTCGAAATTCTAAACCAGCAACCTGTTCAAGATTTTACCTAACCTTTAGCCTTCAGTGACTTTGACAACAACTTTTGTAATGTTAAGATTTTAATTAAAAATGGACATTAAAACTTCTTATGCAGAAATCTGAAGAAGCAGCTGCTGACAAAGCCACTCTAGTAGCAGTTACTAGCTGATGAACAGACAATATATCATTATGAGTGGAGAAGTAAGATGAAGATCTAAGGCATAGTTGCTCCCAACTGTCCAGATCTCTACAGCTGATAATCCCTTCTTGTCAAGAACATTGTAAAAAAACAAACACTAAAGTTCTGGTAGACTTTCCCATTTGCTTGGAGATAAGTTTAGATACTTTTGACTTAAACTGAAGCACAAGTAACTTTTAAACAGCTAATGTTATTCAGGTTTATAGCAATTAATAAGCTGATTAATGAATGAAAAGAGTAAGTAAGTTGTATAATTGTACTAATAAGACCACACGCTGGATGTGTAGATTCCTGAGAATGCACCAAAGTATGCAGAATAACCCCATCAGTCTGTAGGTGTTCATATTTACCCAAGAGCCTGAATTTAAAGGAGTATGCCACAATTTCTCATTCTTCATTTTGTTGTGTGACACCATTCTGTTCTAGTAATGCAGTACTTCACCTTTTTACATGAAAACTTATATTCCTAATGGATAAAATACAAATTTGTCCTGTTTATTTTTTAATACTGACCAATGAGAAAAACTGGTTCTTTGAGGTTGTTTTTGTAAATACTTTCTACAGCAGAAAATTTAGCCTCTTTTTTATAGGCTTTTCTGCAATACACATTAGACAGGACACTTGTTTCACATTGACTGATGCATCTATCTGGCTGCTGGACATGCAGGGCCACCAGCAGCAGCAGGGTGTTAGCAGCTGATAGATGGCATTGGCTGTCTCTACACCAAATGAATGTAGAGCTCTTCCTTCCCTTGAAATTTGATCTGGATGTTTCAAAGAAATAACCTGCAAAACTTACAGCAGTTTCCTAATCCACTTTTGCAGTGTAGGATCTAAAGAATGCATTAGAAAAAATTTGCAGTGATTTAAATTGACATGAAACTAGGATAGATAAATAAAATTGCAGTAGACAAATATTTGTTGTTATGGTATTAGTTGTGAGGTAGTGTTGAGGGGCTAGAATTTTTGAGAATTCTGCTGGTTTATTTCATAATTGTTTGTTACCTCCGTGGTAGACACTCTTTCAAGCTGGGTGTTGGCATAAAAGATATTTATTGTACTGGGAAGATTTAGCTCTAAATAATTAGGATTTCAAATTAGGATCTAAAATGCCATAAAGTGTAGATATGTAACATAATGTTTCCAGTACTCCTGACTACAAGCCAAATGGTGTTGAAATGAAGTTTGTTTATCCTTTTTTATCCAGCTGGTCTGGCTTGAACCCAAGACATGGGCTCATATTGGTACAACTGAAATAACATCAATCTTCACACTTTTTTTGAGAAAATTATAAAAGGAAAGGTTCTTGGTACTAAAGACTATTCTGTCCATACACATGTGGCTTCATATCAACACGTTTGTATTGGTCTCTGGAGTAACTTACCCAGTGAGGAGTGTGTTTTTGTGAGCTGGCATCACACCTTCATACTGATCGAGTCTAAAGAATTTCTTTCCGGAGTACCAAAACTTTGAGTTGTGCTTCTTTTTTTTTTCTTAAAAATTGAACAGTTTAAAAAAAAAAAAAAAAAAAAAAGGCACAAGGGGAGTGAGGGCAGAATTATTTGTTGACCAAATATCCATGGTGCAGGATTGGGAGAGGGGTGGGAAGAGTGATGAGGGAAGTTGGGCAGGAAGCAGATATTTCTAAAATTGTCACACTCTGGGGGTTTGAGCGTTATCCAATCACTTCAGACTGTCAGATGGAAAATCTTTGTTAAAGAAGTAAATGTCTGCTAACAGTGTAAAGGAAACCCATTAAGACACCACACATTAGTCTGCCCAGGAGTGGGTAGTTCTGATGAATACCTTCCAAACATACACAGCTGCACCATTCTGCAGGAAAAATGTTATGTGGGAGTGAATCATCTCACATTGTAATAAGAGAAGTTGTTTCAATGCTGACGTTTATAACTGACCTTACTGTTCCAAATCAGAGGACACACTGTTTTCCAAGGATGGCTTTGAACAGCAACACTTGCAAAACTTACTGAAGCTGAGAAGAATTATTTTTGTTGTGAGAATATGTAACATTTGTGCAAAAAGCGTATGGCCTATGACCACTTGCTGTAGAGCTGCAGTGACTTTTCTGAATGGATTTAAATATCTTGAATTGCCTTGATTACCTAACAAATTTGAAAGGTACAGAAATAGAGCTATTTTAGCCACACTTCTCTTTAAGGAGGTTTCCTATGAGAAATTCTAGAAATTTCTAATGTAATTGTCCAGTACCTTTTGTTGGTCTTTGAGGCTTACCGTGCTGTATATAGATGTATAATATATTGCCTTTTGTATTTGTATAATTCTACTTCTGAGACTAGGTGTGCACATTTGATATTCCCTGAAGTCTGTGGAACATCTGCATCAGTCTATAGATGTATGTCTTTCACATGAGAACCTGAATTTAAGCAACTGCCACACTTTCATTCTTCAGCTCATTATGTGACACTGTTTTAGAAACAGTTTTTCACCTTTTTTGCAGTGAAGTGTTCTCTTGATTGTACATGAAAACTTACATTCCTAATGTATAGGCTACAGAATTGTCTTTTTAATGTTTAATAATTTTGGCAGTAAAATAAATTTGTTTTTTTTGAAGTTGTATACTTTTGTAAGTACTTTGTACAGCAGAAAATGTTGCCTCTTTACAGACTTTGTTGAAATACACATTACATAGCTACATATTTTTTCAGTTTTCATCCTACACATCCAGAAGTCATAGTCAAGTTGACTGCATTACTTAAAATATGCTGAGTACCGATTTTATACAACATAGGGTGTGCAAATGCAGCCCTGTCAGGAGGACACCGTGGCTGAGGAACGCTGGTGGGTGAAGGGCGAGTTCAAGCACATGAGTTGCAAATTGGCAGAAGCAGATGGTGATCCTGTCAGTAAAGCAGCACTACCTGGGCAGATTGGTAGTTTTGGTGGTGTGGATATTAACAGTGGTTTGATACCATTATCTGCCCTGTGTCCAGGATACCTCTGGGGGCTGTTCTTGCTGGTAACAACAGAGGCAGAGGTGGCAGTCAGTGCCTTGGCCTTTTCTGTCAGCAGCTCCTCTGCCCCACTCAGCTGTGGTGTCTTTTTTTCCCCTAGTCTTTCTGTTGCTGATGATCTCTCTGCTAATTCGTTTTTCCCCTTGCCCTCCACCTTCCATATTCCACTTCATTTGGGGTTTGTCTTTGCTAACCCCACCTGTGCATGCTTGGATGGTGCATCTCCCCAGTTCGCCTGCTCTTGCTTCCACCTCCTGTATGGTGCTTTTTCGTGTCTAGTCAGGTGCTCCTGCTTCATGCTTCCATGCCTTCTGCCACCTCTGCTTGCTTTTCTGTGTGTAGCCATAGACCATTCTTAAACATGGTAGAGATGGTTCTTGAACATCCTCCAGCTCTCCTGGGCTTTTCTCTCTAGGATGGTCTCCCATGGCCATCAGCAGAGAAATTCCTGTGCAATGCAAGCTCTGTTCTGTAGGTCCAAGGTTGTGATCCTGCGTTTAATTCAGGGTTTTTTTCCTTTGCCCTCACAAATGTAGTCTCTGGTGCAATGCTGTAGAGAAAGCTGGATGAATGAAAGAGCTGTAGTAGAGGGCAACGGTGGGAGATCTCACTGCATAGTTTCCTATTTTTTGGATGTCGGTGTTTAACTGTGTCTTTTGAAAGGACAAAACTCAATTTCTGATTCCAAGCATTGGAGTAGGTAAAAGTTTTCCTTTGCAGAAGGTACAAATTAGACTTGATGCTATGATTGTCCTGTAAGTGTGTAGGATTTGCAATTTCAGTTACAGTGAGTGAAAGGCAGTGCTTAAAATGGGCTCTTATGTCGTTTCAGGGTCAAATAGCTATTGATTAGTGAAAGACAACATGAATTTCAAAATTTCAAAACTTCCCAAAATGTGTTACTTCAAAATACTGTGTGTATTTGAAGATGAGAATATAGTTGAGAGCCTGCTGGACAATTCATGGGGAAAGGGGTGTATAAAGGTATTACAGGCAATTAGTAACAAGTTACAGAAATTACATTTGTTCCTACAGACTTCACAGCTGGTTGCCTGCACTGAACTTGTAATAGTTGTTTTTCAGTTTTTATGTTAATCTGGCTCTGTGTTAAAGATGACTTCAGTATGGGGGTTTTCTCCCAGCCCACAGCTGCCAGGTAATAAATACACCTGCTAATTCAAGGAAGTGGGAAGAATGTCACTGTGAAACTCCAGAAGCCTTTGTGAAACAAGCCCTCACATCGCACGGCGCTCGCTTCGTTAGCTTGATTTCTAAAATAAGGAGGTGTTTAGTCATTAAATGCTGCTACTCTGCATGTGCAGGGACAATACAGAAATGTAATGGTGCGGAAGGACTGGTGGAAGTCAGTCTGAGTCACACAGCACTTCTGACAAGCTGCCTGCTTGTTGTTCTCATCAGCAGTGCTGACTAATCCTGGCAGTCCCCCACACAGACTTGCTTGGTCTGGAGCACGAGGGGAGGTTTTGTGCTGTGAGAGGGCACATTTCAGAGGGGATAAGAAATGTCAGCTTCTGCCTCCACAACACACAACAAAGTAAATGAAGGTGTGTCACGTATTGGCGTAAGAAGTCCTTGGTGTGGATTTGGTGTCATTTGTCCTTGGTGTCATTTCTGCAATACAAATAGTCAAGCAGAATAATGAATGCTCAGTGCTTTCTCTGGAAAGATACTTTCTTCATGCATGAAGTCATGGAATCACAAAATGGTTTGGGTTGGAAAGGACCTTAAAGATCACCTGGTTTCAGTTCCCTTGCCATGGGCAGGGATGCCACTTACTAGAGCAGGTTGCTCAGAGCCCCATCTAACTGGCCTGGAGCACTTCCAGGGATGAGGCATCTACAGCTTCTTGGGGCAACCTGTTCCAGTGCCTCACCACTCTCACAGTAAAGAATTTTTTCCTAATGTAAACTTACTCTCAGTTTGAATCCATTATCCCGTGTCATGCCACTACATTCTCTTGTACATCATCTTCAACTCCACTGAATCACTAATTAAAAAATTACATATAAAACATATTTGTGTGTGTGTGTATTTTACCCATTTTATTTTCCTCTTCAGCTATCAAGGTATGGAGATTGTAGAACTGCCATGGAGACTGCTGGAGCTGGCAAAACCTTGGACCAGCACTGGTGTCAATGACCTAGGATACCATGTTAAGTAGATGTAGCTAGGCAGTGAAAGGTTGTATTGTCATTCATGTATTTTCCTTGTGGTTTTATCTGCCAGCAGTAAATTGATTTGAGTATAAATTGTAAAGGCTCTTGAAGTTATTCCTTAAAGATGTTTTCTTTTTTTAAAAAATCACAATGCTCCTATTTTTTTCCTTTTGCTTTTTTAGTTGGTAAATTGCATTGTGCTTTCATTGTTGTTAATAACCTGCAGTTCAGACTTCAATAATAATTGGGAGGGAATCAAGATAGTATTATATATGATAACATTTTGTGAACCAACTGTCATACCAAATGTCATCTTTCAGCAGACTGTTTTGCCCCTCAAATGTTGGTGTTTAAGAAATGTGCTATAATAAATCAGTATAACTACTTTCACGAGGTAACATCATTGATATTTAATTTACTTGTTTGCTTATTAGTTCACTGAGATTTATATTCCTCATTTCAGACATTAGAAAATACCAGTCCAACTGCTCTTTAGCAAAAGAACTGGTTTCATCTCTCCCTGGAGAAAGATACAGGCACTGTCAAACCGATTCAGGACATCCTGAGCTAGGAAAATCCTTTCTGACACCCACGAGGTGTTTATCCCATGTCTTCCTCCTTTTTCACCCTGAACAACTGGCTTAGCATTGCTGCCTTCCTTCTGATTCTGACTGAATTGAATCCCTACATTCCCTTTCTTGCTGAATTAAGCCCAAAGAAGCTTTAGCACAGCATCAGTGGCTTCAGCAGAGCTCTGAATGTCAGCAGCTGTCCCCTTTGCTAAAGGCCTTACAAGCAGGCAGATGTCTAGGAAGAATAGATCTGGTTTCGTCGTTTTCTGGCCAGGCTGTAAAGATCAGCTTGAAATAATGTGGACAGGTGCTGGGATTTAGCATTCAAACTGCATCTGTTCAGATTGTATGACTAATCATGAAGTAGTTGCATTTTCAACCATTTTCAAATGTCTAAAATAGGGAAGGAGGAAAGAAAGAGAGCACAAATCTCACTCTATCATTCTCATTTCTTTATTTCATATATTTCATTCTTATTTCTCACAAAGCTATTGCTTTATGATCCCACTTAGAAGTATGCAATACCTTTACCAGCTTTTGAATTTTAAGGTGGAATAGCAGCAAGGCTGTTAATGCTTCCTTATAAGTGGATGATTTGTGTTCAGCTCTAGCTGAGTCCTCTGGCAAATCTTGATTCTTAACTATTTGGGTTGGGAAAGAGCTCCTTGACTGTCTTGCATACTGTATCAAATCCATATCTTTAAGCTTCCTTGGTTATCCATGAGAACTTGCTTTTTCCTGCTGCCTGCATAGGAAGCCATGCTACAAAAACATGGAAAAATTCCTGCTAGTTCCCTGCTTTGGCATCACTGCACAAAATAAAATGTGCTTGTGGACAAATACGAAATTACTGAGCAATGGATTTCTCCAAGATCCAGACTGTATGATCCACCTTTTTCTTAAAACCTGACACGTTATACAGACTGCAGCACGACACGTGAGCCCCATTCTCCATGAATGACAGGGTGTTACTGTAGCTGAGGAGCCACACTGCATGAAAAATGGTGATGTTTGGGAGCATGAAGAGTTTTGACACATTCTGGTAATGGTGAGATAAGTAACTTCTTAAGTACACCAACAAAATTAGTTACTAGGTAGATCTACTTTTAAGGTACTCGATGCTGTAATTCAATTTCAGGCAGAAAAACAGCCCCTTGGAAGAATCTTGATTTGCTCTTGAGATACTGAAGAGTTTTAATATGCCTTGACATTCAGTACCACGTTCATAATCCCTGTAATTATTCCTTCCTACTCCAACAAGAGTAGGCAGTGTACAGCACAAGGGCTGAGGGACAGTTCTGTTTCATGCCTGAAAGGAGGAACATGTCATACAAAGCACACTTTGTACTGAGCTGTGGGAAAAGAGGTGAATGGGAGGCGAAACCAGAAGCCCTAAGAGCAGTTCAAAATGTCACTTCCTCTCTGCCTCTTTCTGGGGGCAGTTTTGTATGAATGAGGAAACTGCACAAAATGAGACACACATAAAGCTGAGAGCTTTTGGAAGAAATCTCTTCTCCCCTGGCTCCCGCCTGACTGCAAGGGCAGGCTTCTTCCCATCAGGCAGAACTTGTGCTGTGGCATTCTGCCCCTTCCCTGCCTCTGCTTCCTTCTTGGAGGGGAAGCGAAGCGCTGGAACCACCACAGTAACAAATTCAGGGATTTTAGTCCTGAAACAACCTACCACGGGACTAGAACACTTGTGGGCAGCAGTGGTGGCTGCACTCCTCTTCATAAGTTTAAGCGCTGCTGATTTTCTTGTCATGGTTTGCTTTGTTGTTTGTCAAGAAATGCATGGCTGGTACCTTTTGGAAAGCACAAAATGAAATGCTCAAAGAAGGTTTAGCCAAAGGATAGAGTCTCTGGCATTTGCCACCTTAAGAATGAGAGGAAAATTTTGTGGAAAGCTGGCATTTAACATAAAATTAATTTAAGGAATATACTTGAGCACCTGCAAGGAACTGAATGAAGAGGGAGCAGAAGAGAATGTCTAGCCTAGTGGGATCAGAAAGTCTTCGTGGTGAAATATTGCTAGAAGAAAAAGCAGAATCCAACTTCTGCAAGGAAATGAAAATGTAAGTACAGATTCCTTCGCTATAAAAAGAGAACAAGGGAAAAAACAAAGGGAGAGGAGCAGGAAGCAAGTGTAAGAAAGTATTTTTTAGAAGATTGACGTTGCCACCCCATGGCCAGTCAGTACAAGCACAGAGTTGTTTCAGAACCAGGAAGGACCTTCAGGGACGTCAAAGAGCAACATCTCCAAAGAATGGACTTTCTCCTGAAACTCAGGACTTGTTTGCACTTGAAACAATGAACATTCTTTGCACAGTGTTGGGTTTTCTGATATTGTAAACCTTGTTTTAGTGATATAATAGAAGTAGATATTCTACAGGTAAAGAATCTCCTTGACCATTCTACATCAGCCCTTGACTGAGGTTTCGATTGGCCACCGATGAACCTCTTGAGTTGTGTTTGCTCTCTCTTCTGCAAGGGCCCAGCAGAAAAGTTGCAAACGCAGCTCCTTTTCTTTTTACTATAGTAAACAGGGGGAGATGTGGTATTCACATGCCCTCTGAACAGAGAGAAATTGTGAGACAAGCAGACAAGAAGGAAAATATAATTCTTATCTCGCTTGCTTTGCCAAAGTAGAATGCAATATAGAGATTGTTTACCCAAAGTGAGGATGTTTTGCTCTCTTGGCCTATCAAGACCAAGTGTGTGTGAGAGTCCAGACTGTCACGAGACAGTCACGAGAGTCAGAGGATGAGTGCAGTGCTGTGAAGTTGTGAGCAAGGGGTGTGCAAGGCAGATTCACTTTAGATGCAATGTATATAGTCCAGAATAATAAAGTAATTTTTTAGTCTTCTGATGATGGAGACAGATGCCTTGTCATTCTCTCCCCTTCGTTGGGAGTCACCCGTGCTACAATACAGAGTGATGCACATCCGAAGGCAGAGCTGTTCCTGTGGTCGGTGTCGCTCAGCACTGCTCCTCGGAAATGCCAGCGGGAGGACGGGCACCCCGGGCAGCGCCACCCTGAGCTGTGCATCATTCCCTGGTGACCCCACAGCTGCTCTTGCGTGGCACCACCCTCTGAACAGAGGGGACTCTGTGCCAGGAGGAACAACTCGGTGACTCACAAGGTCAGTGCCTGATCTGCTTTCAGTTATCACAGCAGATAAAGTTTCCTTGAGGATTGTGGGACTGTGCTATACAAAGTACTTGCATTAACCTTTTTCTTTGTGCCTTTCCTTGCCTGAATGGATGACATGGAGCTCAGCAGGGTTACACTCCTGAAGGCACTTTGTGGGTCCTTTTGTCAGAAGTGTGATCTGACTTGACAACTTTGGCTCGAATTTCTCAATATCTGCTCAGTGGGCAGGTTATTAGCCAGCATAAACTGCTCTCTAGTCTTGCCAGTCACTTCTTCTAACCTCTACGCTATTCTGACAGGCAAATCAACATGTCTACTCAAATAAAACATCGAGTCCCTATTACGGATTATGAGCAGGCCACCATATGGAAAACAGAAGAAAGTAAAAGAGGAGGTTCAGGATGCCTTGGCAGCCTTTTCCCTATGGACTAATAATATACAGTCCAAAGGAAAGGAAACAGCATGAGAGAAAATACCTACCCATTTCAACAGTAAATGTGAGACACCTGGATCATTTTTCACACAGGTACACAAATGTACCTCTTTGTAGATATGCACGACTGTCATCAAATGATGACAACCCCAATCATATTTCTTGGGAAACTTTTTTAGAAGTTGACTGAATTATCTGAAAAACTACATTGAATTCTATGAGAATTTGTGTTAGAAGAGAAATACTGGTTAGTTAATTAATAAAACAGATAAAACCTAACTTTTCTAAGCTACTGCATTGTATAGATGAAATGAGAGTTTTGCTGTTGTACGTGATCTGTGCTAATTACTGCAATTATAACACTTGCAGAGAAGGAAATTTGCAAAAAGTATATTAAATGTTCAGCACTCAGCTGCTTGTCAGCTGAAAGGAAGGCAAGTTAATTGAATGTAACAGTCAATGCTCTTTCTGTTGTTAATCAGTGGTTAATTATAATGTGCAGCTACATGGCCATATGTCACTTGCTGTGGCATAAGAGCAACGTGTCACTGTTATTGATCACTGCACTGGAGGAGCTGGAGCTGCTATACCCCTGTGCTAAATGCCTTACTGAGAGGTGACTGCTTTCAGTATTGCATAAAATTAATCTTCATTCTAAGTGTAGGGATTAAAATTAAGCTATATATCCAACCAGAATCTAACATATGTATAGTACATTGTATTAGTCTGATTTTTGAATGATAAATAGATGTAAAAAATCAAAGAATCATTGAGGTTGGAAAGAATCTTTCAGATCATTGAATCCAGCCACTAACCTGACACTGCCAAGCCCACCACCAAACCACGTTCCCAGGTGCCACATCTACACATCTTTTAACCTCCAGGGATGGTGACTCCACCACTTCCCTGTGCAGCCTGTTCCAGTGCTTGACAGCCCTTTCAGGGAAGAATTTTTTTCTAACACCCTATCCATACCTCCCCTGACACAGCCTGAGGCCATTTCCTCCTTTCCTGTCACTTGTCACCTGAGAGAAGAGACTGGCCCCCACCTTTACTCTGGGGAGCAGTAAGGTCCCCTCTGAGCTTCATTTTCTCCAGGCTTAACACCCCCATCTCCCTCAGCTCCTCCTTGTGAGATTTGTGTTCTAGACCTCTTACCAGCTTCGCTGCCCTTCTTTGGACTGAAAACCAAAGTTGGCTATTGCCAAGTGCAATTTTTCTGTAGACTCCTTGAAACTAAGCAGCGCTGCCCGAAACTGATTTAAGGTTCCTGGGTATCTGGAAATTGACTACTTTTAATCTATAACAACTTTGGTTGTCCACTAAAAAATGCAGAGTCGTCTAAAGGACTGCTTTTCTGAAAAGTTTATTGTCCCTTTGATCGTTTACTTGTGCCTGCTCTACAGCACTGCATAGAAACCAAGCATGGTTTGCAAATTAGTGTCCCATAGAAACTGATCCTCTATCTCTCCCGTTCTGATGGATTTTCAGGCTTGAGGACTGGCCTATGTAGGTGCAGATAGCAAAAACGACCATGGGAATGAAGGCAAAGCCTTAAACCTCAGAGGCTGAGTGCTGGGCACAGTAGAGCCCAAACCTGTAACCTGCAGCCCCTGGAACTGGAGATGATGATATAATCATCACAATTTAAAAAGTTAATAAGAAATATGCACTACAATACACTGCCAAACATTCCTCAAAGTTTCCCCTGAGTAAGCCCTTTTCATCTGTGAGGATCAGGCAGAATCTAACAATGCGTATGAGGTAGGAAGAGCAATTCAGCACAGTAGAGAAGGTGCCTTAATGAAGCTGGTCAGGCAAACAGCGAAAAGGAGGCACTTTCCTACCCAGATTGATTGTCTCTTCCATTCTGCTTCAGGCTGGAAAATGGGATGGAAAAATATCATGTTTTATGATGGCAGGAAAACCATTATTAGTCCAGTTTATTAGACTGTGCATTAGCCAGTGTGTTTAATAATTTTTCTTCCCTAATAACATTTTAAAAAAAAAGTGAGAAACGTGTTGAAAAAGGGAGTTGAGTCTTTACAACATTTAGTTGTTTGAAGATGAGAAGGTATCCCATTTATTCACCTGTGTCTGGAAAACGGGGAATTGAGTATCTGCCTGAATATCTGCACTTACTTACATTAAGGACTCCAAAGCATGGATAAAAAAAAAAATTAAAGGAAGATTAAAGGGTAATTAATACGTTGCTGACTTAGATTTGAGCTTTTGATGTCACTTCCTCCTCGTGACAGCCAAAAAGGCTTGCTCCCAAATCAGAGCACAGCATTGATCTGATTTCAATAGACCAGCTACAGTACTGCTTTCTTCTGTCACTATTCACAGTACTTCATGGGAGGCTCCAGCATCCTTTCAAAATATTTCCTCTTACCTGGAATGAAGGTGGATGTTCTGTATTCTATCAGCAAATATCTTAACTTCTGAATTGAGTAAGAATGGCAGTGTTGATGCCTCTGAGAGAAGAATGTCCTCCTTCATCTTAGACCGTGCTTTTATTGCACCTACCTTAAACATCCTTTTTCAGATCCATAGTTTCCTAGAAGAACAAGACTTGCATGCAGGTTATTACTTGAAAGTCAATGACTTTCAAATTTGTTTTTTCCAGGCCAAGACCAAGATGCTTCATGGAACCAGAGCTTTCAACACACAAACTCTGAGCTTCTGTGGTGACTTGGTCTGTTCGGTCCTAGGTCTTTAGTGCTGTGGCCCTGGTTTTGGAGCATCTCTAGAGACCATCCTTCAGTCATACACATGGTGTCTGCTCGAAAGGTGTATCAGTCATGTGTGCCTCTATGGCATAAGAGCCCTCTCTAATTTGACCAAACCTTGGGTTGCCCCTCCCACCCTGGTCCTCTTAGGAGCACATGAGCAGAAAAGCAAGTGGGTATCACTCTGGGTCTCCCTGCTCCAAAGGGCCAAGAGGAATGGCATTTCTGAGAGGCACTTTTACTTCTCAAAGTGCAGAAATCTATCCAAGAGCTGGTATCTACTCAAACACCAGACTGTTTGGGGCAGCATGCCCAGAGATATTGGCATTTGGGTTGAAAATATGTTTATAAATCCCACTTCCTGCATTTGTCTGTGTAGTTATGGTATGGATCTGCTTTTCCAGGCAGAAACAAAAATACCATTCCATTTTCTCCCTTTTAGTCAGAGGGTGTTTTGCAGTGTAAGAAATAAGGAGTCCTTCTGCATAAGGAACAGCTACCATTTATGATTCCTGTGAAGGAGGAAAATGGAATATCTCTGTCAAAGAGTCAAAAAAGACCTGACAGCACTGATACCACTGGCAGCCTACACAGACATCAAAGTGTTACAGCTGGAGGTAATGGAATTTGTTTGTCCTCCTTGCATGATGAACTGAATGTTTTCAGATAAGATAGTCTTCTAACAGTGTTTATCAGATTTTTCACCTTTCCTCTGTGTTAACAGAAACTCAGCTGCCCTGAGGTGAGCGAGAACAAACCAGATTTTCTGACAGTAGTGCAAACCTGCCTCTGGAGGAAGGGAACCTATCCCACTGTTTAAAAGTATCCTATAGTTTAGGTGTCAAAGCATTTATTCCATAATTTCAGTGTCTTCTCAATGGGCTGGTCAGGGCATACAGAGTTGCTTGTTGAACAGCACTGTGATTTTTTTAATGTTTTGTGTTTCACTTGCTAGGCCTAATCATGACCTTGCAATCAGAGAAACACTTGCCATCTATACAGGCCTGGAAGGAAACATGAGATTTTCTTACACAGAAATGCCAGCATTTTAAAATGCTCTATTCCTAAATGGGAATTTTACTAGGAAAGCATGTTAGAAGCACTAGTATGTGTCTTTTTCATTGTTTGTCTATGTGTTGTATATAAAATACATAGAAGGAAATTATCGCAGTGAGGCTGGATGGGACTTTGAGGAGCCTGGTCTAGGGGAAGGCATCCCTGCCTATGGCAGAGGGGGTGAGAATAGGAAATCTGTAAAATTGTTTGTCTATGTGTTGTATATAAAATACATAGAAGGAAATTATCGCAGTGAGGCTGGATGGGACTTTGAGGAGCCTGGTCTAGTGGAAGGCATCCCTGCCTATGGCAGAGGGGGTGAGACTAGGAAATCTGTAAAGTTCCTTACAACCCAAACTGTTCTATGATTCTATGATCCTATTCCATATCCTGTCCACTCCTGATGGCTTCCAAAGACTGTGCACAGAGCTGAATTCTGCCCTCATGGTCAAAGATCTGTTTTTGTATTACTGTCACATAAACTTCACAAGACAACAGCTGTCAGAGGTGCCAGCCTTTCAGTCAGCTCCTCTCAGATTTCTCTCTTGCAGTTAGTTAAGCAAAGCAGTATTTACCACGTACCTATCAGCAGATGATAGAGCACCCTGTCCCTCTGTAGCCAGAGTAACACACCAAACCTTTTCCTCAGCATGTGCCTCATCTTCTTGGAGACTTGATAGTCTGAGCTTCATTTGCAAGTGATGGCTGGGCTGGCCTCTTTACATTGTGCTTCTATGCAGGCAGGTTCATCAGGCTTTTTTTTTTTTTTTTTTTTTTAGGGTTTTCCAATGAGCTTCTTTATATTTTAATGACAATGCTTATGTAATGGCTTCAAAAAAGCTGTTACACAGCCGAATGAGGGCTCATTGCATTTTGGCAGTGGCTCATGCACCTCTTTTCGATCTCCTGGTTATTGCCTCGCTGCCTACTATGGAGCTGCAGCAGAACTGAGACTGAGGGCTTGTGGTGCGGCTGAATTACTGTCAGTACCCAGTGCCTGGCAGCTTTCACAGCTTAATTAAATTTCAGCAGTGTCGTTTTGAAGCTCTGTAATTTAGTAATATCCGAATTAAGACTCTTTATCCTTGAAGATTATCTAGCAAGTGGATTATTCATTGTGCTGAGCTCTGGTGACCTGTCTTGCCTGACAAGTCAGAAGTTGATGTTGTTGGCTATGAGCATGGACATCCTGAGCACTCCCAGTGAAGCAGCTTTCATTGTCACTCCAGGCTAGGCTGGACATCTTCCAGTCAGGTCACCTCCTTCCTCCAGCAGGTCTTGGTAGTCAACTGAGACTACACCTCAGGTCACCTACCTTGGTCCAGCTGTGTGAGGGAGCAAATTTGGTTTAAACCTATTTTTGCAAATCACTTTTTTCACCCCTCAAATACAGAGTTTATTTTGTGGCAGACACAGTTCTTAGCAAACCAGGCTTTCCTCCTCCCCAGAACTCATTTTTTTATTTGAGTGGCAAATATTTATGAAGCAGAAGCTTGGCAAGCCTTCTAGGATTGATTGTAAGAGAAGAAATACAATGAGAATGTCTGCTCTTGAGCTCTACAGATCTAGAGGCATTCCAGAGAGGACAATTATGAGACTGTGCTGGATTTAAGACATTTTCCTTGTGTAGAAAATCCTGTTTGTGATGTCATTAATGATAAAACATTTGAATGTTTGGACACAAACTTAGTGTCTCAAAGATTTCACACTTAGCACTGCCAGGCATTGATCTCTAAGTAGCATCAATTCCTTATAGCACCTGCCCTCTTTCCCTTCAGTTGCTGTGAGGGAGCAGCTCTTTCATGCAGCACTGAGCATGTCACTGGTCCTTGCTAAATTAGCAGCTGGAACATTCTCAATACATTTAGAAAGAAAAGGCCAGCTCAAGGTTACAGCAGGGACCAACTGGCTGGTGAGCTACCAATAGACTTTCTACTTTCTGCAAAAGAAATTTGAAAGAATAAATATATAATTGTGTCAGAACAAACAAGATATGTGTCTAAGATCAAAGACAGCCAGCTCCCAGGTAACATCTGATTAGTCCTCTGGGAAAAGGCTTTTGCAGTACTTAACACAAGGACTTTGAGCCTCACTGACATCTGGCTGACAAGGTAAATGGACATACATATTGTAGCTTATTTTAGTGTTACTGTGGTGAGGGAGAAGGACAAAGATATTCATTTCTCCATGAGGTTTTTACTGGAGGTGCAAGGGGCCGTGCAGTCTGCTGCCCTAATCTCATTGTTTACAGAAGTTGATATATGAACCCTATCAAAGATCGTGAAAGAAAACAAATCCAAATCTCCCTTTCTGCATGCTACAGCCCAGCCTTGTTATAACTGAGCCCTTCTAGCAGTCTTCTCCTCTGGCACTACAGATCCAGAATAGTGTGGGGTGTTGGAAGGCATTATTCACATGTCCTACCAGCTTTGAGTAATACTGTGACTCTGGCTAAGTCCATATTGTCCTTGTATCAGGCTAAAACATTATTTCCTCATTTTTATTGTTTCAGGTCTTACAGCACACTTTTTCAGCCTTCCTCCTTCACTTTCTTTCCAACCCTTTGTTTTTCATGTGGCTTTCCATGGAGTAATTTGTTTTTTATCAATAACTATTCAGCTATGATTCGATGATTATTTTACTCCAGTAGTACATGGGTTTCCTCAAAGAAGCTTAAATTCCATGCCATTCCATTTCCATTGAAATGCTGTACAAAATCCATCTGTGCTGGGCAAACCAACCTTCTGGAAAAACTCTAGGAGGAAATTATCATCTCTGTACTTGTAGATAAATTGCCACAGAGTTTGTTACTATGCCACAGCTAGGAAGGAATGCAAGAAGTAGAGCAAATCATGAGCATCTCTGTCCCTCTCTTGGGGAATTATGATATGGTCCTCAGCAAGCTTGACTGTTCATTTGTGTAACAGTGGGAAATTGCTGCAACACAGGAATCAGTGTGAGAAAGTTCAGTGTGAGATCTTATGAAAGGTATTTATTTACAAAATCTTTAAGCAAGTTGGTTTTATGCACTCACACTCATTCGGCTGTAGAGTTAATTCTCTGACACTCTGATACTTGTACATTCTTGATCACCAACCCATAGAATCCCAGTGGCCTGGCCGGGATCCCTTGAGCTCGACACAAAGGAACGGGAATGCTGCTGCCACACCCTCACTACAAGCCCTTGACTAGGGACAACAAAGTGGTTTCTGGACAGATCTGTCATTTCTCTTAGGAGGCATCAGCTGGTATCTTTTACCTCAGAATCCTGTTTACTTTGTTCTCCACAAATGATAGGCCAGGATGCTGCCCATTGCCTGTTTTTCCCTGTTTTCAACACGTGTGTTTTCCAGGCAGGACAACAGGAAAGGCAAGGCATATCTGACACTGCAGCCTTGGTACCATCCTCCTGGGATCAGGATCCTGGGTCTTTTGCTGACAGGTCTCTGTGTTGTGGCTGTTTTCAAAGTGCAGGTCTTTGGCCTTGACATAAACAGAGCAATTCCTGAACTTTTCTGCTGGGAATGGTTTTCTGTGTTTCCAAGTGTCCATCCTTTTAACCCTTTGTTCTGCTGTCCCTGCTGCTGCCTTCGCACATTTTCATTCATTCTTAACTCCCATCATCCTTTGCTTTGCTGTTACAGATCACTGCAACTGCTGTAGACAGTCCTGATGCCCTTTTATTAGAATTCATAATCTCTCTAAAATAACTAATTTAATGCCCCCACCAGTCTTTGACAGCACGCAGATGAATGCTCTGTTGAAGTGCAAATGCAGCTTGTAAATGTAATATATCATACTTGGTGAAAGAAACTTTAAATCAGGGGGCACACACACTATATCCCCTATATCTGCTGAAGCACAGACTTCTTGAAATGCCAAAATATGTGTGAAATAATGAAAACACTGGGGTGGCCAATATCAACAGCTTTAAAAATAACAAAATATATGCCTGCCAAAATAGGAATGGAAAATTGATAGTCTGTATTTCCCATGACGCGGTGGAAGATTTGCACAGACTGCTCCCACTGATGTCATGAAGTTACTGCACTAAATTTACTGTTAGAAGGTGAAAACCAAACCATTCCTGGTTTAATATCTTTTTGTTTGTTCCCAGCAAGGGAAGTTATAGATTATTGCTGACAGGAGGCAAAATGCTGACTCTACCTTAAACCTTGAAGCTGAGGTTTGCTAGTGCTGACCAGTGCTGGGTATGAAATCGAGTTAGCAGTCAGTGTTAGGTGTGCAGCTACTTGACAGCAATTAGACACTTTGAAATGTAGGATAGCACAGTGAAGTCACTAATTAGTCTTTTGCAGGTAGTTATTAAAAGCTGGTTAACTGAAAACTGACCAGTAGAAGCTTGCATGCCCCTGGCTTTTAGTGTTTTTTAGCTACTCACTATTATTTGAAAGTAGAATCTTAAAACATGTTCTTTTAGTAACCTTATTCTTCTTTCTGTAACTCGATTAATTTGTGACACTGAGGCTAAAATGTGTTTGTGTCAGTGACTTGCAGCACAGGCCCAGTTAAATGGGATAGCCTGAAACTCCAGCTGCATTAAGGGGAGAACAAAATTGCAAGTGCATGATGCAGTACCTTAGAGAGAACAGAACTTTACTGATCCAGCACTTTACCCTATGAGTTCTAATGCAGAGGAATGTTTTCTAGGCACAGGTATTTGGACACCCAAGAGGACTGGAAGTTGCAAGGCTGGATTTATTAGAGCTGGAAATAAATTTTGCACAAGCTAGAACTGGCTTTTTTTTTTTTTTTCTTCACTAACATTGAGATCTAATAAAAATGGAAGTTAAATGTGGTTAAGATGCCACAGAAGAATGCAGTGAGAGATGCCACACACTGTCCTATGTACAATCTTAATGCAGAATCCTTGTTCATGATCTAGCATACAAACACAGAGCCATGGTCTGTGACTATTTTTGTAACCACACCCTTTTTGTCTTTTTCAGAGCTTGGACTGGACTCTGGTACAACATTCACCACAACTGTACAGAAGTGCATGAAAACATTTTTTAAAAAAATTCATTGTGGAAATTTGAGTCAGAAAAATCAGGACTGTCTGTTCCTGCCTCTACCATAGAACTCCTATGTAACAATCTAATTACTCCAATCAAAGTGCTTCTAATTTTCTAATGTCAAATATTTGCGTAAGTAGTTCTAGGTAGCTGAAATGCTGAGGACTTCAAACTGCAGCTGAAGTTTGCTATATGTGTCTATACATTATATCCTCAGAAATGGTGCTGGTATTGATATCCAGGCTGGCTCATTTTCAATTAATTCTGATAAACCTGCAGTTCTATGTACATTTATGTAAGTGTCTATACACATGTACATAGAATCATAGAGTTGCCTGGGTAGGAAGGGACCTTAAAGACCATCTTGTTCCAACCCTCCTGCCATGGGCAGAGACACCTTTCACTAGACCAGGTTACTCAGAACCCCACCCAACCTGATCTTAAACACTTCCACGGATGGGGCATCCACAGCTTATCTGCGCAAACCGTTCCAGTGCCTCACTACCCTCACAGCAAAGAATTTTTTCCTAATATCTAATGTAAGCCTACTCTGTCAGTTTGAATCCATTCCCTCTTGCCCTGTCACTACATGCAATCTCCATCTGTCCTGTAAGCTCCCTTCAGGTGCAGAAAGGCCACAATTAGGTCACCCTGAAGCCTTCCCTTCTCTAGGCTGAACAATCCCAATTCTCTCAATCTTTCCTTGTATGAGATGTGTTCTATCCCTCTAATTATCTTGGTGCCTCCTCTGGACTTGTTCCAACAGATTCAGGTCCTTCCTGCACTCAGGACCCCAGCGCTGGGCGCTGTACATGTATGTGTGTGAGCTGCAGGTTTTGACGAGCGAGTTTGGGTACCAGTAGCATTCCTGTGGTAAACACAATCTTCCCTGTCAGTTATAAACCAGTTTCTTCAGGACAGGGACACTGGAACTTGCCAGGTAGCTGCTGAGAAATGTTTGTGCCTTAATGTTTTCTTCAGCCTTCAGAAGTGCTGGTTACTCTGCAAGTCTTGAAGGCTTTCTCTGTCAACTGAGAATGCCCTTTCTGAGAGGGAAGAATACAGCCTTATCAGAAAATTGATTACATGTATTTGCTTAAGACTCCCATGTTACAGTAAGATGCCCACAAAATGACCACGGAGAAATAGTTTTATTCAGTGCACTTAAAGTGAAACAAACAGTAGTTTGGAAAAGGCATTGTAACCACTTGGCCATTACAGAGTGAACATGGCAAGTACTGAATTTACTATAAAAGTATCCACAAACTAGACAAGCAGAAAGAAAAAATATGACTCCCCTCTTCTCCCCCCATCCCAGTGTGAACAAGGTTAAAAAGCATTTGTGCAAATGGATATATTTCTGGCTTGGAGCCAACTGGGGAGAGAAAGCAATTGCTATAGATAGAATCCCAGAAGGTGTAACAGAAGTTGCAGCAGGCTGTTGGAGGCTGAAGAATGTCAAGAATGAGGTTAGCAATTAGTAATTCCAGAGACTTTATTTAAGTGGAGTCTGCTCACAGGTAGCAGACTCCACAGAATTTTAAACATGGAAGCAGTTGCTGGTGTTCTTTCTACTACTTGAGACAGAAAGTATAAACATTTTTAATTTACTAAGAGTAGGACACTTCAACACACATTTAAGGGTCCTGGCCACTTGACAGCAGCAGGCTTTAAATTCCATAGATGTAGAAGTATCTTTTCCTTGTCATTAAAACTCTCACCTCAGAAGGAACATTACCAGAGGAAATGATCTTGATCAAATATGTATTTTATACATGGCATGTTCCATTTTTTAAAAATCCAAAATTAAGTTTACTTTTCCAATAAAATACTATTGGATTTATTTTGGCACATCATGTTCTCTATTCAGACAGTACATACATCTATCCTTTATTTTCCATGTAGAAATACAGGGACAAGCTTTTGGCCAAGCTGCTCTAATACAGTTATTTTGCCTTATTTATAACTCCCTCTGTAACGCAGCTGGGCCTGCTCAGCACAACAAACACAACTGTATGTAACAATGACGTGTTTCTGAGGAATTAATATCTTCACTGCTCCTAAATCACTAATGCTTTGAACATTTCACACATTATTTTACAAATAGAAGGGAAAGTTGGGTACAAACAAAATATACACCATCTAGGATTAGAAAAAGAAAAGATCATTATGGAGGTGGAGGTGTATACCTGTGAAGCTTACAGCAAGCAAAACCAGCCAAACCCCCAAATCTCAGACTTATTTGCCTCTAATAATGGTTAACAGTTTTCAGCAATGTAAAATTAGGAATGAATAAAATAACTTTGAGATGGAAACCACATTTCTCAAAGCAGCAGTTTTTGTTAATTGAGTTGTTATCTTTCTTGCTGCTTCTGGAGCTGAGGCACCCAGTGGTTTACTATAAAAGGAGCCTGTATACAAGTGCCTTCAATTGGTGGTTATTTTCAGGAGAGTTTATGTTCTGCAGAAGAGTAAATGAATCTTTTCCCTTTTGAGATAATTGCATATTCAGGCCTCTGTGAATTATGGAAAATGAATTTGGAGGTGACAACTCTTTGTGAGGTACAATTGCACAAGGTCCAGGAGAAATGACCAAGAAGATTAAAGTGGCCTATTTTATAATATATTCTTACAAAACTTCACAGAAAACTTAAAAATGTGTGAAGTCATAATGCATTCTACATAACAAGAGTCAGACACAGGCTATCATAAAGGTTTTTGGAAAGACTACAACCTAACTTAATGAATAACAAATATGCCTAAAAATGAGAAATACTCGTTTTAATAATAAAATACTACTTTATAGTGGATCTTTAGGCCTTTGATCTGACTGCCACCCATGTTCTTGGGAAGAATATTCTTCTTAAGATCTACAACCTGACTGTCAGGTTGCCTACTATTTCATCAGTGTAAGCTCCTCAGTCTCCACAATTTGGGATCCTAGCAATCATTTCCATAATGTTTGCAAGAGTTAAAATAGTTTATGTTGCAAAGCACTGGATTAGATCTCAAAAAAAATGGACTTTATTCTTGTTTCTGTAGGTCACCCAGATGGGTAATCTGCGAGGTTACCACTCTATTCCTCGGTTTCTTTATCTGTAAAATAGCGATAATTATATTCACTAGCTTTTAACAAACATTTCAAGATATACATGGTTAGGGATTAAGCAGTGTGGATTATCCCTGATGAGTAACACACAGCTGCTAATACACTGACTTATTCACTTTCATATTAGCATCTTTATTTAAACATTTGCAAAACACTCATTTTGCAAATGAGCAAACTGCAACTGCAAAGAGGCTTTTATCCAGCACAAGTGTAATTAGAATAGTAGAGAAGTGATGAGACTTTGAGCTGAAGACACGATATATCTGGTATTTTAACTTCAAGTAACTGCAGTAGGAAAAAGAGTTTCCAGTTCAAGTCTGCCCTCCGCTGGCTTTACCAGAACACTGCTAATAAATTTTGGATCAATAGTGTCTTTCTGTAATGGAGTGAAGGAACTAAATTAATAGAGGCTAATACATTTATTAATTGACACCTTTATTCATTTATAAAAATTTTGTAATAGTAGTTACGTGACTTGTAATATTTTCTGAAGTCTCATCTAGGCTCCCTAGTCACATTCATGTTTTTCAGGATTTCAAAAGCCCATCAGCGTATCATCCATCTTAGAGTCACTGGAACTAAAATACAGCATGGGAGGTATCATTCTGCATGTAGCTTTAAAGAAATTTAATAGAAAAACTACACAAAAATATTTTGCTTGATACAATTAATGACTCAGATACTGCTGTATGTATTAGTAAAGTACTAAAAGAGAGCAGGATAAATCTGGTCTAGTACTCTGTCACTAGAAGCAGACTGTCCCCTTAAAATATGAGAGGAAAAAAGAAGACCATTTATTACTGTGTTTATTTTAGAAAGAATTTTCCATCACAAATACCAGACACAAATAACTCATCTCTAAACTCAGGACGACTCATTTTCCTTTCTATTTTTAAAGTAGGAAGGTAATTGGGATGTGCGGAACTATCTTATTTATACTTACTCACACAGATTCATCCAGAATGACTTCTACCCCAAGGTGACATGGGTGTCTGAAATACAAAATCTGTATAATTATGTGCTGGATGATGTGATTGAGCTGAAAACCTCTGGTTCATATATCTTATCATCTTCAGGCTTCATTACACATAACAGCATTTAATCTCTTGTGACTGCTACCTACATCTAAAATAAAGGAGTGCAATATTGTTTCTTCAGATGTGTACTTAATATACACTTGGAAAAAAGGGAAAATATAAAAGTATTACAGAAATGGCATTTTATTTGGACCATTTAAATGCTTGGAAATCAGTGTCAGATTCACAGCTTGTGCCAAATGTGCCTAATAGACTTTATAAAGCAGAACATAAGGAATTTTCACAAGTTCCTTGAATGTCCTCTGCATCTGCTAAAATTCTTCCTGAAATGGTTCTCATTCAAAAATGAAACCTTTGGGAGTCCATTAACATTTTACAAGAAGCAGTGAAAGGCACACAACTAATCTGCTGTTATGGGTTTGAGGTTGCTTGGTTTGTTTGTTGATTTTCTTTTTTCTTTTTTGTTTTTTGCTATAGGCAGGAAGCTGTGGAAAAGCTACTGAAATCTCATTAATCACTGCAGTGCCTACTGCTACCCTCTTAAACTGGACTCTAGCATCTAAAATTACTAAAATGCAGTTGTTCTGCACTTCTAGAAGAATAAAGTTTGAGATTTTTAATAATCCTAACTGAAAAGCAGCAGCAATGATTGAAATACTGATAGGGATTTCCCTGAAAGATCATTTGTTTTCTGTGCAACAGTGGAAATAGTCTTAGATGAACTTACAGGCATGTGAATCAGGCTGACAATATATAGAGAAGACACAGTAGTGTGTCTACTTGACAATGTTTTGAAATTAGTAAAATCTAAAAACATTTGTCTGGGCTAAATATGTCATATCACTCCACTAAAATAGACAAAGTATGGACAGAAATTGTGTAAGAAAGGCAAAAGGGAAGTATTTTAAGAGACTAAGTTTTATTTTAGTAGGATAGGAAAAACTTCATTAACCATGAGTTGTGCTTCATTTAATCTTGATAGCAGCAGATGAGACTTGGAAAGAAAGAAAAGAGCTTTCCTTGATCGCCTTCTGGTATCTAGGAAAGGCGTTAATTACTCTTCATTATGATACTAAATTACTGATTCTAATCTTCCATGTGCTGGAGATCTTAAAGAATTTGCAGTGAAATCTGAACTACTGGAATGCAAAAACTAAAGACAGACATCAACGTTGATACTTTCCTTTGTACTGGTTGAATTTCCAGTTTGTGAAAGGCAGCTCTTGCTCAGGAAGCTCAGGCAGCACGAGGCTCTGCCAGGGGATGTGTGAGCTGCTCCTCACCTTGCTGGGCATGGTTAGGCCCTGCTGAATTAGGAATATGACAATAGGTTTGTCCTCAAGTTTCTGAAGTCACTTCACCCAAAGTGAACAATGAAGATAAATTAATACCTATGTTCAGTTTAAATAATTAGTTCAACATTTAGATTTACTACTAATTATTCTATTTGTTCACATACGTGACTCATTTTCTTTGTTGACTGGGCAGTCTTATTCAAGATCTGAAAATACACATATTTTTACCTTTCCTTTTATGATCTGGACTCTGTAATTTGCATTACAGGTTGTTAAAAACTATAATAATGACAGCACTAGATTGTGCTATGCTTTTAATTCTATTGAAATAAAAGCTATACTGAATTAAACTTTAATTTACACTTCAAAAAAATTTAGTTTCAACAAACACCCTTCTTGTATTGGAAGTTAGTTACAACAAAAAATTATACTTAAGGATATATACAGTAACTGAAATTACATATGATTTGTGTTACTGGGACTTAAGACAAAACCCAGAATAAACTGGCAAAAAACCCACACCAACCTGTTTCAGGTCTACCTGGCCTACTTCAGCTCAGAGTTCTTTTTGCTTTACTACGTGTTTTCTCTTATCTTATAACCAGAGATAATTAGTAGCTTGTTGTATACCTTTCTCTTGCAAAATCTGAGCATGCATATGAAAGCTGTATTGTAAATCAGTGAAGCAAGTGGTGTGCATCAATCAGTTATATTTTCAAATATTGCACCGTCAGAAAAAGTTGTTTCAGCAGCACTTTTTTTGTAGTTGGATGCTAAGAAAGACTATTAACACTCATTGACGAGAGGAAGCAGAATATGACTTATAGTTAGAATCATTATTTTTCAAATGCTGCAATTCTATGTCCTGTATCAGAGAGGAATATTTCATTTTTCTCTGCAAAGACTTAAGTTATCAGTTTCATGGTTGCTTCACCACTTTACAATTTATTAAGGTTGGAATTGATATAAAGGCAAGTATATAAGCAAAGACTTTGGAAAATCAGAATATATTATTTGTTTTCCTCACCTTGTTTAAATCATAGTAAAAATTTGCCTAAAATAAGCATTTTTTAAGTACTTTAAAATCTTTATATATATGTGCTGTTAAAACAACATATTCTTCAGCAACAAAAATCTATTTGAGATCTGTCTACAAAGAAAAGGTTTACATTAATAAAACACCTTTAGAGGAAAATCCTCCTAGAGTTATCAAAACCTTTGCTGCTCAGCTGCTTAAAAAAGAGCTTAATTAAAAAAACAATTAATGAGTAAATATGGGTATTAATTTTGGCCTCAGAAAATCCTTTTATCCATCAGATTTTTGCGTATCATTGAAAATATGTAAGGAATCAGATTATTGCTTTCATCCTTGGCCAAATATTGCAATCACAAAAAC
Source organism: Pyrgilauda ruficollis (assembly GCF_017590135.1). Taxonomy (NCBI): domain Eukaryota; kingdom Metazoa; phylum Chordata; class Aves; order Passeriformes; family Passeridae; genus Pyrgilauda; species Pyrgilauda ruficollis. The sequence continues at coordinate 10,454,362 of NW_024519206.1, read as the reverse complement.
ATGCATTGAAGAACTGTTGAACTTTTAGAAAAACTATATATGGTAAAAGGTAGCAGCATGTCTAAGTGTAACATTTAATTTTCATTATTAAGCAAAGATGTGCAGAATGGGAAAGTCACGCTTCAAACAACACTATAGTTCTGAAGCAGGTAATATTCAATTTTTAAGCACATCAACAGTTCTTCTCAGAGGTCTCTAAAAGCTTTTGATGAGGTTGTTTCAATGCTGTCTCACCTCAGACTGCTGTTTCTCCTTCCCTGGCCTCCGAAGCTGTAATGAAAAATAATGAGATTATAACTCCATGTCACCACTCAGTTTTGGTTTATTTTTAAGTAAGTAAATAGTACAGTTACTGTAAATATACAAAATTATTACATTTTGCTGTTTGTTCCTGCCACTCTGATCATTCTATTCATTTTCAGCAATTTTCAGCCAGCAGCCAAGCCCCACACAGCCACCCGCTCACTATGCCTCACAAACACTGGGATCAGGGAGAAATTCAGAAAAGTGAAAGCCAGAAAACTCATGGGTTGAGATAAAGACAGTTTAACAGGGAAAGCAAAAGCTGTGCACACAAGCAAAGCAAAACAAGGAATTAATTCATTGCTGCCCATGGGCAGGCCATCCCCAGGAGAGCAGGGCCCCATCACATCTAACAGTTACTTGGGAAGACAAACACCATCACCCCAAATGTCTCCCCTTCCTCCTTCTTCCCTCCACTTTATATACAGACCATGATGTCCCACGGTCTGGAATATCCCTTTGGTCAGCTGGGGTCACCTGTCCTGGCTGTGTCTCCTCCCAGCCTCTCATGCATCCCCAGACCCCACACCAGCATGGCAGTACAAAAGGCAGAAAAGGCCTTGGCTCTGTGTGAGCCCTGCTCAGCAGTAACAAAACTTCTCTATATTATCAACCCTGTGTTCAGCATGAGTAGAAAATACAGCCCCATAGCAGCCACCATGAAGAAAATTAACTCTACCCCAGCTGAAACCTGCACAGCAACTGGCAATATCACTTTTCTTGGAAATATCCCATATCAGACAGTGACCAGAGTATATCCAACAAGTATCATACAGAAAATCATATGAAGATTCTAATTTGGACAAAAAATTTTTATATGCATTACAGCTCTGCTTTCCAAGCATGTTTGGAAACTATGCCAAATGCAAGAACTCAAATATACTCACCCCAAACTAATCTAGGTCTCAATAACATTCAGGAGACATTTTAGAATTGTGCTTATTTTGCACATGACCTAACTGGACTGCCTAAGTCTTTGCTCTTTTAACCATAGTACTTTCCATTTCTCTTTGTCTCTGTCTTTTCTTGTCTTTGTGAAATGAAAAGGAACATTTCCTATATCAGTGGTACTGCAAAGAAGCAGGGATTTATTAGACCAAATGAATAGGAATACTAAAATGGAATAGAAGGAACATCATTATTAGGGCACAATAAAAATAGGAAGTTTAGTTGTAACAATGAAGTGAAATAGAATGTCTAGTCGTAATATACTACTGTTTTTACTGACATCATAAAGATTCAGCCTGCAGTGGAAATCTGTTGAAGAGTTCTTCCTTATTTCTTATGCTATTTATACTGATTTATGGTATAATACTGAAGTATGAAGCATCCACCATAGTCTTTGAAATCTAAGTTCCTCCTAAATAGGGTCAAACTCAAACTTTGTTCCCAAGCAGATGAATTTAATGCAACTTCTTGTCAGTAAATTGGGGAAATCTCAAAAGTGAGACTGGTAAATGCATAATGGAGGCCTGCAGGGATTTCCTACAAAGTTTACAGTGATTTTTCACAGACTTCAATGTGTCACTGCACTTTGTCTCCTTCATCAGCCTCTGAGTTGCATGTACTGTTTACTGTTGCATGTAGCTTTACTTTGTGGTTTGCTGAGATAAAGCTTTAGAGGTCTGGAATTCTTTAACCTGAAGGGTATCCTTTGCACTCAAAAAGACATGTTAAAGCCATCTGATCCAGTGACATTATTCCCTGAATCTGATACTTCAGAAATTCAGTCATGTCTATGAGAATCTCAATTCCCTCATTTACCAATAAAAATGGAAATATTTGGCCATTTTACCATGAGTACTAGTGATATTTATTTGCTGTGAAAACACTTGTGGAATGATTGCTAATCGAGATAATAAAACAGCAGGGATTCATGTTCTTGTTGTCCCAGTTGAAACCTCTGCAATTTTGTTTCTGATTTTATTGTTATTGCTGATCACATGAAGCTACAAGGCAAAAGAAATTCAAAGAGATGTTTTTTTTGTAACAAAAGACTTTCAACATCTATGGTATCACTAATTTTCTTCTGTCACTCCAGCAATTGGGGCTCTTGCTCTCCTTAGTTAATGGATACACCATTTCAAGTGGTTTTGTCTTCATTATCAGCCACAAGAAAAAAATCAAAAAAAAAATCCTTCATAGAAGTGTAACCACAGTAACTTACAAACATGAATACTCAAAACACACCCATAAAATCCCACTTCCATCTTCTCCAGGCAGAGTCACCTCCATCTTACACTACCCATTTCTTTGGGTATCAGGCTTTCTCCCTTCAAAACAGCTCATTGTTTCATGCCCCATCACAGGCCCATTTGCTTTTAGAGGCTAATTGCCAATTATTTATGTGACTAGTGCAATCCCATGAACTTGCAGGGAGGATGACTGCTGCTCTCCTTCCCTCTTGTCTGAGTGAGCATATCACTGAAGGACTCTTAGACTGTCTAACATCCTGGGTGACACAAGAGCCAAACAAAGGCATGGAAAACTTCTGGAGTCCACACAACCATTTATTGGGTTGGTTTTTAATCTTTTTTTTATTTTGGTGGATTTGTTTTTTTGGTGTTTTGTGGGTTTGTTGGTTGGTTGGCTAGCTAGTTGAGGTCTTTTAGTGCAAATATGTTATGTTGGACAGTTTGAGACTATGGATGTGTGTTATGATGAAATAAGTGCTCTTCTCCAGTCACAATTCTTAGTTTACAGACATGCTTTCACAGCTTCAGTACATAAGACTATGTAGATCTAGACCGGTAACTATACAGAATCAACTCTGGTTTATCTGCATACCAACACACACCCTGGTGCTCTTCTAGCACCGATTTTGCTTGTGAGAAAACTGGCAAAGTAATACTAACTTTCTTGCTATTAATTTCCTGTCTTCCGTAGTTAATGAAATAACCTGCAAGCTTTTAGTCAAACATTCAAATTGGCAGACATGAGAAATGGGGGCTAACACGTTTCTGTGCTCTGAAAATTACTCCTTGACTCAAAGTGTGACGGGAAGAAGAGAAGATAACCCTTCCTATCAGGTGATCTGTACATTTGACCTTCTGAATCCCACTTGCACTAAAATTACAGGAAGGAAAAATACCTTTTGAATTCCATTTCACCACAATGGGTCATATTTTATTGCCATATTTTGTAAGAGATTATTAACAAGCTGTGTGCTGTAATAAACAGTTGGTTTTGTACGTTTAGAAAGAATGAGGTGTAACAGTAACCACAGTGTGAAAACAGATCTTACTTGGCCTCATCTACAAAGGAAAACCAATTTAATACAAACTGCTGAAAAATAGGTTCCTGCAAGTCAAAAAACCAGGTTCAATGGTTTGAGTTTTCTTTTGAGTGTGACAAGCCATTACTGATTAATGAATGTGCCTCTTGCACTACACTGGTTCATAAGAGTAAATCTGTAATTTTGAATGTTTTTACAATTCTACTTATGCATAGTAATTTGAAAAGTTTGACAAGATATACCAAAAATATTGAAATCCAACACAAACCTATGGATACAGAGACTTGTTCTCTCAATTTTCAGTTAGAATTCCTAGAATTTCCCCACCAAAGGCATATTCTTTTGGGAAAGGTAGGCTTATAGTCCTATGAACTTCATATTGATGTTCATGTTGAATACAGACAGCACTAGTGCCTAACTTTTCCATAGGGCTAAGTTATTCATTCACTCACAAAATCTAAGCCTCTATTTTACTTGTCAGATATCATTAAATGTGTCAGTCCTATGACCAGAAATACGGGTGTATCCCATATGTATTTCATGTGTATGGAAGCACAGGTCACTGGGACTGGCGTAGAGCAGGAAAGGCTGTGCATTCTGTAACATGACTGCACGTATGTGCCATGACCTCACCAAAATATTCTTTCATCCCCCATACTTTCATAATTCAGAGACCATGGCAAAAGCAAGCCGTGGGCTGCCAGAACCCCTCATGTTGCCTGCAGTTTGCAACCTGCCTGTACCTGGAGAGCAAGTAGTGAGCTAAAAGCTCCTGTTTTTATCATCTTGAAATGGCAGATCAGGCACCCATACACTGGAAGAGTAAATGGTATATATGAATAAGCAAGATTTATTATATCCCTGGATTTTTTCTTGTCTCTAAAAAGCACTGACTTGCTGTTAGTCTTAATGTGACAAAATGGCTACAGAAGTTCAAGTAACTGCTGTAGGCAAACCAATATATGACATACAAAACTTTGCTACAGGTAGCAGACATGATACAGCCTGATGGTGTTAGCTGCTGCAACTGCATTAGTAATAGCAGAACCTGAAGACCTGCATCTGGCTTGGATCTGGCATTACAGCAAAAGGCAGGAGGTTACCTGAGAAAGAATGAAAACATGGTAAAAACATGGTATAAATGATTGAGTCAAAGGCATAGACACGACACAGCAAGATGTCATGTAAGTTGTATCAAGTAAACAGTAGCTTGGTGGTTAGGGCACTGCACGGACAGAGGTCACTCATTTATTAGTTAAAAACCAAAATGCCTTAGTGCTTATCTGGGCTCTGAGGTTTTTTAGGACAACAAGCTCCAAGCGCTGTACTGGCAGTTTTTAGGTATCAGGTCTCTCCCCATATTTCTAGTCAAGTTTTCACCCCCTGAACTCCTTGTTTCCATGGACCGGATATATCACACAGCCTGGTATCAAAGATCACAGAATATCCTGAGTTGGAGGGGACCCACAAGGATCATCGAAGTCTAACTCCTGGCCCTGCACAGGGCATGCCAAGAGTCACACCATGTGCCTGAGAGCACTGTCCAAACACTTCTTGAGCTCTGTTATGTTCGTGCTGTGACCACCTCCCTGGAGAACCTGTTCCAGTGCCCAGCCACCCCCTGGGTGAAGAACCTTTTTCTAATATCAAGCCTAAACATTCCTTGGCACAGCCTCATGGAGAGCTTCATGGAGAGGCATTTCCAGTTTCCTCCAGGAACACCTTTTCTTATCACTCCATCTCTACCCTCCACTTACCAAAGGCACTTCCTACCCTGCAGAGGCGGCGTGTGAGCAACACCTCGAGAGCTCCGGGGAAGAACAAGCACAAGAACGCGGCAGGAGCCAAGGCGGGCAGGGAAACCCACAGCGCTTGCAGCCCCCGCGCCCCCTCACAGCCGCCAGCCCCGCTGGGCCGATCCCGATCCCGCTGCCGATCCCTCAGCCTGCGGCGCTGGAAGGCGGGCGGGACAAGCGCGCTGGGGTCGTGGCGGGCAGAGAACACCCGGCAGGGCAGAGAACACCCAGCGGACGAAGGGAACCCCGCAGCCGCCATTTCCTCGGCCGCCCGAGGGCACGGCCAGCGCCGGTCCCCGCCCCGCAGCCCAGCGATGGGTCCCGCCCAGCGCACGGCGCTGTTACGAGCGCGGCTGCGCTCCTCCTCCATCTCCTCCTCTTCCTCCTCCTCTCTGCCCCGCCGCCGGGATGCCGAAGCTTAGCAAGGAGGCCAAGCAGCGGCTACAGCAGCTCTTCAAGGGCGGCCAGTTCGCCATCCGCTGGGGCTTCATCCCCGTAGTGCTCTATCTCGGTCAGTGCCGGGCGGGGGACGCGCGGGGGCCCTCGGCGGGCATTGCCGAGGCCGGGTCTGGGGTGGCCGGCTCCGATGGCTGCCCTCCTCCCCCTGGCCCGTCCGGACGCTGCCGGGGAGCGGCGGGGCCGAGGGAAGGGCCCGGGGGCCCAGGGCCGCCCCGCCGCGCTGCCCCCGCCGCCCGCGGCCATCGCCGCGCATGTGCGGAGGGGAGGGCGGGGTTGCCCTTGGCAGGACTGAGACGGGGTGGCTTTTTGTTATAGTTGGTTTTTTTGTTTGTGTGTTTGTATGGTTTTTATTTGTTTTCCCCCTTTTTTTTGTAAAGAAGAAGTATTTGATCTTCCCCACTCTGCTCGGCCCTAGCGAGGCCACATCTGGAGTGCTGTGGAGTTCTGGGCTCCTCAGTACAGGAAAGATGAGGAGCTGCTGGAGAGCGTCCAGCACAAGGCCACGAAGATGATTAAGGGTCTGAAACATCTCTCCTATGAGCAGAGATTGCGGGTGCTGGGCCAGTTTAGTCCAGAGAAGAGAAGGCTGGGAGGAGATCTCATTAAAGCATACAAATATCTTAAAGGCAAGTGCCAAGAGATTGGAGGCAGACTCTTTAAAGGTGTGCAGGTACAGGATGGGGAGCAGTGACCATAAACTATAACACAAGAAGTTCCACCTCAACGTGAGGAAGAAGTTCTTCACATTGAGGGTGGCAAAACACTGGAACAGGCTGCACAGGGAGGTCATGGAGTGAAGACATTCAAAACCCAGCTAGACACATTCCTGTGTCACCTGCTCTAGGTGACCCTGCCTGGGCAGGGGTGGACTTGGGAATCTCCAGAGGTCCCTTCCAACCCTAACGATTCTGTGGTTCTGTTGTAAAGAGGTTTTTGCCCCTTTTCCTCCCTGGAGGATAATCCTGTGTGAGTGCCCCTCTGGGGAGTGGGCAGAGCACCGAAGCAGCCAAACAGTGAATGGGGCTGCCATTTAACCCTGTGTCAGTGACTGCCTGCTGTCGTAGTCAAGGCTGTGCTTTGTGCTCTGGGGAGTCTCTGGTGAGCAGAACGCTGGGAGCTCTGCTTCATGGCACTGAGGACATTGCCAGCCTCCGGCTGAGATTGACTTTCCAGCAACAGGAATACAGGTTACAGTCTCTCCCTCCAAAAATAGTGTGGCTCCTGTTTCCAAGCTGCAGTGGAATGTTAATGGGATGCCTTGATGTTGTGCCTGGTGCTCAGGATATATTTTCCTTGCTCCTGTCATCAGGCTGGCCGGGCATCACTACCACAGGGTAGTTCTCCCGCTGAGTTAGAGCTGTATGCCATCAGCCGTCCTTGTTAAAGACAGGCCGGACACTTTTGTTCACTTTTTTTTATAACAGGGGGCCCAGGAAGGCTGATCCCTGCAATTCATTTGGCTTACTTTCTGTTGGGCCTTTTGGGAAAAGCACCTAAACCAGGCAGGCATCTTTGCATCGAATGCAAACATGAAGGAGGGCTGGGAGCTTGATCCAGTCAAATCTGAGAGGTTATTTTGATTAATTGAAGGGAGTGCAGTGCCTGGTTTGAAGGGCTTTGATTGTTTATAGATAATAACCGGGAAAACATTAGTCTCTTCAGCTGTTACAGATGTGCTTTAACAACAACTGCAAGCAAAATAAGTCACTTCAAAAACTATGGAGAAAGCTAATTAGCATTATTAGGTCTTAACTTCAATTGCATTTCCATTTTCAGTTTATAAATTATTTTAAATTGATAATTTTTGGGTGGAATTTCAGTAGTGTTTTGTGACCTAATTTGTAGTTGAAGTTTTGTTTAGATTTTATTTCCATGACAGTGTCTGTGGATGTTGGAAAGATGGTCTTTCTTCTTGGTGACATCAGAGTGTCACACTAGTGACACTAGTAAGTTACATTGGTGACATTAAATGAGTTACTTCAAATTGTATAAAGCCACTTACTTACTTACTGTATTTACAGTTGCGCAAACATCAGGGTGCCTAGTATATTTTTTGTTATGTAGCAGTGAGAAATTTAAGCTGTAGTAGTTTAGGTTCATATCTCCAGAAAATAAGTGTGCTGTACCACATCTACATTGCCTTCCTGTAAATTTATCTGCAGTAATGAAAGTGTAAGCAGATGGGAAGTGCATATGCCACCTTGTTTGCCATAGACGTTTGGAGGTGGCATGTACCCAGAGTCTGCAGGATTGGAAGAACCTCTTCTCTGCTAGGATTACTTTTTAATCTGGGAGGGAAGGTGTGACCCCGTGTGTATCAAATACACGCTGAACTAAAAATAGGCAAGGAATTGGTCAGCAAATTTGGGCCTGTAGCTTTCTCTGTAAGGCTTTCTAGCTCAGGGCATGTACAAGGAGCCCAGTATGAGATTGTGCAGTTATGGGTCATTGGTGGGGTTTTGTTGTATTTTTTTAGACTTTCTTTAAAGTGGCTGCCCTGGTTTTAAGTCAGTAAATTAGATCAATGCAGTTATGTCAAACGTGGTTTGCTTATTTAAAATTACTGGGGGTGAGGGGAGGAGGCAGAAACATTTACAGACACAGAGTGTGGCTGCAATTGATGAATTTTTAAGCTGGGTTTCTGGACAGTATGGCAGCCAAAGCACTTAGGTCAGGATGTCTAGTAGTCTCAGATCATTCAGGGTTATCTTCAAAGAGCTTTTCCAGTGCCTGTGAAGTTAATGGAAGTTTTTCCATTAACCTTTGTGGCCTGTGTTTCAGGCAACATGACATTAATTATTTATTTTCTGTAAACGAGGGAAATAATATACTTTTCCTGAAACATTCACTTCTAGCTAGCCAGTGTAATGTTGAACAGTGCCTGAATTGCATGATTCTTTTTCAAGACTTTTATTTTACAGTCCAGAGAGCAAAGGTACTTCATATACTAAACCTTCAGCTGCTTCCCTAGTATACATATACTTTAGTCAGTTGGTAAATTTGAGTCATTGGGAGCTGGGGATGAACTCTTTGTAGTTAGCTTTCATTTCATTTTCTCGGGTATTAGAAAACAGCTTGTTGGTTTGCAGGCTTTAATAGTATGTAACTTTCTCCAAAGAGTGCCAATCAGAATAAAAGATTGGAGGTTAAATTGATTTAACACTTAGCATTCTGTCATGCTAAATTGGGTGAACTGCTTCTGAAATACTTCTTTTTTGTGTCAGATGTCATTGTAGAATTGTCTGCTAGGCCTCAAGGTGCTTACTCTACACCAGTTTTAGGTGTCTCTGTTGGTAGAGCCCTGCTAGGTTGCTTTCTGAACAACATTTAATGTCTGTGGGTTTGTGTGTGTAAAAGTATGTATGTCTTGATCTCTGGCATAGATGACTTCCTTCATCTCATGCAATTAGTTGATCCTGAATTTAAGGTCAGATAAAGATGCAGGTAAGACTTTTTAAAAAAAGAAAAGTGTACACTGATATTTATTTTCTTTGCTTTCTAACCCTTGTAAGAATGTGCATTTTTTTATTCAGGTTAGTGCACAGCTGAATCACAGTTCTCTGTTCAGTAGTTTTCTTTCTTATTGCTATTTAATGGGCTGGAATAACCTCATAGAGATTTAACTGTGTAGGAATCTGCACATACTTGTTTATTTTTATATATGTATGTAATGTATGTTTCATTTCAGGTTTTAAAAGAGGTGCAGATCCTGGAATGCCTGAGCCAACTATCTGGAGGTATGTATTGGTTCCAAATGTACGTACAAACCCAGTGCAGATAGTTACTGGTTTGGGTGTTACCTCTGGCCAGCAACAGTTGTGAATGATGCTTCCATCCCTTGTTTTTTGTTTTTGTGGTTCTTGTTTCTTCGGAAATTCACATGACAAATTAGCGAAGTTCTAGTTCTTGGGAAGACTTTTCTCTTAATCTTGCATAGTTTTTACGATATGGAACTTCCTGTGTCTTTTGCATGACAGCTGCCCTTCTAATCTGTTGTAGAGCTAGTTTGTACAAGTTTCTGCACTGAACAATAACTTCTCAGATTTCTAGCACTAATTGAAACCAAAATCTAATCTCCTTCTGCCTTTGCAAATGAGGGAATAACACTGCATAAAAGGTGCATGAAGTAAAGGGCTGTATCTTTCAGTATTAGTCACTGTCATGAACCAAAGTGGCTTTGGTTCATGTTGCCTCGTTCTTGTGGGGCTCTTTGTTATGCTGCATTGTTACAGCATTAGTAATGCTTATGTTCTAGTGACATTTAAGTGTTATTGAAGGGCTTCCTTGGGTCTAACTGATTAAAGTTTTGGAGAGAGGGTGGTTCTTCTGTTTTTCAAGAAATGCCTTTGATTACTGTGCAGGACCAGGTATTCCTAAAACAAATAATTGATGGACTGTATTGTTTGCAAAGTCATAGATTAACTCTTTTTGATTTACATAGTTACAGTGATAGAAATCCCATTTTTAGGATTCAGTGATTCAGTAGAAACAGTAGAAAATGTGGGAAAAAAATAGTAAGATCATATTACAATTTCAGTGGAATCTACTGTTGTCTTAATAACCAAGTTGCTGAAGTTGTTTGCTTGCTGACAGTGTTTCTATGTTTAGCTTCACTGGTGGTTTGAGACTTCTTATTTTGGTGTGCATCTGTACAGTGTAAAAGACGTGCTTTGTACCAGAGTATATGTACATAGATACTATGAACAGATGTTTCATCTAATCTGAGCTTTACAGATGCTCATTTTTGTGAGCACATGTTGGTGCTCTGTAGCCTTAAATTTTACTTTAAAGGTGGCATTATTTCAGTATTTTGGGGGCTAGTGTTTATTTAGTATACATTTGTAGGGCTGTTCCTTCAGGCTTGTGTTTTACAAATATGGATTTAAAGAGAAGTACCTGCTGCAAATCTGACTTTGATTTCCTTCCCCCTCCCCTTTCAGTCTACTTTGGGGATGAAGGCTGTGGTGGTCCTGTTGTAGACGCAGCTGATGGACAGACAGAGTATCAGAAGATGCGTACATTCCAGAGGATGAGGCCGACACTTAGACCAGCTGGCTCAATCAGCTTGCTAATGCCATAGGTTGTACATACAACAAAATGAAGTTTATATGGACCTAACTTATTTGCATTACGGTGTAATTAAATAAATACTGTTTGAATGGATGCATATTGTTTTTAAGTCTTTACATAATATAATGTAGTAGTTTATTTATTACAGAAAGCCAGGGTGGGGGTTTTGTTTTGTTGCGTTTTTTTTCCAGAATATGATGATATTTAACTCCCATACTTATCCCTATTAACGATTGCCTTTTGGGTAAAGATTCCTCTTTATCTTCACAGTAACCAGAAAATCAAGCTAATGTTTTAAATACTTCAATATTCCTCAAAAGTTCCTTGCCCAAATGTTGGTAAGCCTCTGTGGATGGTTACTGTGCTGATCCACTTCAGGTTTTTTATCTTCTTCTGGATTCTTTTATCTGTGGATACACTAAGGCTTGAGGGATGTGTATGTTTGTGTTTTCTAGCACAGTCAGATACTAAAAAAGTATACTTTCCTGCTGAACTTACCTTTAAATGATCCCTGTGTTTTCTGGGATTTAGGATGGGGTGGGAGGACACAACAGTTGAGTGCTTTGTGTGCATGTGTATAAATTGCTCTTGCTGTAAGAGAAAGTTGCTAATGTATAACTGAAGGAAGAAAACAAGTACACTAAACAAGTATGTGCTTCATTGTTATGCTGAAGTCTTGCTCTTTGGACCGTGGTTGTTTTGGTTTCAATTGGTTTTCTCCCTTTTAACACTGAAGTTCAAGCACTTAAAATGGTGACTGTTTGATTTCTGTTAAATAGAAGCTGTTTTGGGTAGATTGCTCTCCCTTCCAGAACTGTGCAGGGTAGTTTGTATCTCTGCAGTGATTTTATTGTATTTATTGGCCCCAAATTAGCACTGCAACAAAAGTATTCTAGATTTTGGCATGGCTTCTTTTTAACCCCACAGATTTTTCAGGCTTTTTTTACATTAATTAAATGTTTAAGAATAGGAGATTCCTCTGTTTTTAATCTGCCACAGCAATTCATGATAAAATGCTACTGTGTTCAAGGGCTCTGATTGGAGAATCAGAGAGAAATGAACCAAGGGAAAAAACTTAAAATGAAGGACAAGAATTGGAAAGAAAAAAGTGAAAATGTTTATGAGAGCTAATGCAAACGAGCATGTTCTTTAAAATTCCATTAATCATGATAACTCAGCCAAATGTCGTGGAATACTGGCATGGCTAATGCTGATAGACTGCTGACAGTGGAACAGTGCAAGGGCTGAATGCAGAACAGTGTCTCATGACCTTTTTATCCTTTTGCTAGTGCAGCCTTTCTAGTGCCTTTTCTCTTACAGTAACTTGAGACCAATGTAACTGCTAACAGTCTTGTATTATGAAAGAAATTAAATTTTTGATTATTTTATTGACTGATCCTAATGGTAATAGTAATGAAATAATCTGTTGGTACTTGGTAGTGGCTTTAATCATGATTAGGAACATTTTTCTTCTGTTGAATTTTGTGCAGTAGCCTGAGATATTCAAATACTAAGAAATACAGTATTCAGTGTGAAGTAACTTGTATTTCTTAATCAGGTTTTACATTTCTCATGGGTGTACAATACCCAAAATGCAGCAGTGGGTGGATGGACCCAAACACCTGCAGAAGTGTATTTCATGTGCCCTGTTGTGTGTCTGACATTTGGGGATGTGGTTTCTGGGTGGTAACCGCCACACGGTTGCTCTGGCTGCTTTCCAAGAATTATAGTATTTGGCAAGAGGTAGAGAAATAGGGAAGTGTTTCCTCTTTCATTAAAAGTTTTACAAAAGCAGGCATATGTCAAGCACAGGCAAGATTCTGTGACGTCTCTCTGTGATGCTGAAAGTTTTTCTTAAAAATAGTTGCATTTCAGATTTTTTGCGACTTGGCATTACTGGATAAATATTGCTTATGAAATTCTTACTTTTAGCACATTGGATAGGAAATTTTTGGTAATTCACTGCTACTGAAGTATGTTTCAGTAAAGTTATTAACATAGAAATCTTGGATTTTCAGATTGAGGGGGGGGAAAAAGTCTTTTATAGTACCTTCAAGTCAGGTTAAATTGAATGCCAGTATGCTGTATAATGTTTTTTTGTTTATGTGTCCAGACTTTCATTCCAAATAGTGTTCTTACTGAAATTAAAAGGTGAGTGAAACTTCTACTTAAATGAACAATTATATTCTTCCCTGGTGGAGAAAAAAAAAAAAAAAAGAAAAAGAAAAGAACAAGTATTAATCATTAAATCTTGGTGATTAATTGTAAGGTAGCAAAAAAAAATTGGAGGTGTAGAATTGGGATGAAGAAATCTTTGGTGTCAATGTTGTGAAGTTACTTTGCAGTTTTTGTCATTTTCACAAAATTTGGTTGTGTTTGTAAGAGCAGATTAGTGGTTTGGAAAGTTATACATTAAAGAGGATTTGGGAAGTTATACATTGGAGAGATTCCTGTGAAGAATCTTAATTTCCTTAAGTAAGGTCAGGAAGTATGCTCATTTCAGCAAGACTGGGGTTTTTTTTGGTGTTGCTAGGGAGAAGAGAGCAGGTCTAAGGAGTGGGGTGGAAGAACTCTTATGTTTGTCAATGCTGGGGACTGTAATTAGGTGTTACTAATTTCAAGTGTTCCAATCTATGATTTTGTCCTTTCTGTTTTTCTCAGTAGAACTTGAGAAAATTTTATTTTACTGTCACATGGGAGACACTTAGAAAAGAGCAAATACGAGTTTTTGCTTGACTTTTGAGCTCTGTCACGGAATCAGTGCCTTCTGCAGCCAGGTGCAGATTATTTTCTGTGATGGGGTTTGTGGTGGAGTCCTGTGAACTCTTAGTGTTGGAATAAAGCCAGTGAGCATAGTTTACTAAAAAATGGGCTCTGGCTAGCACTTGATTTGAGCTCAAGGCTACAGTTTAGATATGTGAAATAAAATCCTTGATGCCTTCCTGAGTTTGCTGGAGATTGTACTGACTTTGAGGTATCCTGTTGATTGTAGCCTGGAGATAGGGATTGTTGTTGCTTTTTACTTTGTGCCTTCAAAGTGGAGGGATGTGGAGTGTGCTTGTTGTTGCCTCGGTGTCAGGGAAATGCCACCTGTCACTGGAGCCTGTTGGACCTGGTGCCAAGCAATTGTGCAAGGGACCAAGAGGGAGTCTTGTGAGTTTGGTGGTTTTCTTGGTCTTGGTGTATGGACTGCGGGTCTCCTGCTTAGCAGGGTAGAAAAAGGATGGTGAGTTTAGTGTCTAGATCACTAAAGGAAAAAAAAACAATTGGCTTTCAGTATAATTTCATTCTTAATAATTCAATCTTTAAGAAACCTATCTGTGTGCTCCATAAACTTTTCAAGGCCTGGCCAGTTGTGAGGTAAAATTAAGGTGATCGGGAATTTGTAACAGGCTTTTAATTTTGCTACAAACTCCTGGTGTAGACACAACTGGTACAAAGTAACTGTGCTGTATCTCATAGATGAAAAACAGAGGCTGTGTGGTTTTTTTTTTTCCTTGAATGAATTCATCAGCAAAGCTCCTATTAGCTGAACTATAACATTTAGACACACTCAGTCTGCAGACTGAATCAATGTTCACAATTTTGTCACAACAGGCCCATTTTGGTGAAGTATAAAACTTGTCTTTTGCTACTTGTACGGCTGTCTTCCAAAATAGCTGTAGGTGACAAAGAGCTGCTTCAGATCTCATCTTCTTGCATTGTGTGGTAAATGAAACACACATCTAACATAATGGTTTTTATCAGGAGAATTGCTAAATCAAACTGTATATACCCTGGATGTTTTTGGAAATATTTTCTTACAGTCTTGGAATTTAAGCTATGATGATACTGATGATATTTGGAAATTAGAACTCATTACATCTGTTTTCACCACAGGAGGAGAGACCACATCCTGTTAAATGTCATATGACTTATTTATTTTTTACAAATAACGACTTAATTGCAATTTCTAAATACTTTTCCATGATGGTGTGTGATGCAATAGCCATTTTTGGTTAATCTTGTGGGTTACATACATTGTTTCTTGGTTGTGGTTATGTTAATTCAGGATTAGAGGATGGGTTAGCTGGAGGGGAATGTGTGCTGTGTGGAAAAGACTATGGCAGGGCAAATCAAATCTCAGTGTTTTGATTCCGATGGTGAAGGTATGTTTGTTTTAAACATTTTCTCAGGAATGATTTTCTCAGGAAAGAGTGAATCTTAGATTCTGGTCACTGAATAGAAATCCAGATTGCAAAATTTCTGTAGAGTGTTTTCTGATGACTGCCAAAGTCAGTCGTGAGCATATAGGAGGATTTGGTTAAATATGTTTAATTGCATATTTGATTGGTTGATTTTGCTAGTAATTGGTTGATTGGTTGATTTTGCTAGTAATTCATGGAGGTAGTACTTCAAGGTTGAAGCCTGCAGAGGTTGCATTTTTTGGGAGCAAGGAGGTAGGTAGGTTTTGTTTTTCCCCTTGTCAATAAGAGGGAAGAAATTCATTGAGAGAGGTTGGAAATTGTTATCTAATCATTTGACTTGAAAAGCAAGGACTTAGTTACAAGGTTTCTTGTTATATATATGCTCTTTTCTTTTTGCCAATGCCTTGACCATGAGGACTTCGATGTATACTACTGCATACTTATATTTCCATCATTTTTTGTTTGAAATTGAAATTGGGAAATATTATTAGTTACAAATAAGAGTGGCAATCATAGGGGGAAGTTCCCCATCAAGCTGAGCCGACCTATTGGCTCCATACTGCTGAAAAGTAATGCTGTTGCTGCGCTTTACTGGTGGTGTAACTCTTCTATCTCTTGTAGCATCAGCTGTTGATAAAATCTGTAGAGGCTCTAGAGATGCATGCAGTCTCATTCAAGTAGTTGTTCTTTGTTGTTCTTTCTGACAAAATTTAGTGTTTACACCAGTGCCGGGTAGGGAATGGTACTGCAACCTGGGAAATTGGTCAGATTGAAATGTTTTCAATTTTTTTTTTTTCCTTTAGAGTTTCTTACACAGTGAAGTATGGTTAAAAAATAGAAAAATGGTACTTCAGAGACTATCCCTTACGCCCACCCCTCCACTTTTCTATTACAGATGACTTTAATATTAGGTTTAATTCTGTCTTTTGGGTTTTTTGGGGGTTGTTTTGGATTTTTTTCTCTCTTGTCCAGCATTCTGGTGTTACAGCAACTGCTGTTGGGGATATTTTGTTTCTCATCTTAAACACTGAATATTGTGGGCTGAATACTGTGGGCTTTTCTTGCATACTGTATAATGTATGCATGCTTTTCAACATAGCTTTACCTTTTTCCTTCTTTGGGAATTT
Source organism: Pyrgilauda ruficollis (assembly GCF_017590135.1). NCBI lineage: Eukaryota > Metazoa > Chordata > Aves > Passeriformes > Passeridae > Pyrgilauda > Pyrgilauda ruficollis. The sequence continues at coordinate 10,438,185 of NW_024519206.1, read as the reverse complement.
AAAATCAGGATGAAGGGAACTAGTAATCTGTGAAGCATTCCAGAATCTCAGTGTGAGGTTAACGACTAAGGCTGAATGGAAATGTGGGGAAAGGCTAGCTGGGATGTGCAGGGCGAGGCTGGTCCTGTACAGCAGCAGCCAAAATGCTGCTTTGGTGGGTAATTTCGTATTTTTTTAGGTCATTATTAGCAGGTCTTTTTTTATTGGGTTGTGTTAGTGGGGTTTTTTTTTGTTTTGTTTTGTTTTGTTTTTTTGAGTTTTCTTTGCTCAGTGAGTTGGCTGTCAGTTAGGAAGAGCTCTCTTCAATAGAAGTGTTGTGTCATTGTTGCTGAGTGTAGTTAGGGCTGCTCACTTTTTACTATTGTTCTAGGTTTTTTTATGTGTTTTTGCTGGTCTGCCAACTAAAATATATGCCTTTGTGTGTTTTACTAATGTAAAATAGCCTACACAGCGAATTAGAAAAAGAATGCGAAGTTGGTTCATTTGAGAGGCCTGGTAACACGCTTAGCAGTGTTTAGGTCTTCTCTGATTTCATCTCAATTCCCTACTGCAAATATTTGTGTGTCAGAAGCACCAGTGAGTGTTGGTTTCAGCAAGTGCTGCTGACCCTGAGAGCAGTCCCTGAAGCTGCCACTGTGACAGGAGACTGATGGCCAGCAAGGCAGCTGCTGCACTGAAGGACCCTCAGAACTGTGGAGGGGCCGCAGATGAAGTAATGGCAGCTCAGTGACACCATCAGGGATAACACTTTCCTCCAGGAAGGACTTGAAAATTGCCCTCCCCAGCCAACAAGGGGTAATCTTTGCTCATCTTTTGCACCCTAAAGTGTGGCAGCATTTACATACTGACTAGAATTGCAGACAGCCTGGGGTAGCCATCAGCTGAAGGGTGCTGGTGGAAGTGTCGGTGCTTGTCTGTCAGTTGTTGCAAGGGATTTCAGCACTCCAATTCGTACACGATTTTTAGTGTTTCAGGACATCAGTGTGAGTTTGTTAGATGCAGTGTACATAGTAAGTAATGGTGATCTCAGGCAGCCCCTCTCTACCGGGAGAAGTGAAACCAGGAAATGCCTTTCCTTTTGGTCAGCTTTTTTTTTTCCTTCTTTTTTTTTTCCCCCCTTTTTTTCTGTTCTCACAAAGTAGTTAGGTCCACTTTGGTCTTATAGCTGTTATTGGCATAATAAAGGCCGGAAGGGTCTCTAAACAAATGGTCACTAGAAGAAAATTCCTGTGAAGGTAAGCAGTGAAAAGGCCAAGCCAGGCTTTCCTATGTTTCCTGAGCATGTGCCAGGACAGTTAAAGTAGGATCTTACATGCTGTTAGAAAACCCATTCACTACAGACGTCTTTCAAGATCTCCTTGAGATCTCCTCATTCCTTCTCCAGATGTTGCTCAACTTGAGATGACAGTTTTACCATATTGGGCAAAGCAGTGGTTTGTTTTGTTTTGAGCATCTGAGATGCGAGCAGTGGGTGGACTGGTCACTGTTTTGGCATCCCCAGTGGTGGAATGCATATGTGGACAATCAGATCACTCAGAGGAAGAGGAGAGTTTACTGACATCCTTATCCACATTCCAAGGCATGCCTTTCATCTGTGCATCTTCATCACTGTGCCAGAAGGAAAAGTGAGGGTAATTAATAATCTACCATTTTTAGGGACAAAGCTTGAGGGACTTCTGCTGCCTACATCCCCTGTGTGGTCTGTGAATTCCTCTGAGTTTGGGTATAAGAGGTATCTGCACAGCTACAGTATGCAGATGATGCAGCCAAGGAAAGTTTCAGTGGTTTGGTACTCAGGCTTAATTCCTGTTCTGTTTTGGTTTTTTCTTTTTTTTTCACACAAGTATTCAAGAAAATGCATTCATGGTATGTAGCTTGTCCGTACTAGTGAAATATAAATTATAAAAGACAAATGCATGTTGCTGCATTGCTCAGCAGCAATATGTTGATTTATATTGCTTAAGGAAATAACCTAAATTTCTTTTTTTTCTATTTCTTGCAGTAGGGGCCAGAACTGTTTAACCAAACTTGGAAAATTCCCCTGGATGACAGCAATAAAACTAATCAGAGGATAGTATTCATGTCAAAGTGGTTAATGTGGTTGTCTCACCACTTTATTTATTTAAGAGATTATTTGACTTGTAAGAAGATACGTACAAACAATTTTATTGGGTGTTCCTTATTAAATATAAGGCACTTCTCCATTTGTTTCTCAGGAGCAGTGATGGATTATCTTGTTCATTCTTAAGTGCCCTTTTAAGTGCATCTGGTTCCTTCATATCCCAGTTTAAGAATTATACAGTAATCAAGTTGTCTACGTGTGTACATATGTGCTGTGTAGAGAACTGGCCTAATTATACAGAGAAGATCTTGAATATGGTTATTCTGATAATTGCAGGTATTAAAAACTGGATATATTAGAGTGCTTTAGTCTTACTTAAAATTCACAGGGGTTATACAAGCTTTTTTTAAAAATCAGCTTTTATTTGTCTTAAAAATATAAAAAAGTCATAAATACCATCTCTCAAATATATAAAAACATAAGTTATACAAAAATTTTTCTGGGTTCTGAAAATGGTTTTTTTGAATACATATTAAATAAGTTTAAATCTGAATAGTACCATTAGAAAGGAAATAAAATACATAATTTGTTTAAATTATTTCTAAATATTGACAATATAAATAAGAAATATTAAAAACTAATAAATATCTTAAATACAATAAATAAGTTCCTAGAAGGAAATGGGAATGTATATAGATGCAAACCATTGTTACTATTTCTAGTTCTTAAAACAGAACAACACTGTTATCTGCCACCTGACAGATTTGTAACAAAAGGATTGTGCCTGAACTAAAACATTCAAACACTGAAACTCCTGGTGTTTTTCAAATAGCGCACGGCCCTCACTGTCTTCTCCATAAATGAAGTAAAATCTCGGAGGATGAGATGGATGGTGATTTTCTCTGTCCAGGCCTTAGTGGACTTCAGCTTTGTGCGGAGGGATTCCTGGGTAGCTGCATCTGGGATGATCACTTCTTCGGGATTGATCACCTGTGAGAAAGACGATATTGGGGGCCTTGGTTAAAGCACTGTCACTGAGCCTGTTGGAGAGCATCCATCCGTTTGTATTTTCCCAACCTGCTGCTTATCCACTTTCTCTGTACTGCAGACACCAGCCCTCCCTGGGACCCGTGCTTTCCTCCAGCCCTGTTTCTGTGGAGAGGTGTGAGGAATGCTGTTGCCTGCTATGACTCCTGCGTAGGAATCTGGGCTATGGTGTTATGGTTTGAGTGCAGCCTCTGGCATGGTGGTCCAGCAGGCTCTGAGCAGATCACTACACCCCTCCTGCTCTTTGGCAGTCACGTGGTTGGTTAGGTAGGGAGATGCTGATCATGGTTTGTCTTAACCTGCACTGCTCCGTTGTGAGTCATAAATTAATTGACATTGGAGTATTCTCACATTTTGTAACAGATTAACAAGTTTCCAAAGATGTCAGGCTTGTTTAGCTGCTTAATTCTTACTTTCCAGGCATTTAGTCACATGTGAGACTAAGTGCCACCACTTTCACTGATGTGTGAGAGCATAACTACAAGATGAGTAAGAGTTATTTATCTAATGAGTTATTTATCTAATGCTGACTCACAGCACTGTGCACCCACTACCTAAAGGCCTTTGAAGAACTTGTCCCAAGAAGTGGGACTTCTGAAAATGGAAGTCAGATACCCAAATAATGGAGCTGTTTTAAGTGATTTGGAGTCCAAAATTCTAGCAAGTATCTGCCTAATCCTGTGTTTAGGATCCCTCCTACCCTTTAACAAGTGGCAAAAGGATGCAAACCTCCTTCTGGAACATCTTTTTTGTGAGATATAAGAGAAATATTCTTCCTATCCAGACTGCTTGGGAGTGTGTTCTGGTCACATTCGCTTTTCCTGGTATGCCCAGCTCCTTTTTGTACTCTGTTAAAGTTTGTATCTGGATATCCAGACATGGTATCATGCTGGTGGATCTATTTAACCACAAGTGATGGATTCTAGCTTTGCTGTCCTTGCCTTAAATAGCAGATTTTTCTCTCACAAAGAAAAATTTACATTGTGAAGATCAAGGCCTTTTCTCAAAAACCCCACAGTTTCTACAGGTGCAATTTTTGCTTTTGATCACTGTGTTTAATTCTGCCTCTTTTGATTATCTTGGTAAAAAAAAAAAAAAAAAAAAAAAAAAATTCCAAAGCCCTAAACCCAACAAACCTAGTCTCTCTCAGTTATGAAACAAACTTTCTGCAAACTCATGTATCACAAGCTGGAAGTCAGTAATCAGTTGCTGTCTTATGACAGGACTATTATTCTCAGCTAGCACAGTGTGAAAAAAAGCAGTTCAGCTTCCTTTCACATAAAGAATGATGGGCATAAGTAAATATGTTAGGAAAAGTATAGCAAACACACAATACACAATAGGCTTTTCACATGCCAAAAATTGCCTGGGAGGAAATAATGCCCCAAGACTTCTGCCTTAATCAGGCAAATGCTATCCCCAAAGACAAAAGGAAGTGTTCATATTAAGGATTATTAAAATGAGCAAGAACTGCAGTAATTAAGTAAAATTTTAAACTGTGATCTTTCAAAGCTCTCCAAAACATGAAAAGTGTCTGCCAGAAATTAATACCATTTTAGTTTACCAAATCAAGAGAGAAATTGGTATTTTTATGAAAAAAGATTTTTTTTTGCAAGAAAAATGTGTTTTTCACTAGGGAGCTATCTGGTATATTGACAGCAATATCTCAATATACCATACAGCTTGACTTAAAAGTTTGGTTTGGAGAGTTTTAAAAATGAATAATACTGTAAAAATACACTTGGCTTTTTCTTTTTTTTTTAATGTGGGCTTGAAAAAAAAGTTGCTCACTTCTACTTCTCAATGGGTTCCAACATTAGTGCAGGCTGAATTGCAGTTCTGCAATTATAAACAAGCTGAGAAATCTTACTTCTATCAGCCAGTTTCGTATATTTGTTCTTAACAATGATGCATTTAGGTGGTTTGGAAAGTATAACCAACAATAGAAATTAGGAAGAAGAGTTGTTTCTTTAAGAAAAGAAAGCAAAACTTTGTAAAACCTCTAAGTCATAAGGGTAAGATCTGAGCATAAGGAACTGGTACCTGTTTTTTCAAGGAACTGAAACATAGCATCCTCTGTTTCATATAGCATCTTCTATTTCTGACTTCACATCAGCATTAAGCCACAAAAATCATCAGAGGAAATTTAAAACCAACTCACCATCTGTCTTATGGTACGTGCCAGGTGCTCTGTACTATAGGATAGCGATTCAACGTTTTGGTTTTCACTAATAAAAGTTTCTTGTATGTATTTGAGGTATGTCTGAAATGTATAAAGTCCACTGGAGATTTTTCTCAAGCATTTATCCTGAAATGAGAGAAAGGTGAGAAAGTCACTTAAGAGTTCAAAAGTGCCTTGATCTCAATGCTGTGTGCAGATTAGCAGATGATGCTCTTATAGTGTGGAGGTCTGGCTAGAGCTGGTACAAATCTTTACGTCAACTTCCCCAGTTCTTTTGAGCAGGCAAAACCTGCCCCGGGAATACAGGATTAGATGGAAAAGGAGAGCTGTTCCTTGCCTCATTAAAGCCGGCGAGCAGACACCCATCTTCCTCCGTCACCTTGGGGAGGTTGAGGTTGTTGTGGAGGAGCATTTCCATGCTATTCTGGCAGACGGTAAACTTCTCGCACATCTGGGGAGAGACACGGAGAGATTTGGTCGCACCTTGTCAGGAGGCAGCCGCGGCCGGGCCGGGCGTGTGCGAGCCCGCGGAGCGGCCGTACCCACCTCGTCCTGCAGCTGTGCCGCCCGGTCGTGCAGCAGCCGCGCCAGCCGCAGGCTGTCGGGCAGCGCCGCCCGCCGCGCCGCCGCCTCGTCCAGCTCGGCCTCCCCCGAGGAGTCTGCGTTGGGCAGCGGGGCGGCGGCGGCCCGCGGCACCAGCAGCAGCAGCAGCAGCGGCGGCAGCAGCAGCGCGGCGCGGAGGGCGGGCGGCCGGCGGCGGCCGGCGCGGGCACGGTCGCAGCCACAGTCCCGGGGAAACTTCATGGTGCGGCTTCTTCTCGGCTCCGGCCCTGGCCCCTTCTCGTCGGCGAGGCTGGCGGGTTGAATGAGCTCCGGGCATCCCTGAACGTGTATTTATTGAGGGGGCTTCGAGATTATTCATGGCTTTGGGAAAATCCGGCATGAGAACACGGGGGGGTGTGTGCTCTCGGAGCGTGCCCGGCTTGACAGGGCTGCTCGAGAGCCGGGATTGTGAAACGGGCCGGGGGGGGCAGCCGAAAGCGGCCGGTGGGAACATGAAGTAATCGTGCTCCGTAACTCCTTGAGGTCCGGGCTGCCCCCCGCCGCACCGCCGGCTCACCTGCCCCGCGGGGTCCCGGCCGGGGCGGGAGCCCCCCGGGCCGGCTTTCCTCGGAGCCTGCCAGCTCCAGCCGCACAAAAACTCCTGGAAATTATACATGCATACCTGCCTATATACACGCATACTTTATATATGTGACACGCTTCCGTGTGTTTTAATCTTCTAACGTGGTTTAATGTTTTATGGATTTCGTATGGTGTATATTTATCTCTGTATTTTAGCTATTTTTATTTTCTATATGTGTGAAACTAAACGCCCCGTTTTAGGTGCTGGGTAGTACAAGTCGAAAGTTGCCTCTTTCTGAGTGAACTACTTGTGAGTAGGATGAAATACATCAAATGCTTTAAATGGACCAAAGCCAGCTCCTACGGGAGGGTGGCTGCAGGAAATGCCACGAAGTTCCCTGTTATCTGCTGCCTTATCTCTTTCTGCCTACCTGGTAGCTGTTGCAGGAATTTTAACCTTTCAGAGGGACTCTTCACCCAGGGCAAGTGTGCCTGTTGGGATCAATCTTGTAGAATGCAGGCTGAGTCAAACTGTTTAAGGCGTGCTGACATTGAACTTGTGGAATGTCTTGAACTGATCTTGGCCAAATTGCCTTTTTTTTTTTGGTGTATGTTTTCTCACAAAAGGAAGACCAGAGTCTGCATTGGGAACTCCTAACAGGAGAGTACAGAGTTGGGAGAACAGAACATGTGGCATAAGAGAGGTGTTAGAGACAATACAGAAACTGAAAAATGCCCTAGATACTTCATTTTCTAAGCACAGCCTGAAAATAGAGCCTCAGGAAAGAAGCAGAGTACTACTGGTTTTTATTTAATGTCTTTTTCTGTCAGTGGCAGAAAAGCTGTTGCGGTAATTTTGCCCAGTGGAGAGGTATTAGAGCTGGAACGCAAGTGTTCAACAGCAGCAATCCACCTCTGCCCAGGTCCCTGAGTGCAGCAGGGGGGATATTGCCAGAACAGTATTTGCTGTAATGTCAGGTCTGTGGCATTAGGCATAGAAGAAAGCATGCCACCGGCAGTACGTTTGACTATTATCAATGAAAAGATCCAACTGAAATGTGTTAAAGGATTAAAACAGCCAGGCCAGATGAGCTCAAAGCCTGGTATTTGCTTTTGGATAACCATCAGAGGCAGATACATCAGGGAGGGAAGTCCTGCCTACCTCTTTTTCCACTTGCGATAGCACATGGATGTACGTCTCAGGGATTTCCTTCCGCTGCCAGGCGACTCATAGGCTGTTCCCTGCAGACAGTCAAACTTTTCCTTTACCTAACCTAAGTGAAAATACTATTCTTAAAATGATGAAAACTTGGTAAAAGGTTGTATTTCCTTAATAATATCTTTTCAGCAAGCATTTTGTAATTTAGTCTTCTCTGTAGCTCTGTAATTCTTAATTTTGTAAACTTATTTTATTAATTTCTCATTGTATTGTGAAAGTCTCTATTCCTTAGAAATTTTTAGAGAACATTTTTGTGCTGGTCACTGTTATAAAGTCTTGCTGATGTATGTAGTTGCATCTGCAGAGTGAAATAAAAGCAAGTTTCAACTGTTCCTCATCTAAAAGTCTCTAAGCCTTCAGTTACTGTTTTCTCATTTTGGGGTTTTGTTTACTTTTTTTTATATGAATGTCCATGTGACTTTTCAGAAGTACAAAGTATACTTACATGCTCCAGTGAAAGGTGCTCATTAATGCCTTAGAAACTCCATTTGATAATCTAGGACAAAGCATAGCATTCAAAGGAAGAAGGAACTGGAATTTGTACAATAGCGTTAGAATACTTCTATTGCTTTGGACAGTTTCTTACAGAAAATCACTTATTTAATTGGTGCTGTACATAGAAGAAATACTTTTGCTCTGATCTATCTGTAATAATGGTTAAATTTTGGGGAGGGTTTAAAGGAGATCCACACTGTATTACTAATTAGTTGGCACTGTACTACACTGAATTACACTGATTCATCAGTAGTCACATTGTTCAAAATTTAATAAGCTTTGAAAAAACAGCACTTGCTCATGAGTTACCTACAGATCAGGAGATCCTGGTACTTAAAATGTAGGAGTATTATAACTGAGACTCTGAGGCATAGTTTCTAGATGCCAAGGAATTTCTTTCCTGCATAGCATCTTTGTAATACTGTAGAGTACTGTTCTTGCATCCTTTATTTTCTATTGCACTTCATTTCACTGTACAAATTTTTTCTTTCTCTTTTCATTTATACTATCAACAAGATGGCTGCATCCTGGTATGTAAAAACTTCCTAAGGTAGGATTTCAGAAATTCTCAGTGTTTAACCAACTTTTTCTTCTGTCTGAGAAATGAGCACTATTCACATTTACATTGTTACTACTACTGCACATTTCTGTAGGATCAGAGAGACCATTTCTGAATGGTAAAAAAATATTTCCTCTCCGATTGTCACACATGAAAATTGTTCCAGCTTCCAGTCAAGTTATAGCCAATCAAGGATTGTCCCATGTGTGTTTTCTGGGATCAATGTGCAACTCACTGACCCATTCTGGAAGAGGTTATTTTTCTTCTAGAATTGCTCTTCCTGGGAGCAAATCTGTGCCACTTTTGCTCTTGATAACCTGGGAGATTTGGAGAGAGAAGCTGGGTGAGAGATTTGGAGGGTGACACCAACATGGAAATGCTATTGCCACTGAAGAATTCAACAAACTGCAGAGCTGTCATGGTCAAAGCTTGTCTCTCCTCTTCTGTCAGCCGTCAGGCACATGTCTACAAGGAGCCCCACCATGTGCAGGGGCAAAACCCAGTGCTATCAGCAGCAGCAGAAGACCTTGCTTGCTGAGTGTTGTGAGTCAAACATAACTGGCATTCCTACATGGAAAAATAAGGTCTTTCAATGAAGCAGAATTACTAGGGTTGCAGTAAGTTCCACTCTGACCTGTGTGTTTGGTTTGACTGTCTTTTTCTTTCTAATAATCTCCACTATTTTACAGTAGTAAGAAAACCAGTAATGCTTATTTGGGGATTATGACTTAAAATAGTACTGTTGGTAGCAAGAAAAGAAATACAACTGGAAAATGTGTTGTTCTTCTATAGAAGTGTTAGATTGTGTGTGGAAGAAAATGCCAATTGTCAGAACTGGGATCATGACAATCACTAAGCAAATAATGTCCAAATATTTTGAATGAGGAGGAAAGCTGATGCCTGATTCCCCTGACATATTTTTGGTCGAATTCCTCAAAGCTTGTAACAAGGGAACTCGAATTCCTACAGATCTTGTAAAGAGTGCTTTGTAATGTCAAACCAAGCTTCTCTGTGCTGTATTTGAAGTGAACAGGTTGAGCAGGTCAGTAATACCCTGTGTTCATGTCTCTCATAAGCAAACATTGCTTTGACAAGCTGCATGTCACCAAAGAGCACTGGTGCACTTGACTAACGGCCATCGATTTGTGGCTTGGCAAGTTCTTTCCTTCTCTCTTGGTTTTTTGCCAAGTAACTTCAAAGTTTTTTGGGGATTTTTTGGTGAAAAGCTTTGGGGATTGCTCATTTTTCATTCTTAAAGGAAGACTTGCATCATTCTAAAAAAGGCTAAGATGTGTAGTAAGACTTGATTTTTTTTTCTTGAGTGCATCATATGCAAGTACCATGAATTTCTTTGCCTTAAGCTAGATCAGAGGTTTAGAGGAAAAATTTTTTACTTACCTTTAAATTATGTCCTGGTTTTCAGCTTTATCTGATTAATTTCAAAAAGCTAAATAATGCTATGGTCTTCTCTAGCCAACTTCCAGCAGACAACAACTTCCAGCATGCAGTCCTAGGTGAAAGAGGTCCTAAATATAATGGTTCTTGGGGAATATCTGAATGCTGCAAGACACATCTAATGTACCTGTCCTTCAAGTCAAAATTATTGCAGGCATTTTAATGCTGGAATGGGAATGTTGTGGCACCTGACAGTGAAATTAGATTTTCACTAGGAGCACTCTGCTGCTGTGGCTGCACTGTTAAATGGCACCAGGAACCAATTTGACAAACTTTTCTCATGGAAGGAAAGCAGCTGTTGCTTTTTCTCCATCACAGCACAGTGTGCTTGGTGGGGTGGATGGTGCCCCTTTTAGGGCTGCTTGAGACACCAGAACAGAGGGCTGGTCAAGTTAGAAATACTGATGGCTGTGGGTCTTTCACAAGCAGCATGCTGTTATCTGGCTTGTTTTGTGAGCATCACCCATGAGGACAACACTGTTTTGACAGGGATCCCATTTTGTCATCATTGTGTTTTGAATTATTATAGGGCTGTACTTCTAAAAGAAATCTCTGTCTGTTTTTAAAAGTTAATTGACTGTAAGTTCCACTTGTGTTTAAGGAACTTCTCACTTCCCATTGAGCTTGCTTTCTAAGCATGAAAGATGAAAATTCAGAGAAGTTATATGATAAAGAAGAGTGAGGTATTTCTGCCACCAGAAAAGATGACAGAACTGAAAAGAGAACACTGAGGAGCCTGAGTGTATGGGAGGTACTGAATGGTGTAAGTATTTGTCTTTATTGTTTGCCATTTTTAACATGGTACATTAGATGTAGATTGTGTTTTACAAAGCATTCAAAAGGGGGGTTTTCCCTCCAAGGAACTTGCTCAATGCCAAAGGAAACTGAAGGGTGTCAATGTTTATAATCCCACTCATGAATGCATACCAACTCTAGCTCACCTCAGTAAAGAGGATCTATTTCACTCCTAAACAAAAGCTCATGTGTTGATCCATGAGACATCTGTAAATCTAACTGTGTTTACCCTTGTCCACGCCCAATGTTTTTGTGCCCATAATCTCATTATCAGACTATCATCTCACTTGGTTTGACATTTAACTGTGCATTCTCTTGCGTTCTCCTTCTGCTTTTCCTGATGATTGCCTTTGTGACTTTGCAAATTACCTACACATAAGGCAAGTCATAAACAAAATTTTTATGTTTTTTTCCTGGAAAGCAGTGGTTTCTCTCTGCAGTGAGAACAGAAGTGGTAAAAGCATTGTAACTCCATTGTCAGAATGAGATGCAAAGTTTCAGTACAGTCCTTTTGGGAGATAACTTTTCAATAGCACTTTATATGTGTTGGAAGTTTCTCTTAGCAGATGGGTAACTGGAAAACCAAAATGCAGAGTGCACCTTCAATTAGTGTTGTGTGCTTTCATAAAGGTTTTCTAGCTCAAGGATCCTGTAGTGATGCAGTGAAGCTGCTGTGGAGTTTGCCACTTTGGTCACACCATCTTGTTAAGAAAAACTGAGTATCACTACTCAGAAAGTGCCTTGCATGTTGGGGTATTTGAGTCTTTCTTCCTTTCTGGGTGAGTTCTAGCAAACTTCTTTATTATTCTAAACTAAACTTGTGAAAGGGAACCTACTGACCGTAGCAGGAGCCCTTTCTAATTGCATGCTTGCACACTATAATAGGGTTAATAGATTGTGCTAGTTATGTAATAGTCACTCTTCCCACACTGCTGTTCTTGAAGCAAAAGTGTCCTGGGGAGCCAGGTTATCTATAAAGACTTTGGTCCCATCACCAGAGGATCTGAGTGGTCTAGGTCCAGCTAATTTTTTCCTTCAGATGGCCAGTTAGATGGTCTGATGCTTTTTTGTTTAGATTGCTCAACCAGGATGTGGGAGATGTTGAATCATATCCCTTCCTTATTTAAATGGATCATGAATCCAGATTTACTCCTTTACAGGAAAGTCTCCCAACTCCCAAGAAGAATATTGGCCAAGATGTTTTTCTGTTGCTCCTCTTAAAGTGAACCATTTTCTTTTTGGTCAGAAAGAAAGGATCAGAGAGCCTGTGTGCCACCTTAGTGGATTCCAAGGGAAGTTTGCTCAAATATGTAGTACAAAAAATTCAGACCTTGGACAGAAATAGAAAGTGATTTCCAGGGACACTCTGACCCCAGAGCTGTTGAGTAAGCCTGGGCGGAGGTGAAGGCCTCACTTCCTCCATGGGCTACTTTTTGAAGGAAGAGCTGGTTCCTATGGTGAAATTGAGGAGGATTGGGTGGTTCCTATGGTGAAATTGAGGAGGATTTGCAGGTCCTCCCTGGCAAAGGGTCCTGGCTACATGGGAGTCACACCTGAGTCCTGAGGGGAAAAAGCTCCTCTCCCTGGAGTTTCTTTTGTACTGGTGCAAGAGCTTCTCAAGAGCAACACACCAGCTCTCACATACCCCTTCCTTGGCAGAGGTTCTGTATGTGCCTGGCAGGGGAACACCACAGCTCTGCCCGCTGGGGACAGACACTGCTCACTGAGAAGTCCCCTGGTATCGCACGTCAAAAATGCAGAATGTACTCAGTTTCCCCTGCTGATGTTAAAATTGTGTGAGACCAGAAGTTAAAAATAAAAACCAGAAGTGGTCAAGCTGAACTGCTCTGATACGAAACCATCCCCTTCCCCCCAGCCCTTCTGTACAGCTGATGCTATACCCTGCCCTTCTCTACAGCTGCAGCTACATGTGACAATGGCAGTTTTGGTGTGGAGAGGGAACTTCTTAAAAATCTCCCTTTTTACTTTAGCTCAGCATCATCAACCATCACTCCCTGCTGCTCTTACTTAGATTTTCATTGTTGCTCACAAATGCTCAAATACTGAGATCTCTATGGTCTATTTTTTTCTCATACTCCTTGTCTGGATTTGTCAGTATTTTGAAAGTGCCTAGACTTTCAAAACATTCCTATGTGAAGCCATCAAGGGGTACTGTCTTTATTCCCTATGAATACAGGAACAACTGGCAAACATGAACACAGAGCAAAGGCCTTGGTCAGAATTACAGGCATTTTTAAGGAAGGGTAAATTAAACTTTTGTGTTTCATTTTCATTATCTGTTTGCAATAGTCTATGCAATTTTTCTTGTGGGAAGTTGCATATTTTATACGTTTTGCAAAATAACTACTTTCTGAAATGTGACGTTCTACTATTTTTTTTTTTAAAGTCATATAGAAGACTCCATGGAGACTCCTATGCTGTTACCAATTTCACATTAAATCTCCCATTCAGCCTGGGCAGCACACAACTATTTAATGAAATCTGCTGCTTCCTGCATAACATTTAGCATGTAGTTCGACAACTGTTATAAGCTGATACAGAAACAGAATCATGCATTAGTGTGCTGCTCCCAGGCTTATTTGTTATTCAAATTTAGTTAAAACTCTTTCAAGGAGCCCTGCTAACTCCTGAGAAGTGGGAACATGCTATCAAATGGGTACAAATGTGGGGAGGATGCTACTGGAAGAGTATGGCTGCCAGTCTGTAGTCTGACTTCTGCCACGAGTCACTTTTTCTCACCACTTCCATGTGTGTCAGCGCTGGTGTTTGAGCCATTATGTCAGACTGGGGGGGAAACCTAGCTGGAAAATAAGACACCAAAGGAATTTTATTAGTTTTCTTTAGGATCCAGTCTGTGATCTGAGTGAGTCTGCCTGCCTGCCTGAACACTTGTGTCAGTATGGTGGAGCAAGTTGCAATGCCTGACTCATGGGAGAGTATCAAGAACAAATGAATAAAAATCGCTGTGGATTTTTGTTGAGCATGAAAATGTTATACCTTGTCTCAAAATAAATGTCATCTCTCACACCTCCAAAGCAGAGCACACTCTTGAAAACAGATTTAAAAAGGAGAAAGATTTAAGACATTGATATGGTCATCACTTTTTATTAACAAAGCTAGTAGCTAAAGTAAATTTGAATTCATAAGGATTTTTGTCTCCCCACCTGCTTTCAACTCCAGACAATACTTAGGACAAATTGTTAGAGTTGCTGTTATTATTATTATTATTATTATTATTAATCCCTTACTGGTCTTTTTGGTCAGCTCTACCCTCTTGCCCACAGAAAGCTATTGCACATGTTTTAAACTGTCATAACTCCATTGGTTTTGATAGAACTTCACTTGCCTGATGAAAGAGTAAAGAGAGTCATGCAGCCACATGACCACTGTCAGTGCATGCTATCTGAATGTCCACAGCTGTCAACTTTTTCTGCTAAGCAATGTGTTGAAGTTGCAAGACCCTTCAGACAGCAAATGTCAAGAGCTGATAGCCCCTGGAAACACAGCTTTTGAAAGGAGCATTGATGTGTGGCCATATGGTTTAACCAGAGCTCCCGGTGCTCTTGGGTCTACAGAGAACAAAAGCCTGCAAACAATCAGGGAAACAAAGCTGACTTTCCTGGCTTATGATGAAGATGGAAAAAATGGTTGGAAGGCTCCTTTAACATTTCTAGAATTCCGTTACTTTTTGTTCCACATTTCATGTTTTGCTCCATGTTTCCCTATTGTGTCTCTATTGAGAAAATTTTTGTAAATCATTTCAGAGAATCAGTTCACAGGAGTAATGAAAATATCTGCTTCTCAGAAGAGTGAGATCAGTGTCACAGAGGCAACGTAAAATTACTGTATGAGGGTGAAGTCGATGGCAACATTTCTATTGAATTCATTATGAAACTGGCACTGTCTTATATGTAAAAGCAAAGACAAAGTAGGAAATGACTCCTACTTTCCCTCCTAAAATCTGTATAATTTGTTCACTCTCTCCTGAGCCTGAGATCCTTCTCAGCAGGCTTCGAGGAAACTCTTCTAAAAGCAGCACCATCAAAACCAAGGCTAGCATAGTAAGAGATACACTAATTTTTTTGCGATACCACAAGGAGGAAAATAAGTCAGATGATATCAGAAAAAGAAGAATTACTAGTTGCAAATATTAGATGATATCTGTTTGAAATCCTTTGCTTGCCATTGACGCAGGACACTTCTTTGCCAGGGAACAAAGTCACTCTGCCTGTTCTGCCACTTCTCCTTCAAGTTGGTCTCTTAAGCAGTAGTAATCTTGATGTAGCCTGGAGTAACTCTTCTTAGAGTGTGAAGATTAAATGTTTCAAAGTACATGATAGGATCATGACATTTCATAATTCCAAAAATGAAGTCACAGGTTTTCTGTAGTAACAAGATTTTTATTTTGAAATAGATTTTCTGTGGCCACTTGCCAGAAGTGATACTTATTGTTAAAGATTTTGAAATAGATTACTTTTTTTTTAATTTGGAAAAAAGGTTGTAGCACTTCTAATTTGTTCAGTAAAGGCCTTTCCCTGAATAGCTCCCCCTGACATCTGTAGGAATCTGTAATCCCACAGTCCCTTGATACTTCTGAAGTTTGCTCTTAGTTCCCTACTAATATTGTATGCATTTTTTGTATCCCCACCCCCTTCCCTGCACCTAGGTTAAGCTTCACCAAATGTGTTTTCCACAAAATCTCCTTTTGCGTAGGATGTTCCTTTTTGCGGTATTGCATGTGATAGTCTTTCTTTCAGTCTTAAAACACCATCACACTATAAAGTATAGACAATTTTAGGCTTTGACCTGGACTGAAAAAGCCATGGAATATAATTTTCTCAGATAGCCTCGGATAATATTTATTTTCCTGATAAAGCACCAGTGAAGTCCTTTGGAGCAGCTCGTGCACATATTTTGTCTACTTTCTGCTCTTTGCTACTCTATTTTTCACTTCTGCTTCTTGCTTCAGCATTTGCAGCCTGTCATTCTCACCAAGAGTTTATCCTGAACAACAAGGTCACATGAAATCTTTACACTACTGCAAGCCAAGGCTACTCTGCAGCCTTGCAAAGGAAATATCAGCAAGAGTTTTCATCACCTTCATCTTTTTCCCTTCAGTAACCTGGAATACTTTTAGTAAATCATGAGTTATTTACATGATATAGAAAATATTTCTTTTTATCTGTGGATGACCTAAAAAATCAGTCGTGGCTCCTGGCATGTCCAAATTGTGGGAAAGCTGTGATAGCTGCTCAGATTTTTTGTCTTGACCACAAAGTGAATTAGGAATGAGAATCTAGAATGGGGTTTTTTGGCGCTAAAATGGGGCATATTTAATGAGGTCGCTATTTACAAATTGAATAGATATTAGGTGACATGTAAGTGATCACTACAGAGGGCCACTGGCTCATGATGTCCCTTGCTCTGGAGCTCGGTGAGAGACAAATAACAGCGAACCCTGATAGGTGATGATGTTACGCCTCAAACACAAATGTCCCGGGTAAGGGACTGCCAGCATTGCCACACGGCCTGATTGGCACTAAGTGCTGCCACAAAGCTGATGATTCAGAAGCCACAGGGACAGACTTTCTGAACCACAGCTCCTGACGTCTGTAATGTCATCCTCAGTGACACAGCCGTCCTCTTCCTGATGTAAAAAAGGAGCATGATTTCTTCAGCTGTGTTCGATACCCCCTCTATGGACAGCACTGTGCTGCACTGTGCTATAGTGAGATGTACTGTATGTCAGCTGTAATGAGTAACAGGAATGAGCCGATGCCAGAGGTGGTTCTTCCTCTGGGAGGGGAAAGCATTCCTACTGCTTGGGTTCCAGCTTCCTTCACTGATTCACAGCGAAGCTGCTGAAAACTCCATGTGGTGTTTTACAGACTCAAGCCAAGGGAAAGCAGCTCCTCTCCCTGCTGTGAGACCGAGAGCACAGTGGCCACACTCCTCTCTGCAGTGGGGAAGCTCTGGCAGAGGGATGGGGTATCAAGGTCAGTTTTAGTGTTGGCTCTGAAAGGAGCCAGAGCAGGCCTCGGGCACCTCACATGGCCTGGAATTGTTCCTGACTGTTGAAGTGTCCCTGTTTGCAGACTGATTTCCCCAGCTCCTTTCACAGGGTACTCTTAGGTGCTGAGGAAGAACTTCAAACAGGTGCTTAGGCCCATGTCCCTGAGCCAGCCTAAAGGGGTGCTTAGGCCCATGTCCCTGAGCCAGCCTAAAGGGGTGCTTAGGCCCATGTCCCTGAGCCAGCCTAAAGGGGTGCTTAGGCCCATGTCCCTGAGCCAGCCTGTGTGCTGGTGGCTATGGGGTCACCCATAGAGCAGAGGGACAGGTGAGCATGGCTACTGGGCCTTTGTCCTCCAACAAAGCTTTTTTAAGGAATGCTGTTTGGAGCCTTCAGCTTCAGCACACAAGGAGCTGGCAGATCTAATTACCTTCCTTGCCAATTTTGTGCAACGTGGCAGGAATGTGTTAAATGTTTCCTGAAAAACAAATGAAAACTTCAGAAGACTAAGCAATAGAGCACTAGGAGAAAAAACTGTGCAATATTCTGGCACATAACAACATGTTTAGGCATAGTAAATAATCTGTTTTACATAAATAATGTAGTTAATTCCCATTACAAAGAACTATTCACATATGAATGGTTTGTGTCATTTCTTTCTGCTGACGTAAGACTTTCCAGTCTTTTGCATTTTATTTATTACTGTTAGTTTACAGCACTGATAGATTTAATTTTTGACAATTCATGCGATATGGATACAGTTTTTTTTCCTTTTTTTTACCTAATAGTGGTACCCACAAAATTTAGCTTTTAAGTTAAGTGTTGTTACTATTGAGCTGCAAAGAAGTTGAGGTTATTGTTGTTGGCAGTTTTTCTCATGTGATGCTTTAGGTGCTTTTTAATAAAGTTTTTGTAACCGACTAAACAGATGAAAGAGTTGGGTCTGGTTTAAATTACTAGGATGAAATTTCAGAATTAAGATGCTTGTAGTATGTTTTGAGCAGAGGATCAGGGATTTCATTCACATCTCTATTTGAACTTAGAAAGTGAAACTGTTTAAATGTAGAATATTACATTACATCTTCTTTAAAAATCTATTGCTACAAGGAGTTTCTTTAAATATTACAGGATAGAGTTTTGCCACTTCAAGAAGTATTCAGTAAAACTGAGGGGATGCCAACAAAATGCATATTGTTGACATTCTCCATATTGCAAAACTGTTTTCATTATGGGTATTGTAAAAGCAGCGCTGGTAATTATGTTGCTGGGAATTGTGATTGAAAAGGATAATAGAGCAGGGATAATCATGTCTCAGCAAAGAAAGGGATTAGAAGGAAATTGAAGTCTCTCCTACTGGTGGTTAACCCCTTGTTCATGATTTTGCCTCTTCTAATCATTATTTTTCCAACTAGTAACTCAAAATGAAACTGCAGAGATATCACAACATTTTGGATCTCCATAACCTAACAGATAAGCTCTAACCATAGACATGTAGTTGAAGAAATTCCTGCCTTCACAGCTATGGACATAGTGCCAACTATTGTACAGTTTGTGTTTTGTTGCATGCTTTTGGGATAATCATAAGTAAATTTGGATCTCAATCGTTTCATTATCAGTCACAGCCAGCAGAGCTTCACGAGAGGAAAGTCCTTCTTATCAAACTTAATTTCCTTTATGACAAGGTAACCCACCTGGTTGATCAAAGGAAGCCAGTTGATGTAATCCTTTTGGAATTCAGTAAATCTTTCCACACTGTTTCTCACAGGATCCTTCTGGATGGAACGTCCAGCACACAGGTGGATAAACACATCATGTGAAGGGTGAGCAAGTGGCTCATGGGTTGGGCACGAAGGGTTGTGGGGAATGGGGCAACATCAGACCAGGGTCCTGTCACTAGTGGGGTTCCACAGGGCTCTACCCTCAGCTCTCTGCTCTTCAATGTCTTCATTCATGACCTGGATGCAGGACTGCCTGTTCACAAAACTGGGAGGAGCTTCAAAGGCAGTGAACCCCTGCAGAGAGACCTCAACAAATGAGAGGCCTGAGCAGTCATCAACCACATGAAGTGCAAGATTCTGCACTTAGGATGGGGCAGTCCTGGATGTAAGTACAGTTTGGGGAATGAGAAGCTGGAGAGCAGTGTCATAGAAAGGGACCTGGGCATCCTGGTTGATGGCAAGGTGAATCTGACTCAGCAGTGCTCTGGCAGCCAGGAGGGCCAACCCTGTCCTAGGGTACATCAGACACAGCATCCCCAGCTGGGCAATGGAGGGGATTGTCCTGCTCTGAGCTGGGGCACCCTCACCTCGAGTGCTGGGGGCAGTTTTGGGTGCCACAATGTAAGAAAGACATTGAACTATTAGAGAGGCAGAGGAGGGCTGTGAAGATGGTGTAGGGCCTTGAGGGGAAGCCGTATGAGGAGTTGCTGAGGGCACTTGGGCTGATCAGCCTGGAGAAGAGGAGACTGAGGGGAGACCTCAGTGCAGTTACAGCTTCCTCATGAGGGGAGAGGGGGGCAGATGCTGATCTCTTCTCTGTGGTGACCAGCAACAAGGAATGGCCCAAATCTGTATCAGGGGAGGTTTAGGGGGAATATTAGGAAAAGGTTCTTTACCCAGAGGGTGTTTGGGTACTGGAATGGGCTTCCCAGGGAAGTGGTCACAGCACAAACCTGACAGAGTTTGAGAAGCATTTGAACAATACTCATAGGCACATGGTGTAATTGTTGAGGATGGTGCTGTGCAGGGCCAGGATTTGAACTCAATGAGCCCTGTGGGTTCCCTTCCAACTCAGCTGATTCTGTGATTATCTTTCTGGCACTTCTGTTGTTCAAAATGCAGCGAATGTATCATTTTTTTCCCCAGAAAACTCCTGGATTATTGTGAGATAAAGTGTGCATCTGAATTTGGCAAGGACTGGTACATGAAAGCACAGCTCTGGTAGCAAGTATTCCTAGTTTCAGACCTCTTATGTAAGGATGGTAATACACATATGAAGAAAAGCAAACCTGGGCCCTTTAGTTAAAAATGTGGGGAGAGGAATGACCCAGTCAGCCTTAAGTGATTGGTTGCAATAGTATGCAAAGCTCTCAGGAAAATTTTGAATGAAAGGCAAATAGAGGTGGGAGGTGGATAAGATGGAACATGACTTTGCAATGTTAGATTGTGTCGACCCAATACACTCACTGAGAAACTATTTCCTACACAAAGGAAACATGTTTCCTTCCTGGAAATTGGAATTAAGCCTTTTTGTGGAGTATTGTGAGATGCAATGAGGAGGGAGCCGGGAGAAGCAGGGATTAGGTGTGCATGGAGCTGGCTGAAAGGGAGAGAGCACTGCTGAGTGTTAATAAGCAGATGGTGAGGAAGGAATTCATGAGCTGGGTGCTCTAATGGCAGCAAATATGCTTTATGGAAATAACTGTGGAAGGGAAGGATGCTGGTGTCTATAGCAGGTGTGCTGCTAAGGTGATCTTAGAGTAGTCTGGTGAGCTATATCCAGTAGAAAAGGGAGAATTTTACTGCTTTAATTCAAAGACATTTGTGAGATTTCACTTCAGTTTTGCATAGGCTTCTGATTGCTCTATGTCAAACATAGAGCAATGAACTTTCAAACATGAACTATAACTGAAGGATGCCAATAGTGGTCAGAGGGATGGAGGGCTTTGTGCTGGAAAGGAATTGGGAAGTAGATACTGTGTTTAGTCTAGTGAAAGAAAGCCTCAGAGGGGACCTAGACTGCTTCTTATTAGCAGTGTACCAGAGAGGATGCCAACAATTTGATGGGACTAATCTAGCCTTCAACAGAAATGTGTCTTTTTCAAGTAGGAAAGTGCTTCCTAGTCATGGAACAAATTTTCTTACCAGAAAAGTGTTACACAGTGAGACTGGTCAAGCACTGGCAAAAGTGCCCAGAGGCTGCTGAATCTCCATCTTTGGAGGTGTGTGAAACTTGATTGGATAAGACATTTTGCATCTTGATCATGCTTCAAAATAGATATTTCAGTAATGAGATGGCCTAGCTGGCCTCCAGGGGTGCCTCCTACCTGAATGATCTCATGCTGCATTAGAACAAAAAAGTTCCCAGATACCTTCCACAGCACATGAGGAAGAAGCAAAAGGCCTCAATATAGGTTCCACAAAGTGCAGAGTATTTTACTGGAGAGCAGAGAATGGCCAAGTAATGAAAAAAAAAAGAGGTGAGGAGAGCTGAAAAAAAATCTAATATTTCAATAAAACAGAGTACAGCTGAGGCAGAATTCAGGTATAGAAAAGGAGTGGAAAGAAAAGGTAAGAGTCAAAAGAGAATTAAAGGAAAGGAGAGACAAAGTCAGGAGATGCTCAAATTTGCTAAAGAGTTCTGCAAAATTGAATTTGCTTGGTAAGTCCAGTAGTTCAGCTCCTCCTAAATAATTTAGAAAGTGAAATGAAGTGGGGAAGCAGATTGGTCTGGCCTTTATTTTGCATCGTGGAATTACAGAGCTTGCAAAAGATGGAGCTCTAGCCGAGACAGAGACAGCAACAACATTTTTACTCAGCCCTCTCTCCTTAACTCCTCATCTTCTCCAGTAAGGCTATATGAGCTGGTAGGACCATCTCTAGGAAAAGAGGCAGTTGTTTCTTCCGGCCCATCCATTCCTGAGACCAGCAGGAAAAATCCATTGCTTGTTTGTAACTCAGTTTTCTACCAGTTTCAAATGAAATAAATGCAGGCAATTTGGCTTTTAGTCCATTAGATGTGCCACAGGACACATGTGCAGGAACACATGTGCAGGGACTGGGCTGATGCTTTTCTGAGCTAAATGGAAATAGAAATATTATAATTTGAGGCCCAGGATTTTTTTTTAATGACTTTTTTTTTTTTAACATTGAAGTATCAGGTAAAAAATAAACATACAAACATGAAAACATGAGTAATTTAAAAGATACTTTTATGTGAAAGGCTATCTTATTCAATGCATTTTTTTGTATCTGAAAGGAAAAATTTTATGTGTTTTTGGTAATAGGATTGAGCTACAACTGTTATTTTTCGTGGTAAAGAGGTGCTAAGGCTCAGCTTATCCTAAACTCTGGACCCAAAATATAAGTATAAACCTTCATTGACTCATGATGCAATTCTCCTTGTACAGGCAAGCAAGTCTTGGCCTCTGTGAGGTGCAGGACAGCTGTATATGCAAGATATGTATGGTTCTACATCCTCTCCCTCAGCTTTTCTCAGATTTTGCATTGTTTCAGCCTTGCACCGACAGCCAGGGCACAGCTCTCAATCTCCTGGTGCCCTGCAGTGTGCTGCCTCTCAGTGCCCATCCTGGGGGCTGGGTGGCTCAGCAGGTCGCTGGCAGCACACAAACCAAAACTGCTGCTCTCAGCCTGCCTTGGGAGCTCTGCACACATCACCTGAGTGTGAGCATGTACAGGGGCTGCTTGCTGAGGTGCCAGTTGCTCTGCTCTCCCAGAACAGCCATAGGCAGGGACACACTTCTGAGAATTGAAACAGAAATCTCCCCAGGGAAAAAAAAAACAAAAACCCCAAACATTTCTAATTGTTTGGAAGTGCTCTGTATTCATTGCCCAGAGGCAGACAACAGTGGATAGACAGGTTTCTCCCCAGTGACTCAAGGACTTCCGTGGCTCATTTGCTGAAGGAAGATGTGTCATGCTGGGAAAAGCATCACGTCATTCTGGGGAACACATCACCCACTTTTGAATGTATTGCCTGGCACCCGAGGATGTGACAACAGAGAAATGCGATCTCTTGAGGAGAGAGGCCAAGTGAAAACTGAAATGTGTCTGTGCTTGTATGGAAGAGGGATTCTCACATATTTTCTTTCACTTCTCTTATACTCAAGTTTCCCTTTTCCATTACAGCCGAAAAGGAGTAACTGTCTCAAAAGCAATTACCTCAATCAGCTGTAGATATGTGCCTCTGACAATGTCTTTATATTGCATGTTTCCTGTCAGGACACACTGTCTTTCTCACCACAACTATAGTGAGTAGGATTGATACTCTGAGTGGCTGAAAATTTGCTCTGCAGCCTCTTCTAAACTCTCTGGTCTGTGAGAATCACCTCTTGAATACATCCTTGCTACTATGCCTTCTCATATCTCCTTTCAGCTTTAGGAGCACTCAGTCACACGTTTGGATGTATCTCTTGCAATATGGTTTCTGTGCCTGTCTCCTGTTTTGGATCCCAAAGGATTTTCCTTACCTGATCCACCTTTTCTGGTGGACAATCTGGCTGTGGCTTGTCTGTCTCAGTGGAGGATGCAATGTCACTTGAAGGCAGTGCTACTGCAGCACACTCAAAAAACAGTGGAAAGAAAGCTGTGGTGTCTCCAGGATACCAAGGGCTCCTCTTCAGGAACTTGAATCCAGTGCTGAACCTGACTGCCAGTGCCACCTCAGGAGGTAAGGGTCATGGCTGGAGCACTACGGAGAAGAAGAGAGAGGGAGGTGTTTCATTTGAACTTAGTGTGTATGGAGGCAGCAAAGGATGGGAAGTGACTGTGGAGCTGTTTGTACGAGAGGTCACAGGGACAGGGAGAGGTTTTGCTCAAGAACTATATGAAGAATCAGTCATTGGCAGCACCACCAGCCTCTTGTGGACTGTATGGTGGATGGATCTCAGGGACCTCAGGCACATCTGACAAGAAGGGATAAATTTCTACAATGGCAGTTGTATTCCTGATGCTCACTCACTGTAGGGAGAGGCCAATATTGCTCAGGAGAAGGAGAGATTTAAATACTGAGGGAAAGAAAATGAATGAAATTAATCAATGATGAGCTGTATCTCTACTGGTGAAGGTACTGGAGGCTGCCAGGGGGTGTCCCTGGACAAGGACACTCAGACTTCTGTGTTATCAGAATATACGTGTCCCCACTTCAGCCTAAGACAAATATCACTCTCCAAAACAGTTTTTACGCATGATTTGGGAGTTAAGACCAATCCATGGCCACTCCTAAGAGGTAGTTTGTGAGCGCCCAATCTAGTTTGGAAGGTGAGAGACTTTAATAATGTGAATATGAGCGTCAGTGCCTGAGCATGGTTTTAGTCACAATTCAGTAGCAATGATGAAGCATTAGATATTTAGTAAAGTTTCTGGCACATAAATCAGAGCAAGAAAATCCTGGCCAAACTGCCTAAGGAATAGGAAATCCTGGGCATGAAGTTCTTACAAGCTGGGGGCAGAATGGTTGGAAAGTGTCCCAGCAGAAAAGGACCTCGGGGTGCTGGCTGACAGAAGCTGAGCAAGAGCCAGTGTGTGGCCAGGTGGCCAAGAAGGCCAATGGCATCCTGGTGTGTGTCAGAAACAGAGTGACCAGCACAACCAGGGCAGCGATTGTCCCTCTGTACTCGGCACTGGTGAGGCCACACCTGAAGTCCTGTGTTCAGTTCTGAGCCCTTCAAGAAGGAGGTTGTGCGGCTGGAGCTTGTCCAGAGAAGAGCAACAAAACTGGTGAGAGGTCTGGAGCACAAGTCCTATGAGGAGCAGCTGAGGGAGCTAGGATTGTTTAGCCTGGAGAAAAGGAAACTCAGAGGTGACCTTATCACTCTCTACAAGTGCCTGAAAGGTGATTGCAGCCAGATGAGGGTTGGTCTCTTCTCCCAGGTAACCAGTGACAGGAGGAGAGGACACGGTCTTAAGCTGTAGGGGAGGTTTAGGTTGGAAATTAGGAAGAATTTCTTCACATAAAGAGTGATTGGGCATTGGAGTGGGTTGCTCAGGAAGGTGGTGGAATCACTGTCCCTGGAGGTGTGGCACTCCGTGTCATGGTCTAGTTGACATGGTGGTGTTTGTTTATAGGCTGAACGCGATGATGTCAGGGTCTTTTCCAACTTAATTGATTCTATAATTCTGTAATTCTATTGAGCCAATTTAACTGCACCGATTGATAACTTTGGATCCTACCTTGTAATTACCCAGAGCCAGATCTCTATTTACCTCCTTTGCCATGCACTGCCACAGCATTTCTTTGTTTTTCTGACCAGTTGTGCCAAATACAGCTGGTACTCACAGCTTTCCAAGGACACAGTGTAGCAAGGACCCTTAGGCCAGGCTCAGTACTGGAATACACAGCGTATGTTTGGAACACAGTGCTGGGACCTGCCTTTCTTATGCACCCCAGCAGAGACATGGTTACATCACCCCAAGTGCCAGGTGAATCCTCCATTGTGTCACCTCCTGCTTCTGTTGTGTTGCCTCATGCTTACATTGGAGACATTAAAGTCTTTATTGTTGGAAAAACAATACTGTTGGAAAGACAGTGGTCTCTGGCAGGTTGGTCCTTTCTTTTGCCTTAGAAAGAGAAACACTTCTCAGGGGAACCACTGTCATGCAGGAAGGATGCAGGACACTCTTCCTGCACAGGAAGCAGGGGACAGTGTAGATCTTGGAACTTGGCTGCACAGGGTCTTTTCAGGACTGTCAGGTCTGAGATGGCACAGAGGGAAGAAGTTCTTTACCAAAATCCCATTGTGAAAGGGGGCCAGTTGAGCATGCCATTGCGAGATGTGGAAGTTGAAATGAGTGCTACAGCTGTTTGGTCAGCTTTGCTGCCTCGATTTCTGGTTGACAGGTGTTATAAAAGTAGCACCAGTTGCTTCAATGTAGTTACCAGGGTTGGAAGCATAGGCCTAAGGTCAGGGAAACTTCTACTTCAAGACAGCAATTAAATACACACAGTAGGTGAAATATATGCCTAAAATTCATTGAAATTGTATTTGTGCTTTAAATGTTTCTTTGATACTGCTTAATCCAGTCACCATTTCATTTATTACCTTATGAAATCCTTTTCTCTGGATTGAGCTAGTATCACAGCCCTGTAATTTAAGGTCCAAACTTCACACCTGAATGTCTAAAAATATCAAATTAGCTATTAAAAACCCAAGTTAAACAACTTGGCTTTGCACTGCTGCTGCACACAGTGAAGGAGCATCAGGGAAAAAAAAAGAAATAAAAATTGTTAGGAGATATGTTTGCCCTCCAGCTGGACTATGTTCTTGTAAAAGGGATAATCTGCGTCAAAATGATCTAAACAGAGCAACCAGCAAAGGAAATTAAAACTGTCATTCTTTGACACAGGATACTGCTTGATAAGAATGCAGAACAGCTGTAAACTAAATGAGCCACATAATACTGCATTTTTCATGGCATCCTTTATACAGACTCCACACTAATGTTACCAGCCTATGGCTCTTGTCTGGCAATTAGTGATTTGTGTTGGTAACTTATTTTTGCCATGTTTTCTTCATATTTTGTTAAAAAAACAGGATAAGCTGTAATTTGTCGCTGCTTTTGGAATGTGAATTGTTTTCTAAGTCTTCTGACAAAAGAAAACACAGTTTCCAGGCCTAAATCCTAAAAAGAAAAAACGGAAACAGACTTACTAGTTTTTTTGCATGAATGGTTTTAGAGAACAAGTTTTGTTTATTTTATATATACATATATATATTTATATATACACACATATATACACATATATAAACATTAAATGTCAATTAATACATATTTTTAAAAATGAAATTTAAAGAAAAGATAAAACTCTGTTAAACAATTCAGTCAAACTCTATTTTCATTTTGTCCTGGTTGCTTACGTAATTTGAGAAAAGATCTTGGCATGTGGAGAAGCTAAATCTTTCCCATTTTAAACTGTTTTATCTTTCATCCATTTTCAGTCATCTCAGGCAAGTTTACTGGAACCACTTCCTGGGATTTCTTTGATTTGTGACAACATATCCCTCTGACCCTCACTCTGCACAAAAGACCGGCTTCAGGCCCTGCACTGAATGGGTCTTACCTTGAAAAAGAATTTCATTGCCTCCTCCTTTGAAGATGCAAGTAACATGCAAGGAGCTACCATGCAAGTTAGATAAAGAAATGCTCTTTTTACTACTGCTCCAAGATGGGAAGAAAATACCCACCCATGCCTTAGGAGAGAAGGGCAGTGGAAGTGCAGGCACCAGCCTGGGTGCTGGGGTGTGCGGAGCTGCCAAAGAGGCTGTCGGGGTGAGCCTGCCTAGAGATGGGAAGAGTGAGAGGATCCTCACCTCTGTTCTTCCCTCTCCACTGGAGCCTCCTTTCTTCTCACCACTTTTCTGCTTTGTTTCTCAGCCTCTGAAAGAAGGGAACTCAGTTCATCCCATTTGTCCACTTCTGCTGTGTCTTGCAGGTGGTTTCACAGCATGAGCCTTATCAGGAGGATACAATAGCACTAATCTATGGACACAAGGCTTGACAATTTCTTCTTTATTATAATTATCAGTAGTATTACTATTAGTGAAGTCTAGTCCACTTTAAGGACTCCAAAGATGTTACAGCTTTAATAACACACGTTGGAATTCTCAATAAACTCATGGGACCTCATGAGGCTCTAAAATGACTGAGACTGCAAATAAATGCTTGCCCTCTGTGTGTTTGCAGTCATTTTCCCTGAAGATAAATTGCCTAAAGAGGAAAACATAAGGCAGTTAAAACTGCTGGCTTATTTCAGAATAAAATTACAGGGAACATTACTGTCAAAGAAAAGTTAAACATCCTGTCAAGCTTGTGTAAGGACCTCAGGTCCTATTTCAACTGAGGAAACATCTTTGCTGTCATTAGTCTAGTATAGCTGGGTTTTGCTCTGTAAAATGTCAAATGTTTCTCTTCTCTTTCTGCCATTCACAGTACTAATACATGGTAAGGATAGATGAAAGTTACACAACATTCAAGAACTGAAAATATCTCAAGAAAATATAATTCTTCTTGGCTGCATTCAGAGTCTTTTGTTGTCTGAGGAGTCTGGGATTCTCCATTCCCTAATGTTCCTGGTGTGTTTGAGAATTAATGAACTAGTAGGGAGAGATTTTCAAAAATTACAGCCATGTGGCCATATGCCATGGTTTTTACAACTCATGTTGACTGGATTTCTGAAGACAAGGTGCTTCCTTTGCTCTTCTCCATGCTGATGCTCAGGCTGATGTGGTAGCTCTGGCAGTAAGAGCCATGAGCACTCTCCTTGGCACAGTCTCACAAACCTCACAGATGAGAAGGTGAGACTCTTGCCCAGGAGTGTGGGTGATCTGCCCTCAGGGCAAGACCAGGAGCTGACTGGGAGCCTGAACTCACCACTGTCCCTTTTGCATCTGAGTCTTATGACCTGCTGCTTTGCTGTTGTGCCCTTTTGCCAGTGTCCTTCCCCAGCTGGACCACAAACTCATTCTACAGGTATTGTTGTCATGCTTAGGAAAGACCTCAAAGATTTGACCCTCACATCAAATTGTGAAATAAAAGACTAGAGCTACTCAGGACAGCTCATATACACTCACCTCCATGTCACCCTCCAGAAGCCTCTGAGTTGGCTTGTCAGTCTTCTCTTCCCATCTGGCATGTTTTTCTGGATTTATGAATAGCCACTTCCATCAGCAAGCCTGTGAGATATATGGCATATAGCAGCCTTGTGTGACAGAGAGGAACCACACAGGGACATGGATTCCAAACTACCTATAAGACAAAAGTCTGTATAGAGTTGTTCAGGGTTTTTTTTTGTTTGTTTGGTATTTTCTTGCAGTTCGTGTTGAAGTTTTGGGGAGCAGTGTCATATCTTTGGATCAAAGCAAAGGAATGGCAGTGCAAGTAAGTCAGTAGACTGGTGAATAGCCTATTAAATTTTTCCTAGACTGGATTTTGATTTGTGTTCAACCAACCGTAAGCCCGCAACAAAGAGAAATACATGGTGAAATATGGATTTCAGATAAAACAGTTTCCAGGTCTAGTTCATGCCTGTGCTGCTGCTGGAGAGGAGGCAAAAGAGCGGGGGAAGAAGATGAATAAGGAATAAGCAATGTGGTACAGGAAGGATTACTGCCATACTTTTCTGGTTTGGCATAGATCTTTCCTTAACACATGGTGAGCTGTGACCTGTGTTGTAACCAGCCCTGAAGAAGGGGTTACTTTTCAGAGTGGACTCGTAAGAGAAGCTACGTGCAGCTTGGAGCTTGCGTGCACAGCCATCCCCAGGAGACACCAGTGAAGTCATGGTGGTCCTCGGATGACCTCTGGCAGTCTCGGTTGGAAACTGTGTTGCTCAGGCAGATTAGAAACAGGGCCAGAGCCAGGCGCCTGACTTCGCTACATCTGTGGCTATGCATGCCTAGTGCTTGTGAAGCTGAATTTAACTCATGCCTCTAATTTCATCTGTAGGGAATGCCGACACTTCCCACAGACAGTTTCTTGGCTCATGGTTTGTCAGTGGCCCGACACCAACAGGGTGTTCTAAGATGTTGCCAGGGTTTGTCAGCAGAATTTTCAGGAGAAAAGCCCACCTGCATTGCCCATTTTAATTTCAGAAAATACCGGAGTGCTGAGCAATGAGGCTTGAAAGAGAAATACAGCAACAAGGAAAGTGATTGCTCACAATGACTGATGAAAATGACATTGCAAATCTCAGCTTGAGTTTCATGGACTTGCAGGAAATCCATGAATATATCCAGTAAATAAGAGACCTCATTTTTTGCATATTACACTATTTCAAATTCATGACAACATCATTTTGTCTTCACCAAATTCTACCTTTTCATGCTGTCTGTCACACAAAGGATCCAGAAACAGCTTGCAATTAGCCAGGTCTATGCTGTGACTTGGTCATGTAATCACAGCTGCCTCAATGTCATTGTGTGTCACCTTTCCCTTTTCTGCTATTTAGTTATATTTAGGTTTTATTTAGGCTCTTTATTTTACTTAGGTTCCCTTTCCTGTTTACCTGCTGCCTATTGTCTGAATCTTGGGTTATAAAATCAGGGTAGGGGGTTGCGGGGGTGGAAGTTCTGATGAGTTTTATAACTTCACATTGAGTTAGAGATTTGACATTTGCTTCTGGTTGGGGTCTTCAGAACTGTTGTGTAACATCAAACAGTGAAAACAAAACCACTATACATTCATCTGAAGGGTTTGGCAAAATTAACCTTTCCTAAAATGAGAGCAGGACAGGCTAAAATTCTGAAAAACTCTTTTAACTCATGTTATGAGTTGGTACTCAGGTACCATTCATTGCTCTGCAGCACCACTTAAGGGAATCACATGGGAGAGAGCTTTTGGATAGCATCTTATCCTGTCAATGTCTTTCTTGGGGATGAATCTTATTCCTGTATTTTTTTTCACTCCATGAGGTGGAAAGTCAAGTTAGGCAATCATCTTGGAAACACACTCCATTGCTTTGGTGCCCTTTCTCTATTTCTCTGAAAAGATAACATATGATTTATTAAAGGGTATGTCCTCTTTTTGAAGGGGTCTTCCTCTAAAACCACCACATAGTATAAGGCTATGGTGCCAGAATATCTTCCTCCCATTTTCTTTTTTTCCCTTGGAAAAGCTGGTGATCCAGGTCTGTGTCACCATGAATTCAAACTACGGTATATGTTAGAGAGCTCACCTGTGTTTCACAATCCTGTTTCACTTAGCATACAATAGGAGCTGCTGTAAAAAGATCAGTGCCAAAAAGCACTTCCCAAAAAGGGCAACAATGTCATCTGTACTTCCATTTCTCCTGTGCAATCTAAATCCAACCCACCTACACAAGGAGATATGATATCTCTTTATAAGAAATCACTGCATACCGAGATGCTCAGATTGCTAAATGAAGGCAGGAAGGGTGAAGGCAGCAGCCCAAAGCCCAGATTTTCCTGACTCACTGCTGTGTCCCAGCTGTGTCGTCCAGCTGCTTCCACGCAAGTGACATTTTCTGCTGAGTCACAGCATGACAAGGCATTTTCGCCTCCTGATTAATCCCGACTCCAAGAGCAAATCTGCTTCTGATTTGTGCTCTCTCCTGCCCTGAGCAAAGTGCCTGGGTCATGGCAAAAGCAGATCTTTCTCTTTTTTATGTCACTTCTCCCTTTTTCCTGGCTATTGCTCACACCTTGCTTTATCTCTGGAGTATGGGAAAAACCGCAGCTGTCTTAGGGAATTGCCGCTTATCCCACTTACTGTCCATCTTATTAACCAACCTCTGCCAGAGAATGTCTGTAAATGCTCTTTATGGGGATTTTCTTTGGCACAAACTGCTGTGGTAGCACAGAACTTGTAATGCTCCCTGCTGCCTTTGCAGCTCTTGCTGTATGTTGCAACAGCTTGCACAGCCACTTTCTACACACTGTCACTGACTAAATCATTCTTGGCATCAGTGGATAAGCTTTCCAGAACCCGCAACCCAGCCCTGACAAAGCCAGGACAGGAATCTGGATCCTGGGCTGTGTTTTCTCACTGAAGTGTTTTGAAACATTTGGATTTGACATCTTTGGGCTGACCTCACTTGGGCCACTGAGGAGCATACCGACCTCCCAAATCATGGAGCTGGAGGCACCTGTTTTCAGCAACAGGAAAATGTGTGTGCTGAAGCAGGTTGGGTCCAAAAGTAAACTGTGAGGTTCAAATCCTGCTTTTAGTAAACCAGGTGCTGATATGGGTCAGTGATTTATTGTTCTATTTATCATGTGTTTCAGAGAGCAAAATACTGGGTTTTTATCTTTTTTGGATAAGTCTCTGTGGAAAGCTCATTCAGTGAAATCTGTGAGCTCTCCTGTAATAAGATAAATCCGTGAGCTTTCCTGTAATAAAATAACATAGATAAAGCGATAGAAAATCGGTATTTATGAGGCACACAAAGGCACCACAGCTTGCCCAAACATTCCAGACAGGAGGCCTGTGGTCATGGAAGGTGTCACTTCTGTCACTGGAGAGAGAAGGCAAAGTTGTTTTCAGTTAGAGTCTTATAGCCAGAGCTCAATTAAAAATTTTTAAAATGCAGAGCAGTACAAGTACGAAATCATAGGGAAAAGTGTTTGTATGCAAGTTGGAGAGCTGTCACAATATAACTGTATTTGAAACATATTCCTTAATTTCCTTTGTACAATAAAATTGTGTCATAATGGCCCTTTTGTCATATTCCCACGATCTCTCCAAATGGTCAGTCCTGACACAAGGAACAGCTGTCACAACACTGCTACCAACAGAAAGTTAAGATGGATGTGAGCTGAATCTACTGTATCTGAGGTCTGCAGTAAGGTTAGCAGGACAGGAAGGTGGGGGAAATGTGAATGAAATTTGGTAATTGTCATGAAATTTCCAATTATCCTAAATAGGAACAGGAGAAGAAACAGAAAGGGATTTTTTTTTCCACTTTAGACTACCTTACCAAACATTGGATGTCAGAGTATCAGAGAAATGTAGAATCATTTAGATTGGAAAAGACTTTTAAGATCATCAAGTCCAAGGGTTAACCCAGCTGCCAAGTCCACCACTAAACCATGTCCTCAAGTGCCACATCTACATGTCTTTTAAATACCTCCAGGTGTGGTGACTCAACCACTTCCCTTCGCAACCTGTTCCAGTGCCTCACAACCTTTTTGGTGAAGAAATATTTCCTAATGTCCAATCTAAACCTCCCCTGGTGCAACTTGATGCTATTTCCTCTTTTCTTGTCACTTGTTACTTGGAGAAGAGACCAACACCTCCATCAGTTCAACCTCCTTTCATGCAGTTGTAGAGAGCAATAAGCTCTCCCTGAGTCTCTGAGTGTTCAGGCTAAACAGCCGCAGCTCCCTCAGTCACTCCTTCTAAAGACTTGTGCTCCAGACCCTTCCCCAGCTCTGTTGCCCTTCTCTGGACACTCTCCAGCACCTCAATGTTTTTGTTGTAGAAAGGAGTCCAAAACTGAGCACAGGATTTGAGGTGTGGTCTCACTAGTGCCATGTACAGGGGGAAAATAAAATCACTGCCCTGATCCTGCTGTCCACACTATTGCTGATAGAGGCCAGGATGCCATTGACCTTCTTGGCCACCTGGGCACACTGACACCTCATGTTCAGCCATGGTCAACCAGCACCACCAGGTCCTGATCCTGCCAGGCAGCTTTCCAGCCGCTCTGCCCCCAGCCTGTAGCACTGTCTGGGGTTGCTGTGACCCAAGTGCAGGACTCAGCACTTCACCCTGTTATGTCATATCCTTGACCTTGGCCCATTTATCCAGCCTATCCTGGTCCCCCTGCAGAGCCTTCCTACGCTCCTGCAGATCAACACTCCTGCCCAGTTTGGTGTCTGTGAGCTTGCTGAGGGGGCACTCAATCCCCTCATCCAGATCGCTGATAAATATGTGGAACAGGGCTTGTCCCAACACTGAACCCTGGGGAACCACCTGTGATCAGCCATCCAATAAACCTCAAGAAGCAACAACTTCAAAGCAATGAACTGAAAGGTATCACTGGAAGAGGTGTGTTACACGAACAGAAGGTCCCCAGGCAGCCTGGTATTTCAGCAAGATCTGCTGCTGCTGCTGCTGCAGAGGCTTGCACAGTTCTGCTGAAAGTGCTGCTGCTGCTTTCACATCCTGTTAGATTTCAGGAAACTTTGCTCAATCTCCCTGAAAGTGATTGACGTGGTTTCAGTCTCATTACTTTGCATATACTTTGTCTTGTTTCAGAGGAAAAAGTGAATAGGAATGTCTGTCCCTTGACCAGAAACCGGAAGTACCTGCTGAGAGTGAAACTGAAAAGATAAAAAGGCTTGCAGCTGGCTAAAATGCTGGAGGCTCTCACTGTATTTCCTGGGAAGTCAGTGAAGAGAAAAAAGGGAATGTTATCTCCTTAAATCCATTCCTAATTTCCTAAGCTCTATGATCTGATTTTCCACAGGCTGAAGGTGACTCACCTAATAACTCACTCAAAGGTGTTCAGTGCCTCTTGAGAGCTGTGGCTAGAGAATGTAACATTGGGCCCTCAAAGGGAAAATGCCAAGAGAATACAGCAGTGGCTACTTACAGACCAAGGGCAAGAGCCATTGCTCACAGCTTTCCAGGATTGTGCAGGGTCCTCTCCCACTTCCTTTTTCTGTGAAGGAGACAATGATGAACTTCCCCTGTGTGAAGAAACAGTGATGCCTGGCTGACTCTATGGCTGCTAGCTGTAGGGATATTACATTTATTAATCAAGCTGGCAGTCTCCAGTAGGTTATCTACAGCTGATCCCTTCATTGTACAGGCAGGAATTGAAAATGCAAGCTCCTTTGTCCAAAGACACAAAATGAATTAGTATCAAAGCCCATATAAAAATTCTTGAGGCCAAATGCACATTTCAAATGCCCACATTACCAGTTAGATGCATCATCAAAATTATTTAACTGATGTTTTGTAGGCACATGTCTTTACTGATAATTCAAACCATGTGACAATTTAAATCCCCATGTCTGATGGTAGAATTGAAGGTAAGAATACCTTATGCCTAATGACAAAATGCAATGACCAATGACCCTGAACCCAAGGGTAATTCACTGCCTATTTTCTAGAGATGGCATTACAATGACCAGGGTTTCTTAAAGAAATAGCCATACCTCGATGAATCTGCAGATTTTGGCTAAAAAAGAGCCCAGACAACTCTAATGAGAAAAACAGCAGAGCATATTGCAATTACATAGCAGGCATTTCTCAGCATCACCCAGAGCAGGACTCATTAAAATTGGATTCTTTACAAAAGCACTCTTAATATTGACTCTGTTATAATTGACCAACAGGCATTTGGAGTTGAAACACGTGAAAACTGTGATAGATATTTTGTTGTAGCACTAAATATTGTGCTCCATTCTCCCAGCTTCGGGGTTTGCTATAAGACACAATTGTTTCCTACAGTTTTTAAAAGATCCTGAGCTTTGTGAATTTTCTCTGGTAATGTAGGCTGTATCTCAAACTAGTGGGATTTCAATAAGCTTCCAGGTATTGCAAGCTAGAACAGAAGTGTAGATGGCATTCTCTGAAAGAAGATATATGAATTACAATTGGAAAATATTTAGCCTATATTGCAGTTCATCATGACATTCCTCTCTGTAGTTGTGTGTTCAGAAGTCTATCACCACAAGTCTAATATTTCTTCTACTTTGTTTTTAATAATGGTTATTTTTGCTGCAATGTAACAGGGTTACAGATGCCTTGCAAAACTGGACAAGACCCTACAAGTGTTTCGGGTTTGTCTGGAAGAACATGGAACACGGCTGTTTCCCATGAGTGTTGGTGATTTCTTCATCCCAGAATCACTTCCAGCTTCCCTCTTATCTAATTACCATGTAACCACACAATGTAACCACAGCTTTTTAGATTGGTTTTGGGGCTTTGGGCCTTTCAGCTAGGAAAGTTTTCTTTCTTCCTATTTTCCCCAAAGCTCTCATCTTTCCTAATTTCCTGATGCATTCAGGAGTGCTGTGTTTTAGCACTGGCTGACTGTCGTGGTTTCACCCCAGCCAGCAGCCAAGCCCCATGCAGCTGTTCTCTCATTCCCCTACCATTTGGATGAAGGAGAGAATCAGAAGTGTAAAACCCAGAGAACTCATGGGATGAGATAAAGACAGTTTAACAGGGAAAGCAAAAGCTGTGCACACAAGCAAAGCAAAACAAGGAATTAATTCATTGCTGCCCATGGGCAGGCCATCCCCAGGAGAGCAGGGCCCCATCACATCTAACAGTTACTTGGGAAGACAAACACCATCACCCCAAATGTCTCCCCTTCCTCCTTCTTCCCTCCACTTTATATAGAGAGCATGATGTTCCATGGTCTGGAATATCCCTTTGGTCAGCTGGGGTCACCTGTCCTGGCTGTGTCTCCTCCCAGCCTCTCATGCATCCCCAGACCCCACACCAGCATGGCAGTACAAAAGGCAGAAAAGGCCTTGGCTCTGTGTGAGCCCTGCTCAGCAGTAACAAAACTTCTCTATATTATCAACCCTGTGTTCAGTGCACATCCAAAACAGAGCCCCATACCAGCCATTGTGAAGAAAATTAACCCAGCTTAAACTGGCCTTGTGTCACACTGCTGGTCTTTGCTGCTGAAATATCATCACTTCTGGCCTTAATGGATAATTCTTACTGAGAAAACCTTCTTCAAGGGTTAGTTGAAAAATTAATTTACTGAAGCATATTGTAAGGAGATAACAGAAGATGTTTGTATCCCATCACTGGAAAGTGGTGTAAAACTCCCCCAGTTCTCAATGAAACTCACCAAGGGTTTTGACAGCTCTGCATACATCAGCAGGAGAAATTTCTGAGTGAAACTGGCCTGGCTTACTGCCATCTCTTTGGAAGTTGATGCTGTTGCTGTATTTCCTTGGAATCAGTGAGATCATGGCCTCTAACCATTGCAGCTTCCCAGCTGGAGGAAAGGACCCAGTCACTAAATCTTTTATAAATATTTATCTTAATATCAGTTAAAAGGAAAAACAAATTGCATGCACCAACACCCCATCTGAATTAGGATGCACTTTTGCTGCAGGGGTCCGAAATCTGTGTGCCCTTGCCATATCTCCCTCTTTGACCACTTTTTTTTTTTTTTTTTGGTGGTGATGGTCTCAGTGCCCTAAGATGGTAACTAAATGGTAACCAACCTTAATGAATCAAGCTTTTGTATTAGATTAATTATGTCAAAGAACACAACTCTGGCAATCTGGATTTCAGTTTTGAAAATTTCATGGCACCTCATTCAGTGAATCCTCAGAAACCTTGTTTTCAATGACCCCTCAGAAACCATGTTTTCAATAACCTCCTGAATGGTACTGGAGTTACCTTTGTAGGAAAGACATTTTCCTCTAGAAAAGGTGCCTTTGAATACTTTTCTGGAAATGATGGTGGAGCAGAAGCATTATATTTCTGGGTCACTGGATCCCTAAACAAGCAAGTCTTTCCACTTCTGAATGTGTTGTGGTGTTTCTCTGGAATAGATTAAACTCAGGTATTTCTACTTACTGCAGCAGACATTGAGGGTAGGTGGCTAGTTTGGCACAGAGAAGGCAGATGGGTATTGAGAAGTTAGGAAGTGAACACGTTTCTCCATCAGAGTTTCAGTGGAACAAGTCACGGACCAAGGTATCAAGGTAACATGGAAAGGCTACCAAGCATTCCTGGTGTTCTCATCCCATCTAAGTCTCAGCTACAGAGACAAGAAAATGCTCCTTAATAATGTTCAGAGGCTAACTTATTTCCTTTCTTTGTGCACTGTCTTTTTCCCAGCCTTCTTTTTCTTGTATGCCAGAATCAAATGGCAGCAAATTGTCTCTCTTTGTTTTCCAAAGGTTTACAGGGGCAATGGATGCTCTGAACTTTGTCTCTGACTTACTGCATTTCTCTGGGCTGTGCCCTAAAGGACAATACAGACAGCAGGGGAATATGTGTGTGTGAATGACAGAATAAATTAGGCTGGAAAAGACTTCTGAGGTCATCAAGTTCAGCCTTGATGATGACCAAACACCACTGTGCCAGCTAGAGCATGGCACGGACTGCCACAACCAGTCTTTCCTTGAACACCTCCAGGGACAGTGACTCCACTGCCTCCCTGAGCAACCCACTCCAATGCCCAATCACTCATTATGTGAAGAAATTCTTCCTAATTTCCAACCTAAACCTCCCCTACTGCAGCTTAAGACTGTATCCTCTCCTCATGTCACTGGTTGCCTGGGTGAAGAGACTGACTCCTCCTGGCTGTAGCCTCCTTTAAGGCACTTGTAGAGAGCAATAAAACCTTCCCTGAATTTTCTTTTCTCCAGGCTAAACAACCCCAGTTCCCTCAGTCACTTCTCATAAGGTTTGTCATCCAGACCCTTCACCAACTTTGTTGCTGCTCTCTGAACTCTGGATTTAACTTGTAACTGGGCTGAATAATCCAGTTGTACTCTGACTCTACCTTTATTTTCTCTGATATTGCCCCAAACATTGATGTAACAGTGACATCATGTTGTGTGTGGAGCTACCTGTTGTTCCACCGTGATTCATGTGCCTGTTCTGCTCAGGCCACACTGCCTATGTGAAGTCACAGCTATTTCCCAGGAACTTCTAGCAGATCTGCATGTACTATCTGTTGGAAGTCTGACTCATCCATTTCTTTGGCAAAAACCCAACAAACTCCACAGCTTTTAGAAAATGGACAACTGAAAAATGCCTCCTCTTTTTAGAAGAAGAAAACCAAAACCCGTCAACAGCTGGTGAGTGATATTTTTGCCAAAATATTCCATTACTATGAGAAAAAATAGGACAAGGATCACTCTTGGGCTGACTGTGGAAAAAATAATGACATTATAATCAAGCACATTTTCAACATGGAATACAATATTAGTCAGCTTTAAGCATGCTGCCTGCTCTGGAAGGGGAGTTCAGCACTTTTTGCAGGGAAATGAGGGGGCTGAGAACCTACATGTTCACATCCTTAATCTGTGGGCTGGCCAGGAGAGGAGCAGACTGACTCTCTTTGACCTCTACTTAGTAAGGATAAAAACCTGCCGGTCTTTGTCTTGGAGGCTTTGGGAATGGAAGTTACTGGAAATTGAAGGTGGTAGCAGAAGCGTTCCACCAGGATTTTGGCAGTAAATGTAATCAGTGAGGTAATTGCATGAAGTAGCTCTCTTGAGCATCTTCTGGCTATATGTTCACGGCAGAATGAGATTCAGTAGAAAGTGCATAACTTTCCTAGAAATCTGCGGAATTAATTGAACACTTGTCCTAAACTCAGTATTGCAATGTTTAGTTCAAAAGCTTAGGTATAGCAGGATACAGCTATCTAAAATACCAAACTTGTTTCAGTTCAGGTCTGACCCTTGCCCTACATCT
Source organism: Pyrgilauda ruficollis (assembly GCF_017590135.1). NCBI lineage: Eukaryota > Metazoa > Chordata > Aves > Passeriformes > Passeridae > Pyrgilauda > Pyrgilauda ruficollis. The sequence continues at coordinate 10,399,607 of NW_024519206.1, read as the reverse complement.
TATGTTTAACAAAGTGCTGCTAGAACAGAATGTCAGCACTGTACCTGGTCTTTCCATCAGGTAGGGAATGGAGGAGCACATGACAACTTCCCCTTTGCTGGGATTTGCAGTCACTCTTTGGTACTAACAGTATTTTTTATTGACTTTCATGAACAAAATAAAGGGGTAGGAAATGCACTGAAGACTAAACTGTCTGTGGAAGACTGCCATGCAGAGAGGCTGCCAAGACCAGCAGCCATCTTCATGTATGGCCTCCACGAATTTTACTTATTCCTCTGCTACAGAGCTGGGCAAATGGTTCTTGTTTAGCAGCTCAGTTTCCTTTCCTCACCAAATGTGTATTTTCTCCAGAATGTCTTGCTGATGCTACATCTCCTGGGAAGGCAGGCGAATTTTCTGGAGGACAGCCATGAGATGCTCCCACGACTGGGCTCTGCAATGCTTCTGGCCTGAGAGAAGGGCACGAGAAGCTGGGGGAGGTTGCAGCAGCGGGGCTGGGGTGGGAGGGGAGGCTGTAAAAGCAGCAGTAGATTAAATACTTGGGGTTACAGCCCCGGTCTGGGGAAACACTAAAGCATCTGCAAGGTGCTGAGTGTTTTAGCTGTACCGTGGTTATACTGGGTAGCCTTTTAGGACCATCTGGACTACAAGGAACATAAAACGGTCTCTGATAAAATGCAAAAACAAGCTATATAGCAAATTAGTTACTTAGTTTCAAAAATTACTCATTTTTTTGGCAGAGGAAAACTGCTTGGAGGAAAACTTTTAAAAAAATACATTTACCAGTTTTTCAGAACATTTTGTATTTCTTAGGAATGGCGTGGGGTTTTTGGATCAGCAGAGGAAGGTTTTAAAAATAGCAACATGAACTCCTACTACTTTTCTAGCACTTAAGCAGTAGTCTTATGCCAGGAGGAATTCTTTTTATCAAACTTACATGGGATCCTCTCTGACTGCTGATTGATAACTGCCTAGGAAATACTAAGAATAAAGAAAATTTCCAGAGTCCTATTTAAGTAGCAGAACTCATGGTTGACCAAAATATTTGAAACATTTTTCTTAAGTTATTTATCAGTTATTTCTACTTTGTATCTTGTTCAATGTTGCTACAAAACCTGCCAGGCATGTTTTTAGAAAGTGTCTTTATTTTATAACTTTGCTTTAACATCTTGGGAATTCTGTGGCTGCTGATTTTGACGAGCAAGAAGTACACATCTGACACTTAGTCTTTGTGCAAAGTCTTGCTTCAACATTAGGTTCACTGTTTAATAAACCTGCTATTCTTCTTTCTGCTCCAACAACCACAAAAATCCTATGAGGACTCTTGAACAAGACACCCTGGCTGATACACTATGTTAAGGAAGTATGATACTGTTTATAAGAAATGCAACTTGCAGTTCACATTTTTAAAACAGGTTTTGTGTGTTTCTTAGAGTTTGTGTAATACTAATAGTCAATCTAGATATAGTGTAACAATCTTCAGCTCAATCCCTAAAATTCTTACTAGACTAGCTGTGTTCTGACTCTGTTAAGGAAATGACTTAGGAAGCAACAGACAAAGAAGGGGTAGATTCAGCTGCTTTTTGAGAACGTGTAGTATCTAGTTAGGCTGGGAAGTTATGCAAAGAGCAGTCCAAGAAAGACGTGACGGCTGTAAATTGTGGTGCTTGCTACCTACGTTCTCACATTAGGGCATACGCTATTGGGCTTGTTCACCAAAGTGTAAAATTAATAGCTTGTGCAATCCATAGAATTTGTTCCTTTCAAATTCCCTCCCTTCAAGTCTTGATGATAGTGTGTTCCAGTAAATCAACAGCGGAGGGGTTTTTTTCCTTCCTGGTATTTGTCTGAAGCTTCAAATAATGTTATTTTAGCCCTTAAAAATTGGAAGTAACCAATAGTAGTTGGACACATCTCTCATTACAAAGTTGGCAGACAAGCCTGTGAAATCCCACACTCGTAGCTCTGCCAAGTGGAAAGGGAAAGCAGAATGAGGGCAGGGGAGCCACCGCTGTACTGTAGAGCTTGCTGGTGAGAGGTGCGTCAGCAGAGTGACTCTCACTTGACACAAATCAGAGGCTATGAGGGGGGCATGTAAAAACAATTAAGTTTATATATCCTCAGGGCTTTGTTCAGTGCTGGAAATTACATGCAAAAGGAAAAAGCAGATTTGGAATGAACTCTGGGGGGACTTTTTTGGAAAGTATTGTGGTGCTGTAACCACCTTTACAGGAAGAGATACCCCCAAATGTTGATTTGCTTCTGTGAAATGGTCTTGACCCTTTTAAAAACAATGAACACTCTTGAAAAAATTTCTTTAAATTTTTAAAAAAAACATTTTTTCTTCTTGTTTAGGTTTAGTCCTTTGAACATTTTAAAACATAATTTTCCCTGAAGTATTTTATAATCATTTAGGTACAATTTATACACTGCTTATTAAGGCTACAGCAGCTGCAATTCAAGGTTTAAGACTTAAAGGAGGATGTCCAAAATGACCCTTCTCCTTACTGAACCCTAAACCTAATGATGAGAGACATGTTTAGTTCAAAATGAAAAATAAATGAAAGACCTTTGTTTAGTGAACTTGCAAAGACACATTAATTCCCATTTTTCCTCAAAGATGTTTTTTCCTTGGAAGATTCTCCTCAAAGTTATCTCCAGTAAGGAAGGATTTAGGCATGGTCCTTTTGTTGCCTTCTGTAATAAAGAAGGTGAACCACTGTGAGTGTCTTATCTATGGAGCCCCTGTAGGCCACTGATAATAGCCAGGCTTTAGAAGCTTAAACAACAGTGTTGGTTTTTATTTTGCAGATGCCTAGAGCTGAAGTCATTGCAGTATTCAGTATCTTTATGAAGAAACTGTATATCTGAAGGAATGGAGACTGTATCAGAAGGGAGAAAGACCTGATTTCCCTACCATTAATTTATTTGTGTAGCTGAAGGTGTCTATAAAACATTTGACTTCACAAATAGGGCAACTTTGCTGAATTAAAAGAATTAAACATTTTATGAAAAATGATCATATTTTTTGGTTCAGTCTATGTAAAGCCCCAGGAAAACTTCTTTGTCTTAAATTTTTCATGGGAATTATATTAAGGCCATCATTTCCCTCATATAAATTAATACTTCTGAGGTTTTAGAAGGCTGTGGTAGAAATCCTGTTGTGGCTGGCACCTCTCCACCATTTCAGGTGTTGAAAATTTCAGGAAAGACACAGGTTGCAGTAGGTGAGAGAGGGTTCAGCTATTGAGCAAACATAGAGAGGACTGAGCAGATGTTCCCTTCCCTAAGCAGCACTTATCCTGGACTCTGCAGGAGGTGAGAATCCACTAGGGAAAACAGCTCATATCCTGCAAATAATGGCAACCTCACAATGTATAAACCCAGGAGGAGACAGCATCACACAGGCCTGCTGATACACTTCTAACCCACCTTTCTTTAAGTGGTATGTAATACCACTGAGAGTAGACATGGTCTTGGTGTGAGTGAACCTTGACCATCTCTACAAAATGCTTTTTAAATGGTAAATGCACAGGTGATTTCACTTGAATCAAAATGCCTTTTCAAGTAAAGACAACTCTTTCAACACAGTTGGTAGCTCTTTTTTAAAAAGAGCTGTAATAGTGGTTTTCCTTTCCTTTATAATGTATATGAAAAAAAAAAAAAAAAACCCGGTGTTTTTTTGGGAAAAAATCCTTTTTTTTTTTTTTTTTTTATTTCATACCTTAACTCTATGGAACAGGCTGGCCAAAATTTTCCCCATTTAGTGTAAGATCTCTTAGGTGACTCTGAGACCAGGCTTTGCAAGGTCTCTTGCTGAAGGGACAGAGATGTTGATTCATTGTCCAAGACCTTTCATCTTTTCTTTGAGGCCAAAATTTAACCAGCTAGTGGAGTTGAAAAGCTGGGAAACAGAAAACTGTAAAAGCAAAAACAATCTAGCTCCAAAAGTCGTAGTATTTCAAATTTCACTTTGCAGGGTCAGTCTTTACTTCCTCAATTACCATCTCACCATCAGGTATTTTCCTAGAACAAACAGGCCCTATAGTTCTCTTTTGGTGACTCCTTTCATTTCAAAGTAAAAATAAATTTTTGGAGAACAAATTATTAAGACATTATCATGTGCACTCTTCTTGTCATAGCATGTTGCGTGTAATTAAAAAAAAATCTTAACAATATCAGTTTATTTTTCAATCTCTCGTCATGATTTTTAGCTGGTTTTTGTTACCAATGACAATACAGCACAGACACTTAATTGTCATAGATTTGTTTTAAAAGGAAAATCACTATTCACCATAACAGAGTGAAGACAAATCCTTTTCTTTGAATGATTGCCACTGGGGTAGTCTGCCTGAGGGCAGGGGATTCAAAGGGGCACCTCCAGCAGGTTTGTGTGCTCTTTAAATCTCTTCCCATTAGGAATCAATGTCATGGCAAGGTAGAAAAATAAACTACAGTTATTATTTTTGCTGCTCGTCTTTTAAACAGATGACATCAAATCAGGGGGAAGTAGGAACTGTCCCACATTAGTCAATCTTGTATCTCAACAAAAAAAGCTTTATTCTATTGCAATAGTAAAGCAGTGGGATTTGCTAAATGCTTTTGCTCTTACCACACACAAATGAATGGTGTTGCAAAAGGTAGGGCAGAAATTCCGAAAGATGGATATCCTGTTTCACTTGGGGCAAGGAAAAACATGTTCGTAAAAGAAAATGAAAGCAAGTGGTGATGAATTCTGCAGTTTGTTGAAGAAAGCAATAGTGAAATAAAACCACAAGTTAACCTGAGGAAAAGAACCCCCAATTTCTGCATGGTGTTTCGTTTTTATTAAGATTTCTTATTCTATAAGGATCTTTAAAAGTGCTCAATATCTTGTTATATACCTAATTGCCACACTCAGTTACACACTGACTTGAGAGACTCCTCCATCTCTAAGACTCTCCTACTCATCATTGGATTTCTTTCTAAGAACTTCTTCTGTCTGAAATTTTATGCCTTTTTAATTGACTGAGTACATTTGATCAAAAAATTTTGTTTTAAAATGCTTTTTCCTCTATTTTGAACAGTGCCATAATACATTGGGATAAGTTTTCTAGTCTGGTGAATACAGGACTTTTTGAATTGCCCTTCTGAGACCTGATTTTGACAGATCAGCCTTTGTTAGAGGAAGAGTGTCTGCCTGCATCAGTGCAAAAATGGCACCCAGTGTGTGGATGTGAAGCATGTGCAGATAGTGGACTTGGTGTGTGCTGGTACTAAGGACATTTCCCTGTGTGGCTCCTTTATGATGTTGTGACCCTGTTCCCCTGTTCCTCTGCTGTTTCCAATGCCTGACCTGCATCATGTGTGTGCTTTGTCTGCACTGTCTTCACAGAGCTTATTGTAGGACCTTTTTCTGGTACCCTTATCCTGGCTGAGTTCTGCCACTACAAGATCATACCATCAGAGGAGCAGAATGGCCACTGCCACTTCAAACACTCCAGGTATTTTCCAGGTATTTTCTTATCAGAGATCTTATTATATCATAAAGTCAAAGTATGTTAAATGTTTAAAATGGACCTTAAAGATCATTTAGTCCTAACCCCCACCTCCATGGGCAGCGACCTCTCACCAGACCAGGTTTTTGAAGGTTTTATCCAGCCTGACTTTGAACACTACCAGGGTTGGGGTGCCACAACTTCTCTGGGCAACCTGTTCCAGTGCCTCACCACCCTCACATGAGAAAAATTCGTCCTAATATTTAACCTGAATTTGTCCTCTTACAATTTACACCCATGATTCCTTGTCCTATCACTACAGTTCCTGGTCAAGAGTCCCCTCTCCAGCTTCCATGTAGTCCCCCTTCAGATGCTGGAAAGCTGCTATTAAGCCTCTATGCAAACTTCTTTTCTCCAGGCTGAACAGCCCCAACTTTCTCAGCCTGTCTTGGAGGGGGAGGTGCTGCCAGCTGTATCAGTATCCCCATGAAGCATTAATAGTGGGTTTCATCAGGCCTGGCAACTTCTCAGTAACATTCTTGACCCAGACTCCCAGAAGCCAAAGCACCTCCCTCGAAAGCGGGTCAGGCCAACAGATGAGTACCCAATACATTATACATACATCATATTTATTAACTACATGTATGCCAATACATAAAACACGCAATGTAACAAAAAAATATTTACAATATTTGCATTATTGTAAATTAGCTGTAACAATAATTAGTGTATATTTTAAAAGTATGTATTTTAACAAACCATTTCCTCTTTCTACTCTAACCACATATTCTGCAATTGTGAGTATGGTTTCAGGGATGGCATTTTATGAAACTTTTCATGGAATTATGAAACTGCTACTGGAATAATTTTACTTTGGGAATTTCCCTAAACATCAGAGAACAACAGCCTACATCAGATCCCAGTAAAACCCAATGAAAAATTAGCATACAGTCGTAGAGGAAAGAATGGTACAGTGCAATAAGCATGACTCCAGTGGCACATCCATCATTACAATTTCATTTTTTCCACGACTCATTAAAAAATCCCCAAGGGTCTCTTTTAAACCACACTAGTCTTAAACATTCATGAAGCTGAAGCAGATGGTTGCTCCAGACAGTAGCAAGAGAAAGGCTTAAGTGTAAATTGTGTTGTGGCCTTTGTGAGGGGCACAGGTAGATCATGCCTCCTTCTTACTGGCAGATGTCCCCAGGACTAGTGACATCCAGCCAGAGCCAACCAGGCTACAGAGACCTCCAGGTTTTTGTTAGTGCTGGTGCCAGCACAGAGGCTGTCCTCACATCACAGCAGAAACCAAAGGGAATGTTCCTTTGCCATGGTCCTGTGATATTAAGGACATACATAGTTCTCAGAGGGGTACGAGGCCACAGGCTTCCAAGGGAGAATTTTTGGTGCTAAAACTGCTCACATGAGTAGTCACAAGAGTCTGTCTAGGAACCAGGTGTCCAGTCACAGCCCTGAGCCTTGAGTCACACTTGAACACTTGAGTCACATTTGAACACTCAAGTCACTCTTGAGACATATTTGAACTTTGCATAAAATGGTGTGTGTGTGTTCAGTTTTAGATATAGCCTGATTAGTTTTGTTCTGCAGAGTACTAGATACAAGAAACACTTATCTTTGATAAGATCCTCATTTAAAAACCTATGTAAGACTTTATTGTCAATCCATCGTATTTTCTCCTTTTGATATTTAAGTAATTTGTACTTTGGAATAGTTTGTCTTTCACATTTATGACCTGAATCTAATAGAAGTATCACCTGAACATAAAAGAAGATTAACACAGAGGAACCTATTTGCTGTGAGTTAGAGGACATTGAAGGTTTTATAAGAAGTGATAGTCTTTACATTTTGAAAAACAATGTGACTTGTGGGGGGATATATATAATCACACTTAAGGAATTAAATACTAGTACATGAATAAGAAAAATAGTGTATAGATATTAACATAATTTATCATATTTCATGAATGAATTTAATTTAATGAATGAAGATCCCATTCCTTTATCAAAGAGGCCATACAATTTCAATACTCATATGCACTTTACAAAGACATTTATTTCCTCCTCTTTTCCCTCTGGCTCCACTAAAGCTGCTGCAAGTCTAATGTAGAACTGCATTGGCTCTAGAAGAATAAGTTAACTGACTCAATGCTTTGTTTATCTCCCTCAGTTATGGGTCTGGGTTGCATCAGTGAAATTTAGGGAAAGCTGTGCACAACAAAGAGGCATTCTGCACTGCAGGGTGCTCCAGCTGGGCTCATTCCTTTTGCTTGGCAGTGGATCCTGAAGGAACTACCCCTCTGCTACTCCAAAGGTAGTCCCACTGAATGCACTCCTGTGACAATCTATTGTCTTCAGTTAACAAAAAAGGTTGATTTGTATGCTTCATTGAAAGAGAGACTCCTTGAGCCTGGCTGTATTAGAGTGAAAGATCATCCTGATGCCACATACACTGTGTGGAACCCAAGATCTCAACAGTGACTCTTCTCACAAGCTTTCCACTTGACCCCAGCCTCCCTCCTGACTCTGCTGCTCAGGTAAAGTCAATAAAAAGGAAACTGGCAGAATTAAACAAGAATTAAACATTAAACAAGAAATAAAACATCAAAAGACTTTAAAAAGTACACACTGATACAGATACCAGATGTTATCATCTAATCCAGATTATTAGAGTTTATATCTACTAAAATTGTCTCAATGGTCTATGGAAACTGGAGTAGATAAAACACAGATGAAGTCTATGGTTTTAATTGGTTTATGTTGTGCAAAGGAAACACTGTGCCTTATAAAGGTTTTTGACATGGTTTGCCTTTGAACAATTTATGCTGGCTGCTTCCAGTCATCTCTGTGACTGTCTTGTGGCTGAAATGATTTCCAGGAGGATTTTCTCCATAACTTTCTCTGGACCCAAGACAAAGCTGTTTGGCCTGCATTTCCCTGGGACAGAGATAGCTGTGATGTGTTTTTTTTCTGAACATCAGGCATCTCGCTCAGTATCATTGACCTTTCAAAGATGATAGAGAGGGGTCACACAGTTAAAACCTCATGACTTTCAGGTGCATCCTATCTGGTCCTGTGAACTTGCATCTATCCTATTGGCTCCTATACTCTGGTCCTCACCTGTGAAAACAACTTTCTAACAGGGCCCTGAGTACACTAATGGGCTTCAATTGATTTCACCACTCTCACAAGGGACCTTCACCCACACACCAATGACCATGGGACCAAGATATTTCTTAAGTGCAGGTTCAAGGGTAGGAGCCCTTTCCTGAGTTATGATGCAACTGTAGAGTGTTTTTCCAGTCCTGTTTTGTCATGAGTAATTTCTTGGATTTCCTGGCTTGATCTTGGATCTGGGTTGTTACCTTGCTTTGCCTGATTCATGGGATGGGACCTGTTGCTCTTCCTGCTCAGGGGCTGTGGGGCCATGCCCTAACGGTAGGTTCACTATTTGTGATGGTTTTACCTATGTCTTACCCTCCCCCGTGGAAGCCCCTCCCTTGCTGCCTCCTGACATGTTCTCACAGAGCAGGTTGGTGGGATCAGGGAAAGGGGAGACTAGCTGGCAGACCTTTCTGGTGCAATCTAAGGCCAGAAAGAAAAGTATTGAGTACTCCAGCCTACTCTCTATTTGTCACTGGGTTCCCTGGCCACTACAGAGCAGGGCTGTGTCTTCCTTAGATTCCTTGCTGCTGCCAGTGTACTTACAAAAGCCCCCTCTTGCTGATCAAGGTAACCTGTTACATACTCTAACCTCGTTGAGCTTTGGCCTTCATAGCTTCACTCTTGTGAATGCAAGCCAAGTTTCTAAATTTGTCCTGGGCAGCCTATGTCTGCTTCTACTTTCTATGTGCTTTCCTTTTTTATTTGAGCTTACTCAGGAGCTGTCTGACTCCTCCATAGCCCACTTCTCCCATGTTTGGTTCCCAGGTATCAGAATAGGCTTTACTTCAGAACTCTCCTCAATTGTCTTTAAGGTTAATTGGGAGATTTTGAGTCAGTTCAGTGTAAACCAAGTTTGTTTCTAGGCTTTTCTGTAAAGTTCATGTCCCTTGCTGAGCAGAAATTGGAACAATTGAGATATCAGTTCACCAAAAAAGACAATGTGTGGTGGTAAAGGAACTAGAGGTAGACAGAAATATGAGAGCAAAAACATAGAATGTATTGTTACATAATTAAAAATGCTAATCTTGTCCAGTTTTGTTTCTTTTGGTCTGCAAGCAGAGCTGCAAAGTATGTTGTTATGCACTGGGATTATTGTAGGTTTTCAGTAGTTTCAGTCCCCTCTCATTGTCTAATACAAAGCCAGATATCTGCTAACCATAGATCCAGCTCCTATCACACATTGTGGGCTGGGATAGCCCTCTGGAATAGAGCTGAGGGTGGCAGGAGCTTTAGCAATGTTGCACAGGTCCCTGCTGCATGCAGTGGTGGCCAGCCAGGATGGTCAGGATGCAGCTGTGCAGGGGCTCCAATGCATGCTGAGTCCCTGCTGGGGCTGTACAAGGGCTTCTCACCCTCTTCTCCCAGGACCAGAGCTGGTGCAGCTGCTGTAGCTCACCCTTTGGTGTTACAGCCCCAGCTGCTGGCCCTGCCTTTGAATTGTGGCAGTCAGCCTACTGTTAGAAAAGCCTACTTGGTCAAAAGTTTGTTAAAATTTGCTCACTTGTGAGGCAACTGGCTTGCTGATCCTTAGGGCAGCTTTATACAAATCCTAATCCATAGGCAAGGTTTAATATATAAGAGTGGGAGTGCCCTTAATTGTTAGAATGGTATGAGATGACATTGATCTTCTGCCCATCTCCTGTTGCAGTGGAGATGTCTCAGTTCTGAATACACTGGGCGTGATCTGGTCCTTGATTTATGGGAAGCCACCCACAAACAGCCCATATTGTACTGCAACACACACACACACATACATATATATATGCCGCTGCATCTTTTCAACAAGAAGTATTTTGACATCAGAGAAAATTACTGGCTTCAGAAAACCCAAACCCTTTCATGGTTTGGAAGTGACAGCAGCACACAATATGCTTCACTGTATTCAGGGAAGGGGACTGGGAAAATGGTTGATTTCACACCTTTGCTTTGTAGCATAGTTTATGGGCAAGGTGCAGACTCTCATGGCCGCACAATGGTGTTATCAAGGACACCTGGGCAGTGTCTCAGGTGTCTGTAAAGTAGAAGTGGTAATACTGCATAATTTCATCAGGCTGAATTTGTGCCCACAAAACAATTGGGAATAAGGACAACACAGCCCCAGTTGCTCAGAAATAATGTTGAAAAGATGCTTTAGATTGCCTGTGATGAATTCCATGAAAATAGTTTTTCATTTGGTATTAGCCCAATTTGTGTGAAAAACAGCTAATTAAAGAAAAAAATAAAGGATGAAAAAAAAAACCTCTTATAAGGATCTGTTTAAAAGGCTCTCAGGGGATTTAAGGAGGTAATATGTACTTAATGGAGGGGCTAAAAATGCAGCTGCATGTAATTATGGCAGGAAAAATATTCCCAAAGCTGATTTGCAGCTTCCTCAAAATGGTAGTCAGTAAGGCACCCTTAGGGAGATGGAGAAGAGCAAGTTTTACATTAAATCCTTCATGTATCTCCTTACAGGGCCCTTCCAGCCCCACTCCTCATGGGGCAGTGGGCTCTCTTAACCCTGGCCATCCAGGTAAGAGTACCCACCCATCAGCCCTCTGCAGCAGGGGCTTTGGATTTGCAGCCATGTCAGCTTTGGCTTTCTGTGGCAGCTGCTTCCCAGTCCCAAAGGACCTGGAGTTGCAGCCTTTTCCTCTCTTTTCCCAGCCCTGATGCAGGGTGCCATAGTCAAAGAATCCAGCAGCTGTCAGAAGAGTAGTCTTTCAATAATTTGTTTGGGAAGCTGTTTCCTGAAGTACATTTCTCATGCCTCAATCTAGAACACTTTTATGGCTGGAAGGCATCACCCATGTCTGGTTGTTTGACCCAAGCCGCAGAAATGTCCTTTATGACAGGTGTATTCTGGCAGCTCCTGATTCAGAGGGGAGGTTCAAACACCAGCCAATGTAGTATGGAGGAAATCTCATTTTCTGTAGTCAAAACTGTGAGGTTTGTTAAAATACTGGTTTGTTTTGTGGGTTTCTGGATGTTTGTTTTTTAAATTGTGCTTTGAAAGTAGCCTGACTTGGGCATTTTTCTCCGTGTTGCTGTAGCCAAAGCCCCCCAGAATTTGACAGAGGAGCTGCTTTTCAGTTAGCGGTTTGAGGACTTCTAATACCTCAGTCTAGAAACAGTTTTGGTTTGGGGTTTTTTTTTTCTATTTTAAATTCCTTGAAGTCATTTAGTTCTTGCAAACTTTGCAAGTTTGCAAACTTGTTTTTCTAGTTATAGAACATTTCTCTGCGTTCGTGAAGCCTTACCTTTTTGCTCTTCTGTACTGTTCACGCTGGTGCATGGCGAGCTGAGGCCGGGTCAAAAAGGGGTTTTTATGGCTCCGTAGCTTGGACCGAGCCGCTCCCGGTGCCGCTCCCGGTGCCGCTCCCGGTGCCGCTCCCGGTGCCGCTCCCGGTGCCGCTGGCCGGGCAGCGCCGGAGCGGCGGCAGCAGGGGGAGCCCGCGGGCCGCGCCATCCCGGCCGCTCCGCCCGCTCCTGAAGGGAACCGGGAGTAACCGGAGAGCACACGGCGAGGCAGGGAGATGGGAAGAGAAATATCAAATACTTATAAATAATACCAATATTTATATATAATACCAACGTCATTTACCTACTAATCACTACTAACACCGTACCACAGCGGCCAAATTTTCCCCCAAGTGTCTGATGAATTAAGTTGCTCAGCCAAGCATATCCTCAAGGATGTTCATTTGTCACAGGATGGATGTTTGGTGGTGTTTAATAACTTGGCTTCTTCAAAGTATTTAAGGTCAGAAAGCAGAATGGTGCATCTCATCAGCACTGGTTTTCCAAAGTGATGAGCCAAGCACAGTGCTTCCCCAAGAGAGCAGCAGACAAGGCAGCTCTGCTGCCCTACTGACACACAGACAGCTTTTGGAAAGGCTTCCCTTGAAAGATGTGATCCAGTCACAAAAATCTAAGCTGAACTGTATAGAACATTAGATGAATAAATAGAGGGAAGAGGAGTTAATGGGCGTTGAAAGATACATTCTGGATTAATTTAAAAGGGGTTTTTTTTTGTTCTTTTCTCTTCCAATGAATAGGCTATAATTGATGGAGGAGGGGAAAAACCTGGAAATATTTACTTTGCAAAAATGCCAAGTAGACTGTATAACTGAGACCAATAGAAGGCCATTGAAAATAAAATAATTAAACAGAGATAAGTTGAAAGTTAGTCTTTTCAGCCATGCTTGTTTGTCAAATGCTGAATAATTTATGATCAGAGTTGGTGCTTTATTTTGTTCTCTGAGGTGCTGAGCTCCCTGCTTTATCTTCAGCTTGGAGAAGCTTTATCTTCACCACTGGAGCAGGTGGGGGAAAGGAAGAATTTGAGATGTGCAGAATTAAAAATTTTCTGTGAAATATTATTTCTGGGTTAAAATTAAAATGGAAAACTTCCAAAACATTGAGAAGGTTATTGGAAGTGTACCTGGCTTGTTCTTTTTGTGGCTGGATGATAAAACTTCTGTCCAATTCTTTGCCTCAAGCACCCGAGGAGCCCTTGGTCATGCTTGGTGACAGGTGTATTCTTGTGGCAGCTTCTAATCTGGAGAAGATTGAGCACCCAAGCTATAAATCCAGTTTCATGTGGCAGGAAATTCAAATTTCTGATTTTTTGTATCCAAAATTTTGGGGTTTATTATGATTTCCCAGAAACAGTGAAATTTCTCATAAAAAGGTGAAGCCCTTCAACTATTCATGAAAAAAGCTTTTACAAAATTCCTGGCTACCTCTGGGATTTGCTTCCATATTTACATAGATAATTCTATGCAAATTCAGGAGAGAACATGAAATAATTATATTTTTAAAGGTAACTAAAACAGGAACAAAATTTATAGTCATTAGTAACACAGATGATGTATTTGGACTTAAATTTTCAAAGCACAAATCAACAATGCACTTATTTATTACTGCTAAATTAATATTTTAAAAAAGAAAATATTTTCCCTCTGAAAGATCGGCTGCTGGAAAGGAGGCTGCAGGTCCCTGGGTGATCCAGGGCTAGGCTCCATTGCCATCATGATTAATAGAGCTATAAGGCAACTGCTACAGACTGTGGCAGATCCATTGGTTCCAGATATGCTCAACAATCAGTATGCAGATATGCTAATTTACAGTGTATCACTCAAACTAAAGGATGTTTCTATGCTCCACTAATAGTTCCAAAAGATAATTATTTTCTAGTTAGCGAAAAAGACAAAGCCAGGCCCCGAGTGTTGGAGAAGCTTTATTTTAATGGAGCTTTGTGATTATGTTCTTGAACAATTCTGCATTCAAAATGGGTTATAATCTACCAGGACCAGATTTGAATACCACATGTGCCAAGGAAAAAACATTGTGGTGGAACACAAGCCAGGAAGCAAGCCAGATTAGGCAGAGACTATGTGATGAAGATAGAAAAGAAGTTAAGGTAGGCTGGAAAGCACAAGCAAGCCGTGGATAAGGATTTAAGTGAATGCTTTAAGTGGCAATTTGCAATTGGAGCATGGGAAAAGCCAGAATGTAACATTATAATGTAGTTTTGAATAGTATACAAATCGGTTCATGTATTAGATTGCTAATTATAATTATGCAACATTATTATACTAATTTTATGCATTATAATATTTTGTAATATTGCTGTAATTACATAATTGTAGCAAATTATAATGTTACATTATACTAATACAGAAGCCATTAAGACCCTAAAGCACATGGAGTAGTGCTGCAAAATTCTGGTTTTCCTTCCTGATGGGTTTGATGGAATATTTGAGTGATTCCCCAGTTAATGGAATCAAAATCAATATATTGTCTCTTCACAATCTCTCAATGCTTGCTTGTTTTGTCAGCTTCTGCTCATCTCTGGCTACATTTCACAGTAGATGTACAAGAAAGAATGATCAGCAGCTGCCAGCTACAGCCCCTTAGTTACTCTCATAATAACTCCTGTAATATTTACAGTCCTGAGCTCCCAGCACAAGGCTGGCTCTAGGATGGCTGAAATGGCAGGAGGAACTTGGGGCACGTTGTTCCCCGTCCTCATTCTTCTGCATAGCTGGAAGCCTTCAGCCAGCTGCTTCCAGTGAGCCTCCTCTTAGGGAAGGTATGCTTTGCTCCAGGCACTTAGAGTGCATGATTCATTTTTACTGTATGCCTTGTATGCAAAATTATTATTATTTAAATCTAGGATGGCTTATTAATAAAATTATACAATAAACACTGCTGCATAATTCATTATGTACACTGGGAGCTTTTAAGTCTAATGTGCCACATAATGTACTGTGTGCCTTTGGTGGAATACAAACACATACTGACAGTCCTTCTCCTTTTCAGCAGTGTTGTCAAGTCATTACAACTTCACTACTATTGCCCTCAGTTCTTTTCTCACAGTCAGTGCAGTTTCCCACCTGCAGTCCTCTGCTGGGATGTCAGATTCCTGCAGGTAATGCAGATGGAATGTTGCAGCCCTCAGAAATGCTGCTTCAGTGCTTTGTGGTAGGGATGAGGCCCTTGGTCAGATCGTGGCAACATGTTTGCTCCCTGTGTTTGCCACTGTCATAATTTGCTTACTGTAACAGACCCTTAAGGTTTAGATGTTGGGCTATTTATTGTTAGATATTTGGGCTCTATTCTTCTAAATTTTCTTTCTTATTTAAGTTGTGAATGGCCCCCAGCACAACAAATTACTTGGAAATTGGTTCAACTGGGAAAGCAGATACTTCTGCTTCCTCCATTTTTTCTATATTCTTTCAGATAATTTAATTCTTAAAGGTCATAAGCTCTGAGGATGTGTGATTAGTGCTAGAACTGCTTTTTATATTGAGATAATGATATTAAGAGTAGATTAATTTTTAGGTCAGCTGTGTTACTGATGGTCACTGTGATATAATAGAAGTTGCCATATTCCCAGGACAGATACTTCAAGGACCATGCTAGGAAATACTAAATTCACAGATTTATTAGAATTTAAGTTTTCTTATCAGCTAGATGCCTCTGTCCTTGGATCAAAGGAAAAAAAGCAAAGAAAACATGAGGACAAGGTCTCTATGGGCTTCCTCTGGGGAGGCAGAACTCAGAACTGCCAAACTGTGAACTCTGTTTAAGCCAACAAAGCTATTGAAATAATCCAGGCATGTCCATAGAGACTTCTTCTGGAATAACCTCCTGGTTTGTGGCTTGTTTTGCTTTCTTCTGGCTGAGTTTTTCTTTCTTTCATGGATTCTGGAGAGTTACATCTAACCTTGTTTGGCTGGTGGTGGAGAGTGTTACAGCCAGGGACCTTGGGGGAGAGCCAGGGAGGTGAGGAGGGTCCAGCTGTGAGTGATAGTTGGTAATTCTGCCTCTACAGAAGTCTGAACAGGTGGAAGCTAACATGATTTGTGAAGGGCATCCATGTCTGAGCTTTCTCCATCTTGTTTTCTGGTCTCATGTCCCCTATAGCTTCTGCTGACACACCATCCTTGCAGCCTTAGATGGATGTACTGCTAGGCCAAGCTGCTCAGCAGCTGCTGGATTTCTGACTGCCACATGTATGGTTGGGCATCCTGCAGGTTGCAACTGCTGTGTAATTCACTTCTGTGAGGCAAGCAATGAAGAGAACAAACCCTTTTGGGATCTCATGGAAACCAAACTGTAAATAACATTGGATCTTTGGAACATTAGTACTTTGCAGTAAAGTTAATGAAAAGTCTGGTTTTAGAAAACCAAGACTTAACTTGGATTAGAATTTAATGAGCAATTTTGTGCTGGTGGGGTACAGGCAATGGTTATTAATTATTCATTTGATCCATTTCAGAATGCTTTGATCCTTGCAGAAGCAGAGTTGCCATAGTAAGACCCCAGCCATCTATGCACTGTTATTTATGATATGCTGTTCTGTTGGGTCGTTCTGGTTGCACTACTGAATATTGATTTCTTACGGGTGTTGCTGCTTCAGCTGCAACAAAAAAAAAAAAAAAAAAAAAAAAAGGCAAAGAGGGACAGACTTCAACCCTTTGCACCTTGGTTCAATTTCCTGGATTCCCTCACCTCACTTTCCAGAACAGTAATGCCTAGATGGCGCTTTGGCTGAATTTCTCATGTTTGAAACCTGCCTCTATTATTTTGGTGTTAGAAAAGCTGAGCAGTTGCTGTGTGGAAACCTGGCAACCTCATACTACAGTCAGCAGCAACAGCCACAAGGCAATCCAGCATTTCCTGTGGTCTCATCCAAAATGTGGGATTTGTGTAATACTGCAGTCATGCAAGCAGGCTGGTATAGCAGGACTACATGCAGGCTTCCATCCCAGCCACAATGGAAGGAGAAAACAGAAACAGCTCTTCCCTTAAGGAGGCAGCAGTTCATAAAGGAAGATGATTTCCTGGACTGCATTTCCTCCTTTCTGCCAAATGCCACACTTGTTGGAAGGAGCTGTCACAGATTCATGGATGAGATTAGTAGACTCAACAGCAACAGTCTGGCCACAGGGCTGGAAATACTTATGCCAGGATGATTAGAACTCATAAATACAAAAAAGAATGAATGGGAACTTCATGCACTGAATTGACATTTTAAGAAACATCTAAATGCATGCTCCTTAAGTTCTTGTACAAGGAGCCAGCCCCAAGAGCTTGCTACCTCATAGGACAAGCAAATTTAGGTGGATTTCTGAGCATCTTACCTCCTCTCACTCCCTCCTTCTCCTTAAAATTGTTTCTCATTATTTGCTGTTGGGAAGACAAATAGAAAAAAAAATTGTAACATATAAAATGCTGAATAAAGAGCAAGTAAATATTGCTGTGAAGACTGGAGCCATTGCTGACATTGGCAAAGATGAAGACTTTGAAGGGAAAGTTAATAATTTTCTCGAACTGATGGGTGGAGTTGAGAGATGATTTTGGGCAGGCACACAAATGGGTTTTATTTCCCCCCTCTTATGTAGAAGGGGAAATTGCTTAAATATGGGATTGGTTTTTTTACAGGTTTGAAAGATAAAGGCTGAAAAAGGAAGGTACTATTTTTTTCCTTATGCTTTGATGAACTAATTAAAATTCATCATTTTGACCAGTCGGGGGTCAAATGTGACCTGATTGGCATTTTCTGACTGCCTCAGAAAATGCAAAAAAACAGTTCAGGATTTGTTTTCTTTATTTTCTTTTTTTCACCTTTGGAACTGACTACTGTGGAAACTCTGGGAAACACTTCTTATTCTATTTTGGAAGGACAGAATTTTGAAGAACTGCTGCAGTAAGAAAAAAAATTGCACAGGGACCTTGAGGAATATCCTACCCCTTCTATACCTTAGCTGCACTTTTTCTGCATGTTAATTGTTATTTATTGCACTCTTGCTCTTAGTAGAGCATTTGTGGCTGAATTTATTTTAGACTATAGAAGTTATTGAGCCTATAACCACGGTTTTAGGGATGTTTTTAGACTTCATTAAGCCTATACTGATGGTTGCTTTCAAGGTAAACATAAAATTCTTGTAGCTGGCTGAATACCCTCTCGGGAGTCCATTATAGGCATATTTCCTGCTTAAAATAGGAGTTGTGGGTTTTAATAACCAGGACAGACTGATCTACAAGAATCTGATATTTTTTATTGTTGAGGGGTGTTTTTTTTTTTTTATAAACCACAATTCTGATACAACACATTATTCACTTGAGATGGTATTAGAATAAATTAATATTAAAATATTTAAATGTAGAACAAAGAGTTTGAAAAGTTACAGAGATTGATCACCCGAGATGCAACACTGGTGCTTCATTAGTTGTGGCTCTCTGCACTGCCAGGCTGAGGTACTTCTATTTCACCTAATTAGCAATTTTTTTTCTTAATGCTGACTGGACTGTATTCAGGCTGTGTGGTTGATTTTTCTTCTTGCCTGAAGTTTATATTTCTAGGAGATTTGAAGGTGTGTTGGTGAGAATTCATTCCAATGCAAGAAAAGAGGCTTTGTAAAAAAATGCAGATTTTTGTGGTTAGCCTAAAATTTGGGAATAGTGGCATCAAAGGAGTGAGAGACAAATGCCATCTTCTCTAAGCAGGTCAAGTTCTTTTTGCCTTTCTGGTGTCAGGCTGCTCTTGTATATGGAGAGAGGAGTCTTCCCAGCTTCCCAGGAACCTTGGCCCACTCTAAATCAATAATCTGTGGCATAGCCAGCCCATCTTGTTCACAGCTCTGAGGCTGAGTAGAAAAATCTCTCTTTTCCTAGGGAAAACTCTCCTCCTAGGGCTGCCTGCAATGCTGGATTCAGTGGCTGGAAGTCCTTCATCCCAGTAACACTAACACAGCCATATGGTCGAGAGCTGTAGGGGAAGACAGTTTTCTAATTGTAGGCAATAGAGTTTTGCCAAGGGAAAAAGGAAGACAAGTTTTCATGCAGTTAAGCCTTTTCCCATGTACCAGCATGAGGTGTAGTATGCTCACCCTGCAAATGCTGCTCTTACAACACTTGGAGTTTCCCTTGATTTTCGACTTAGGACCACAAATGTAAATCTGAGCCTGGCTTTCTTCCCAAAAAGCTGCTTGAAGGGGTTTTCCTATGGAAAATCTTCTGCTTCCCCCCATGAATTTTCCCTGGCCCAGGGCCTGCAGGCATGATGCAACACAAACTTCCCAGGACATTGGGGTTAAGTCTGCCAGGTCAGAAGGCATAAACCCAAAGGCTGGAACATGAGATGCAGTGTCCAGCAAATGGTGGAGGCATGGGCAGAGAAATGTCTGCCACTTTTGCTCAAGGCCACACGAAGCTTTCCTAGATCTGAAGGTCCAGAGAGGGCACGAGTCATTCACTCACTGTCTCTCACTGGTGGGTAGAGGTGGCAGAGGCAGTGGTGGCTCCTTCACACTGGGGAGGAAAAACAGCCATACAGGAATGTAACATTTCTCTGCATCCTTTTTTTTTTTTTTGTGGATTTGGACCAGTTTTAGTTTGTGATTGCATGTGGTGTTGTCTTTGTCATCAATGCTTGCATGCTTTTCAAAAATAGAAGTTATAAAAAGGACATCAATCTGTGGATTTAAAAAGTCCTTTCTGCTAGGAATTGTCATTCCCATTATAGCTGTGCCCTATTTGCCCTCTTTAAATCCTCAACAGAGTAGCTTGAGGTTTTGCATTTGCAAAAGACAGCTTTAAAATAAACCAGTGGATTCAATCCGGCAGAAGACTGAGTGACTTTTGTTCATGAATAGGTATTCAAGGTGGGGAGGTGTCAGTGGATGGGTCTGATCTTGACTGCATGGGCCCTGTGGAGTTTGTGATATGACAAGATAGAGCACTTGCTGCAACTGGGGCCTGTTTTAGCTTTTGCTTTATGTGAGATAGTGAGGATGTTCAAATCTGTAAACACACAGCACAGCACATTGCCCTTGAAACGTTCTTGAAATGTTCCCAGGGCCTTCCTACTGTCCTGGAAAGTGCAATGTGCAGCTGGGGCAAACACAGCAGGTCAGGGACATTGGTAGGTTAGTGGCTCGTGTGGTACGAAGGGTTAAGATGAAGGGAAAAGCTCCCTTTTCTGCCTCCAGGCATGTGGTCTCAGATCTCAGCTGTGGGGAAATAAACCTTCCTGGGAAGTAGAGTCCTGTGGGAGAAGTCTTCTGTTCCACAAAGCTCCCAGGTCTAAGGGGAATGCAGCCAAGTCTTTGGTGCTAGCTACTGCTTAAGAAATATGCAGTTTGATGCTGTCTCAGTGGACTTACCACCCAGACATAAAAAATAGCCAACTCAACATTTTAAAGTGAGCTATAACTTTGTTTTTCTCTTCCTTTTCCTGCCAGAGAAAGTTTCCTATTCCCAGGCATCTCTTAAGCACATGCATAATTGTCTGGGGGATTAACCAACACAGAGAAAAGAACAGCAGGGTTCATGGAAGACCCAAGGGAAGGAAGGATGCGAGAGGAACGTTTCCAGGAGGCAGATTATGCCTAACTTTTACTTTCATGAGAGAAACCTAGCACTGGTTGCACAGGTGTGGTGGTGGAGATCACAGGAGTAGAAGGACTGAACCAGGTTCAAACTGTGCAGCCAAAAGAAACCTTGCTGGTGGGGTCTTCAGATCCTTCCGGCACCATCAAGTCTTCACATATGTTCCTTATCAAGCCCCTGCAAGAGCAGTATGTGGTCAATACACTCTGCATGCACTTATCTTTCTTAGGTACCCAGCAGGCTAACTTAATTCAAATGCTTTGCTTTTCCCCATCCCTCTAGCAGAGAAAATGCTTTTTTCTCTTAAATGTGGCAACAATTTTAGAGTCATCTTTTAAGTGCCTTTTCTGTGTTGTCACCTTATCACAGGCTCATGGGTAACATTTGCTTGGGAAGCACCTTAAAAAAAATTGTCAGCACATCACTAATTGCTTTATTTAAACCGGTGAAACAAAGAAGTTAAAAGTTCAAAGCCGAGGGGCTCTCAAAGGGCTGCAGGTGTTTCCCTCCTACTGCTGTTTTGTTTCTTCTTTAAATATGTTAGCTGGCAGAACTAATATCTATAGATTAAAAATCCAGTTGGTTCCTACCTTCTTTTGCCCACCCAGTACTGTTTATTGCAGCCTTTCACAGGTCCGCTGCACTCATGGTTCCTGAGCTGGGCACTGCTGCCAACCAAAGCCCTCAGGGCAGAACCTGCTGTCCCAGGGAAAGGTGACCCTGGGAAAGGTGCAGCTGAATGCTCTTTCTGCCCCTTCTTGAGAAGTGCATCTGAAGTGTCCTGCTCTTCCTCTTGTGTCTTTGACATATTGAAAGCATTTGAGAATTTTAGTCCAATTTTAATCAGTTTAAAATCTTCAATGCCCTTTTCCATTGGCAAATAGGAAAGGGCTTCTCAGTCCCTCAGGAATGGGACTGTATCCTTCCAGCACCTCTAGGGAGAGTGGCAGAAACCCCAAACTTGCTGTAGGACACAGAAAAGTAGGAGGTAAGAAGGCTGCAGCCGAGGAGAGAGCTGTCAATTTGTGTTCAGCTACTTCACCTCATCGGAGAGGAGCATTAAGGAGAGCTCCCACTCGAGCGACAGTGACACTTTTAACAGGTACTCAGGCTGAGTCAGGTGCTTGTTAGCGGGGTTATTATCTGTCATGAAGAGGTGTTGGAGCAGTTAATACAGCTTACTGGGGGGGAGGCAGGGATATAGCTGCTTGGAGCAACATTCCCTCCTGCCTGCAGAGTCTGTCTTCCATCAGCATCCTACCGATTTGTACTGACTTGCTTTCTCCATTAAAGTTTACGGATATGATGTTGGGCTTTGATACTAAAATAATTACTTTCTGGGTTATAACTGAAGTATTGGCATAATAGAAAGCTAGTTACTTCAGTCACCATAAAACTTAGAAATAATTCATTTGGCTCCTGCTGATGCTGTGAATGTGTTACTTCTTAGCTGGAATGGGCCCAATATTATTTAATGATAGCTTAAATCCATGGGGCACCATGGAAAACCTGCTGCTCAGCAGGTGCCACTGTTGATCATGAGAGCATGCAGCTGCTTTCCTGAGTGAGCACAGAGGTCTCTGGGGCTGCTTGGGGGAGCATCAGCCTAGAGGAGCAATGTGTCAGCAGACAGGCAGCTGCCAGGGTTTGCTGGTGGTGCTGGGAATCCCCTTTCATGGGGCTGGCACTGGGGCTCTGCAGCACAGGGAAGGCTTGAGCCAGGTGAGGGTGGGTGCCGGTGTAGTGGCAGAGACATCAGGGCGTGACAGAAAGCTGATGGAAAACCCTAAAGGTGGAAGTCAGAAAAGCACTCATTTTACATACGAGCTTTTCTGAAATAGCATCTAAATTATTTTGTCAAATTGAGGATTGAATCCTCTTAGCCCTCTTAGCAAAACTGTTTGGTTGTGTTTTTTTTTGTTTTTTTTTTTTTTTCTGGGTAAAATAAAAATATTTCCTTTTTTTTTTTTTTTCTGGGTAAAATAAAAATATTTCCTTTTTTTTTTTTTTTAAGGAAACAAAGCTTGTGACATTAAAAGCAGTGTAAGAAACTCACTGATCTCTTTCCCCTTTTCTCCTAAATCTGAGAGTGTTGAATTCTTGGCCATTTTTAGGGTTTCTGATTTTCATCTCATCTAAGACAATTTGAGTGCAAATGACATTGACTTACATCAAAACCTTAGGAAGGATTTAGATAAATTTTATTGTTATTTTGTTATCAAAATAACTTTTAAACCATACTGAACAATTGCATAATCACTGGGTAATAACATTTGTTGAGCTTGTGAGAATAAGTACTCAGGGATCATGTTTGTATGCTTGTAGTCCTGTGGGTCAAACAACATTTGTTTATACTGTGGGTGCCTTTTATTTTTAATCACAGGCCTGAGCTGGAATTAACAATTTCTGAATGCTGTTTCCATCTGAATCTCCAGGCTGAGAAGGGCTTTTGTGACCATTGCTCTACTGCTAGACATAAATCAGCCTTTTAACCTTGGGTCTAGAGGCAATTAATTTATAGTGGCATTGGCTCTGCTGCTGACATGTCTGATCAGGAGGTGGACTGAGCTTTCAGGAAAGATCATGCTCCATTATTCCACTGTAAGCAGGTTAACATACTCATTTTTCCAATGGATTTATAGTTTATATAGTAATAATTTCTGTTCATAATGTCACTTTTCCAGTTGCAATGTTATTACAGGTAAAGTTCTGGGTGTTGTGCAGAAAGAATTCAACTGGGAATCTGCACAAGGTCACTAAATGTGTTTGAGAGTGTGCTTTTAAAGGAATTAAAGTGAAATTGAGCCCAAGTACAGAAGACAATGTAAAAATGTGTGCTCTGCAGTGTACTTTTCCAATAACAGTGTCTTTTAAACAGCCAAAGGCACAGATGTGGTTGCTCTGAGAGCGTGCAGAAGACATAATAATGCTGTTTTATCCCTGTGCAGAAAAAACAATGAGTTCTGCTCATCAAGCCCTCTGGTAGAAGCTCAATGTTTGCTGGCATCCTCAGCCATCCTTGTCTCCTGGAAGCTCAGGCCACATGCTCTGATGCAGGGCCAGAGCTAGCCCAGGGCACAGAGAAGGAAGTGGCTCTTGGCTACTGCCAGGGGTAGTTCTATGTTTGCCTCTTGCTCCAGGCAGGCTCAGTCTGGCAGAGAACATCTGGGTTTTCTTCCCATGTTGTGGGGTGCTCCTACATGACAGGGTTTGGGGTGTTTGGTTACCCAGGCTGCCCACTGCCTTCCATACAAAACGTGTGCTGTCAGATACAGATGTCTCTTGTCTTTGTCTCATTTTGCCACAGAAGCAGCACAGTGTTTTGGCTATTTTCTTTCTTTTACAGATGTCACCATAATGAGCATGGTGACATCTACAGCTCTTCCTTTCTCCTTGTCCTTGATTTTTCTCCTTTTGGAGCCTACTTGTGAAGAGAAGGCACCAGGAGATCAAGCTGTGCAGTAATTAAAACCATGTCAAAGATTAAATGAAAGTGTTTAACCCTATTTGAATGTGCTATTCTGAATTTTATTGGCTAGATTCTGTATTTGGGAAGGAAACTTACTGTGTTTGGATGAAGCAAATGGTAAATTTTCTAGAATTTTTGGATGTGTATGAATAGCAGGGACTTGGATCCTGGATCATATAAAGCAGATAAATCTAAGGGGGGAAAAAATCACATTTTTTATGGTTTTAATATCTACTAGACTCATTTTGTTAAACAGTACTTAAAAACGCATTTATCATAAGTTGCTTATTAAGATGCGTGTCACATGCACCGGCGTGCTGATCAGCCTGAAATAGAGC
Source organism: Pyrgilauda ruficollis (assembly GCF_017590135.1). Lineage (NCBI taxonomy): Eukaryota > Metazoa > Chordata > Aves > Passeriformes > Passeridae > Pyrgilauda > Pyrgilauda ruficollis. Next base: position 10,375,255 of record NW_024519206.1, on the reverse strand, counting down.
AGTTTCTCAGCTGATAATCTGCTGTGCCACACAGAGGTCAGGTTAGAAGTCAAGGCTCCAGGGATTAAATTGTGGTCCCTTTGAAATTGATAGGCATCTTGCCAATCACTGTGGATTTTGCTCTGTTTTGCTGTTTCACATGAGTTCTCTTCTTGATTCTTATCAGTGATTTGCTGTGGGACTTGAGCAAGTTTTTTAACTCGTCTCTCTTTTACCTTTTCCAGAAGTTTTTCAAAACCTTATGTATTGCATGTAACACAGTATGACCAACATATAAATACATCAGATGTAAGTGTAATGTTAAAAACCTTGAGATGATCAACTCCTCTGATTTCTTTCTTGATACACTGATTTCCTGTTCAGGATTGTGGGTAGGAAACGCCAAAGAAGTTTCCTACTTTGAGAAATACAATTTTTATAGGAGTATATTTTTCATTCTGTAGGTAACTTTCTGACCAGATTTCCATAAGTTCTGTGAGCCAACCCTCTTTTTAGGTCAGCAGTAGGGTTGAGTGAGTAGCGCTTAAGAACTTAATTTGATGCACATCCCAGATCCCATGATGCTGATGGGAAAGGTGTGCAAGCTAAGCTCCATAGCAGCATGTTTTTTGCAGGCATCGTAGGACACAGCAAGCATCACTTGTGCAGAGAACCAGAGCCTTGTCATTCCCTAAATACGGCAAATCTAATTTCTCCAGTTGCACTTCTTGTGTCTAAGACAATCCATTTGCCTGCTGTGGAAAGGAGCATCCCTCCTTCAGAGCAGCTTTCGCTGCAGGCCACACTGCTCCTGCAGTCGGGCTCCCAGTGCCCTTGCTTGGTGAGGGCAAGCAAGGGTTGGGTAAGGGTTGGTTGCCCTTGATTAAGAGCAACTTTCCCCAAGCTGTGTTGTGGAAAAGAGAGCCACCAAAACTGATGTGGTGCTGGTAGAGGGCAAGATCATCCCAGGGGAGCATGATGTTTACCGTGACATGAAATCCTGCTCCCAGCATTGTGGTGAAATTCAGACTCTATTTCCTTAGCCTGAAATCAAAGAAAGATAAGCACTTATTTAATAGCACCTTTAATTATATCCATGCTGCTAGAGGCCTGACTGTATCCATGCAGTGTTGATGAACAATCCCTCATTCCTGGGTGAAGGTGTGTAAACTGGCCCTTGAGCAGACACCAGCAAGAGGGAACCTCTCTGGGTTCTGCATGATCACCCTGATCAGCAAGGAGAATGGGCCATGTCCTAGTCATTCCAAGGGGATGCTGCACTGCTGATGGGTGAGTTCTTTTTCCTAGAAAAAGGTAGCCTTGGTCATCTTAATTACCACATTGTGGTGTTCCCTGAAATAAGCCTGGACATTGTCTTGGAAGACACAATTGGGCCAGGAACCCTGTAGGAATTTTGACAACTGGGGCTGTGCCCAAGTTCATGTCCTGGCCCTGTTTGGCTCCATAGTGCCTGTGTTTCATTCATGATCAAAGATGCCATTATTTTCCAATACCTTTGCAGTTCAGTGTGAGTGCTGCACCACAGCCTGAGAGATGCTGTAGCAGTAGTACAGCACAAGGTACTGGTTGTATATCCAGGAAAGTGGCTAGCAGCTGTATGCAGGATGTTTTCATGTTCCAAAACCTGCTGGAGTAGTGTTGGAAGATTGACATAGGAAGGAGGAGCCAAATTTGTAATGGTTCCTTTCACGCTTTTTCTGTGGGAAATCAACGGGACTGTGCCAGCTTTTGGTGCATTTGAGGTGTGGGTGATCAAGGGAGTAAGTCAGAAAATTAAATTATTTGCAACATAGGTACCCCCAGCTTTGTGTTGGTGAGTCTTTCCATGCCCTGGGATCCTGGAATTGAAGGAAAGTGCTGTGTAAATGGAACAAATAAAAGGGATGAGGGCAGCAGGGCTGTGAGAAATCTGGAGAGGTAACTTGCTCTGCACACTGCTGAGAGGCTCCAGGGCTGCCTGTGGCTGTCTGCTTTTCACACCTGACCCATTCATCTCTCTAGGCTCAAACTGAGTGAGAGCAGCCCCGCTGCCCCCCTCCCTGCCAGACCCACAGGTGCTGCTCCACAACCCAGAGAAAGAAATCCACGTTTACGGGAAGTCCTTTTCCCTCCCTTTCCTTTCCCTTTTAAGGCTCCTGGCAAAGCTGTGTGATTCTTATCTGGGCTTTGCAGAGCCTTGAAGTGAGGTCATTCAGGAAGTTTAATTAATCCTGTACAATTGTCACTACATCCTTGGCTGCACATTGTACTAGGGCCCTGCCCACCACCACAATGCCTCTTACGACAGCTGAACATCTGTTTAAAAACTGGTTGCCAAGAAGTAATTCTTGCTAAGCCTCATTTTTCCCTCTGGCTGTATGTATTCAGCTCATCACAATATTGTATAACAACATCAAGAGCAAAAACAGAATTTCCCCTTGCTCTAGGGATCAACCGGTAAAGCAAGCTAAAATTATCTAGGAAAGGCCGGTTCTGAAATAGAACTGGCAAAGAAATGGGCTGGTTTATGTGCATCCTGCTCATATTTATTTCCCAGGCTTGCACCATCCAGGGCACTGGGCTGTGAAGTGATGCTGCAGGAAGTGATGCTGCAGAAAGTTATGCTGTTAGGATGCTGGGGTGGATTCACCAAGGGCTTCAGTCCCTGATCACTGCTACTCCCCTCAGAACTGGGACCTTGCATGGCCCCAGGGGTGTGCTCCCTTCCACTCTTTACCCTCTCCCTGCAGAGAAAGTCAATATGCTCTTTCTTGTCCTGAGGGTGGAGAAGTGTTGCACACACTGAGGTACTCCTAGTTCTTCCCAGCCTCCCAGGACAGCCTTTTAAAATTACTTGGGAAGACAATGAGAGACTGATAACAAAGAAGTGAAATTGCAAGTCCTTTGCAGGGAGGAAAAGAATGATAGATGGGGAGCAGGAACCAACAGAAATGAGGGGCAAGCAATACCAAATGTCATAGTGGCAGAGTAAAGATAAAGGGGCACGTAGAAGGTGCTGTGAGAGGATGTACTTTTATCTGACAGAAGAGTGTTCTTGGTGCCATCTAATCTGTCTTTTACCTTTATTTCCTCCTATCCCCCTTGACTTCTTGCAAAATTTTAAGAGGTGCAAGAATATAAAGAAGCCTAGGATGAAATCCTATGAGGAGTTATTTGTGATGGTAGGGAGGTAATGGGGCCTGAAATTGTGCAGCTCATGTTTCAAGGAGAAGCAAACTTTTCCCTGCTCCTGCAGGCAGAAGACCTAATGTGCCCTAGAGCTTCTCACATGGGATAACTGCTCCTGTCCAAGAAAGGTGGAAGTGGGGTTGGTGTGGCCCCTGACTGGCACAGCTGTGGATTGCTGAGGAGTGATTTGACATGACAATTGTCTAATTTGGCATCTCTGATGAATAATGGATGGGAAAAGTCAATGTAGTAAAAGAGACTTTGAATCTTTGGGGGTAATAATCCATGCTTCCAATTTCCCAAATGGTCTTGCCTTTTGCTTCAGTAATGAAATCTATTTTTCATAGTTTGGCCTTTTGGAGCTACCTGATTTGTTTCACTCTTTGCATTTGTTAAAAAATTTTAAATTGCTTTCTCTGAGGTTTTGCAGAGTGATTGTGCAGTTGAATGGGCAGAAAGGTGTATTTACATGCAGGTACATCCTTCAAGGTTATTAATTCTCAGATATTCATATTTAGTTCCATACACAGACCATCTTTTATTCTATTATAATAATACTGGTCTACCTTGAGATAAGTTGTTCTTTCTTTGATATCATATTGTCTTTTCTTAGACTTACTGAAGAATAAAATTCAAAATTAGCAACAAACACTAATTAATTTAATATTAATTATGAATTATAAATAGTTAAGCTCTAAGCAGTAAACAGTTGACATAGACTGCAGCATATAAAGGTATCTTCTATAATTATGATAACACATATATAATTGTATGTATATATAATTGTTTGTGTTATCTCCAGAGAACTGAGGTCTGTACTGGCTTCATGCACAGAAAGATGCTTGCCATGCGTTGTCTGAACATTGGGGAGCTGAGCTTTCCAAATGTTTTCTGTGTGCAGGTGTCAAATGGATGGCTTAGCTGGTGTCCTTTGTGGTTGAATTGCTGGTGTCAGTGCAGCTCAGAGGTGTGCGTGGCCAGGGGCCACTGCTGGTGATACAATGTTTTTCTGGCAGGTGGTGTGTGTCTGTTCCCTCCCTCACATCATCTCTCCGGAGGGCAAACTCAAACCCCATCATCCTTTTCAGGATACCTCACTTGTTCTGGACTCTAGACATCTTGCTTTATAGGTGTACTAGAGGACTTTGCGCTCAGCTTTTAGTCTAAGGGACATGTGAAGGCCAACAAAGCGGGGTACAAATACTAAGGAGGGCTAGAGGTGATATTTTCCTAGGAGGGTTGTTTTATTGATAGCTTTCTAGCCAGTATTTTCCTGCCTCGACACAATCCTCTCAAGCACACTTACAGGACTGCATGAGTTGCATTTTAGGGTGTTTATCTGTCTTGCCTTTTGACATTGGCGCAGATGTCACAGATGTGTCTAGATTTTTTCTGAGGAGCTCTTGGGAGCCAGTGTAGTCTGGGTATGCATCTGTCACAGTGTGATAACTCCCCTGTTGTCCATACCACTGTTCTGTAGTGCTTCTCATGTTTTGTGTCTCAGAGTTGCCTGAGCTTGCTTACCTCTGAGTAAATGGTACAGCTCTGTGGCTTGAGTGGAACTGCAGGCAAGGGAGAGCTGCTTTCTGCGGGTGCAATATACCTCTTGTTTGTATTAGAAAAAGGTTTTCTCTGCTTTGGAGTAGAATTTAAAGTCAGGAGGAGACGGCTGATGCTAAAAGCAGCATTTTTAAAGGCCAGAGCCTGTACTGATCTGATATACTGTCTTTATTCAGATCCCACAATTGAAGCCAAACGGGATTGTACTGGCACAGTCAAATACAGAACATACCCCACTACCCTTCAAATAAATGACAGCTCACACTGATATACGCAATATCATATTTCTTCAACGTGCTTACAAGACATTAACTAATTAACCTGATAGTGCTTTTATTTAATGAGGTCTGAGTACCAGCATGCTCACAGAAGTCTATTCTCTAAGCACTGCTCTCTGAAGAGCACACCTTTTCATTTAAGTGCCACACACAATAGTATTTTATTGATTACTCTGTTTTTCTCCTACAGTGCCATAGGGATCTTGTGTAGCAATGGGCTGGAGAATCTTGCATTGTGTTAGGTGCCATGATGAGGTTTCCTAGTGCTTGAAATTTCATTTAAATGGTGTTTAAAATCCATGAATTCTCACAAAAATTGGAGAAAGAAGTAACTAAGAAAACCGTCAGTCTTAGGCAAAGATATCATGTCTCATGTCTTAGGCTCACTTTGCTGCAGTGTGTTGTGTATTTTAGCATAGTGGCTTGGAGATTTGAAATACAGCTGGATTTAGATGAGCTTTGGCTCCCTGTTAATCATTTGTCCTTCCTGGACGCTGCCTAAGCCTGTGAGGCTCTTTCCTCTCTCCACCAAAAGCCCTTGTCTGACACTGAGAACAACTCCCTGAGGCTGCCCGCTGTGTTTTGGGGCTCAGGAACATTTTTGCCCTGCTGATTGCCCATGTCTGAGCAGCCCTTGGCCCTGGCAAGCACGATGCAGCTGGGTGTGTGGGGTGGAAGGGCTGCAGCCCATGGTGGGTGCCTGCTGGCATCTGTCTGACCTCTGGGCCAGCTTCACATCCTGCTGCAGGCACTGGTTTCACAGCCGGTCGAGGGTCAGTCGCGCTGCACACAGCAGGAAGAGCGGTTCATCCGTTCCTGCAGATTGCTCACAGCCATGTTTTTATCTGTGCATGCAGAGCTGTGGTTATCAGCTGTTGCCTTCAAATAACCTGGGAACAAGACAGATTAGAGGCTTCCACCAGACGAGTGAAATTGTGCATCAGGTTGGTTGGGATTCTGCTCATTGAACAGCCGAGGTTTGGTTTGTGTGGCTGCAGTGCCACTGACACACCTCCTGATTCATGGTTACTAAAGACCACTGAGCTGTTAAGCTTTTTAAAAGCTTTACGAATGTGCAATATGGGGAAGATTGATTAAAATACATTTCTGGATAGAAGTGGCATTGCATACTCTGCATATTTTCTAATAATAGTTTGTCCTTATTTCTCCTAAACTCTCATATCATGAGTTCTCTAGCAGATATCTTTCTGATATATCAGATGTACTATCAGGCACACAGTTTTGTTTTGGTTTCAACTGTTATATTTTTATATGGTGGTTTTTAGTTTTTGTTACAAGAGCCTTAACACTACTTTTTCCTGCTTTCTCTCCCTCATCTCTCCTTTTTCTTGCTTTATGCTGAATTTGTAATGAATAAAGGTGGCTGGTAAACAGTCACATAAATCAGAAATTTATGCTTATCTGCATAATATGTACTAGTTCTGAATTCTTCCACCAGGTTCTTCAAACAGTCCTTTCTATAGGCTATATATAAGGCTATAACTCAAAGCAAAAGCAAGTAGAAAAAGGGATTTCTGTCCATCTCCCTCTTGTCTGAATGTCCAATTTGGGTTGTGTGTGACAGGAATGAATTCAAGGGCTAAAGATGCCCATGCTGGGCATCTCCCCTGCACCTAAGAAATTTGCCCCTTTAGTCCAAAGTGGGGTTAGTCTGATTCTTCAGGTGAATGCCCCCAGTCATTTATTTGGGCTTTTGCATTCCCAGCAAAGTTTAAAGTGGATTTTTCTCTTTGTACACCTGAATCACAGCACCTGGTTAAGTTTTCTCTGGAAACAACCTAGTCCATGACCACAAATTACCTTGCAAACACCAAAATGCAAAGATAAACATGGGGTTGTGTACCTGCTCTGTAGTATGAGCACAGCTTGAAGAAAAGATGTGCAGGTCCTGCCAAGGGAGCCAAAATTATACTGGGTTTATGCTAGATACAAGGAGCAGGTTTTGTCAGGCTGAGGATAAACCTGGCCTGGAATCACCAGCCCCTTTTCTGTTGGACTGACAGTCATGTCTCCCAGCTAGCCAAGCTGCCACTGACCTTCTTGTAAAGGCATATTTATTGAGTGTGGAGTTTATCTGTTAAGGAATATGGGATTTCCAAATCAATATTTAGAAAGAAACTCCAGGAACAAGAAGACACACTAAGCTGGCTTCTTGTATGTATTGGCCTGAGCTGCTTAGCAGAAACACAGCAGCTTCTTGTTCAGGAGGCTGTGGGTCCTTCATCAGCTCTGTGTTGAAAAGCCTTAAGCTGGCCCCAGTGTTACACTCAGTGACGGAGACCTGACCTGCCCTGGGAAGGAAATAATCCCAGTCTGCTCTGCCCTTGTCCGCTTTGGAGCCAAAGATGTCACTTCACCACAAAAGCAAAGAGGAAGAGGAAGGAGGAATGACCTCACCCAACTACAGCAGAGAGCACAAAGGGGATGAAACCATTGGGGACAAGCTCAGCTGCTCTAGGAAATTCCCTTCCCCGGCCTTTCTGAAGGCATCATCAGTATTTCCAACCAACCAAGCAATCTTCTGTCTGATGCTTCCTGTCCATGTTCACCCCCTCACTGGGCCCTCACTGGGCCTGTCTGGCCCAGTCCTCAGTCTCCCAGTGCAGCCTTCCCTTGGCAGTGGGACACCTGGACCTGTGCAATGTCCCTCCCAGGCTCTGGCCCCACTCTTTCATATCCTGGCACTGGCCATCTTTGCTGCCTGTTCCTGAATGTGACAGAATTTGCACCTGCTGGTGTTCTGCCCCAGTACAGCTCAGAGTCTCTCCTTCAGTAGCAATTTTGGATATAGAATCAAAGAATCATAGTTTAGGTTGGAAAAAACCTCTAAGATCATTGGCTCCAACCATTAACTCAACACAGCCAAGTCCGCCACTAACTCATGTGACTAAGTGCCACATACACAAGCCTCTTAAGTACCTCCAGGGAATGGGGACTCCACCACTTCCCCTGGGCAGGCTGTTCCAATGATTGTCAACCATTTCCATGAAAGAAGGTTTGCCTGGTATTGAGTATAAACCTCCTACACCTCCTGTCGTTTAAAAACTTGATGCGATTTCCTCTTGTCCTGTTGCTTGTTGCCTTGGAGAAGAGTCCAACCTCCATCCTGGCACAACCTCCTTTATGGTAGAGAGCCTCCCTGAGGTCTTTCTGAGCTACCTTTGCTCCAAGCTAAACAATGCCGGCTCCATCCTCATGAGATCCGTACTCTAGACCCTTCAACATTTTTGTGGTCTTTGTTGGACATGAAATCCATCACCTCTGTATCATAGCCATGCATTAAAACAAAATAAATAAATAAATTGCAATGGGTCCTACCTCTTCATCCAGGCTGGCTCCATATTTGTGCTGGGCAAGCAGATCCTAATTTTCATTCACTGATGATCCTCCAAGTTTTTGCCCTTCCTGGGAGTCCCTTTGGTGTGTGTTTAGGTGACTGAGTCTTGCTCAAGAGTCTGTCCTGCTGTATTTCACTGGAAGGTGAACACTGTCTTGGGGAAGGGCTGATATAAAAAAGTTTGCATCACGCAGACATTACTGGAGATAAGACAACTCCTAAAGTATCCAGATGCTCTGTGCCTTTTTTTTAAACTAAGTAATGAATGAAAGCTAGCCTTCTAATTTTAAGAAATTCCAATTTCCTTAGATGTAGGCAAAAAATAAAGCTTTTTTGGACAAAAATAGTATCAGAATTACCTTTTCTACATCCAAATGAATTAAAACAACTAATAGATGAGCTACAGAGAAGCATATGTGCTTTAGCTGTGAAGGAGTGCATCCCTTTGGATATTTGCTGACTCTTTTACACCGGTGGAAACCCCATGTTCCTTGATTGTGTTAACCTTCCAGGGCATGTGAATGTTGGCAGGCTCTCAGGTGTATAAATATCTGGAGAAGAGTTCAGTTTAACTGGGGAAACCAAGAGTAGGAACTGAAGCTACCTTGTTTTCTCTCCTACAATAGTGAAACGGTTTGGTTCCTATGTTTGAACTAATTAGCTTAGCTAATTAGAGACTTGTTTTGGTCTGTCCTGCTTGTGCATTAGTCCTGGGATGGGAATAAGAGCAGAGACCCCAGGGAGCATAAGGATTTATCAACTACATTTGTATTATCTCGGTTCGTTTTCCTTTAACACATGGCACGAAAAAAGATATGATAATAAAAGTATGATGAAGAAATATGGTCTGTATTGCAAGACTCAGCAGTCATTTGCAAATGCAGTTACTAAATCTTTGGTTGCAACAGATTTTGGCTCTGGTAAACACTAAAATAAATTCAGGTACAGCTTCCAAGGTATTCTTTATACTGTGAGATCAACCAACATGTCTTGCAAGGTTACAGCTATTTTTTTTTCCCAGTCTTCCTTCATCCCTTCCTTACTGCAGAGGAAAATTCTTTTTGAAGTCTTTGGACATGGTGCTTCAAAGGAAAATTATAACCTTAAACATAAAGTTCCCACAACTTGAATATCCCTGCGTCTTCTCAAGGTGATGAATTCTAATTCTATCATCATGAAGAAGATGAAAAAAATGAGCTGTCAGTCTCATCAGCTTTTTTAGAGGAGTGATGAGATAAATTGCAGAGTTAAGCAGCTAAACGTTGGAGTGAAAATACATTTATTACCTTTTTGAAATCAATGCATATTACTGAAATGCTCAGCAATAGGCAACTTGCTTTGAACAGAGCCGTTTGCTGATAGATTTCTTAAACTATCAAACCAGAATTAATATGATAATATGCACACGTCAGATAGGTATCTCTAAAGAAAGAAATTGGTAAAGTTTGTCCTCAAGCATCACAACAAAAAAAAAAATCTGTATTTTCCCAAACACTGAGCTGGACACTGAGTGGTTAGGTCCAGCATCAGCTAGGGCTTCATCCTGTCCTAAGAGGTGGTGAAGTTAAAAGTAGTTTTGCAATGTGTTAATTCTTCAGCCAAGTACTTACAAAAATATTTGGAGCCTAAGAATCCTTTTCTAAGCTATACCTATCAAGAAGGGCTTTTCTGACTGCTGTTTCTTTTGATTTTCATTACAGCTTTGCCATTTAGATTGTATCAAAAGATGAAATTTTTCATGGCCCTTCTCCTTGCCACTTATTGCTCTCCTTCACCTCATGTAACTGTTAGACAAGAATAGATATATTGGATATCAGAAAGCTTGTATTTTGCTTCCAATTAAATTTAATCTTAGGCTTAATGATGTTGAAAATTCACAGAACCTCTAAAGATCTCTTGGGCTTCAGTCTCTATGCTTACAATTTGCATGTAGGTGAAATCACACACAGGAAATACTCAAGAAAATGAGGTATTTTCTTCCCCATAGAAAATACCTTCCTCCAACAGCTGCAGTATCCTTGATTAGTCTTTGTCTTTCACATCCCTTTTTAGGGATGTTATTTGTGCCTGGGTGGTATCTTTGTAACAGGCTCCAGTGAGTAATTTATTTCCTACTGTCTGACAAAGAAGAAGGATTATATCAAGGCACTGATTGCTGAACTGTCCTGATTGCTTCGTTACTGGCACTTTGGAGAGAGCTGGGAGAGGAAGCCTGGGGACTGCTAGCCTCAAGATTGACTCTCTCTAAACACACTGAAAAAGAGAGAGAGAGACTTTTTTTTTTTTTTTTTTGCAACACTTTAGGAAATGGGCAGTTCCCAGCAACAAACTGCTGCTGAAGTCGAGTTTGCATCATCTGAAGGGTCTGTGTCCTTGAAACCAGGAGTCCAGAACATGCTCCCAGCTCTGTCCTCAGACCAAGTGGCGCTAGAGAAAGGCTTGGGGGTCATGAAAAGCAGAAACATCCCTCACAAGTTCTGCTCTCTGGCCAACCATATCCATACTTATTTTTTTGCCACCTGGATGACTGTGGGTGTGGTATTCTAGCTCAGGAGACCACAGTGGAAGGTCCAGGTTTCAATTACCCCTGTGGTGCTTCATGCTGCAGGTGCTCAGCATGCTGAACCTCTGGGTGCTGCCAAACCCCTCTGGTCTTAGTGTGCCCATTTCCCAGGGAAAGGCTGCAGACCATGTGGGAGGCACGGCTGGAGCCCTGCTGCAGTGCTCTGCTGGGCAGAGAGGATGGTCTTGTGGGGTCTGAGGACAGTGCAACACAAGCTGTGAGAAATGATGGATCAGAGCTTCTCTGTTTATTGCCATTGTGGGTCAGTGCATGGGGCTTTTCTGCCATCTGCTGAAGGTGGGATTCTCTACTGTGCTCACATGCTGATGGTGTAAAATCTGCTTATTCATGTAGAGCTGAGTTTCTCCTCAGCATGTGTGTCTGGAAGAAAAGAAGCAGTCATACACCAATTATAATTCTATGTAAACTAATGATACCATGTTGTGGATCCCCCCTCCTCCCCTAAGGGCTAAATTCTTGAGACAAAAGCAGCTTGTTTGGAGGACCAGGAAATGTTTGTGGACAGGACTAAGAAAGGATTCTGAAGGCAAGGTCTCCTTCTTGGGCCTGGGAAAGTGGGGAAAGAGCTGTCTAACAAGTGTAACAATCGTAGATTGGTTCCCATGTTGTGGAGAGATGAGGAGCCTGCTCTTGACATGTATTTTGGGAACTGACTGTAATTTTATCTGCCTTCAGCACAGCCCAGGCTCCTGTCTTGAATGATCTGTTACTGCACAACAGGAGGAAGGGATTGCTCTGCCTGCCATAATATATCTAGTGCAGACTTTTTTGGAAGTAGCATTTTGATTAGAGACAACCCCAATGGATGAATTGGTTTAAAAATTAAAGTGGAGGATGTAGGTGTAATAATTTCTCCCTTTTCTTTGATGTGAAGATATTTAAATGTACACCTCATCCAACTAGAACTGACCTGGGGTCATTCAGATGAGGGTTACTAATGTAGTGCTGTCTCTTTTAAGTCTACTAACCTGTACTGACACAGCCATGGCTCAGCATCAGAATTCCCTCTCTAAACATGCCTGTTTTCAGGGATTTATGTAACTGCTGCTGGAATTTCCTACTGACTGGTTAGCACTTGTCAGATCTATTGAAACCATCTCAACAAATCAGGGGGAAAAAAGTATTTCCTCTTGCCTAGAATGAAAGTCTTTTTAAGTAATTAAAAGAAAAGAAAAACTGAAAACTCTATAACTTGAAGAGGCAATAAGTAACCTTAGAGGAGGGTGCTTGGGTGGCTCCCAAGACCCCTTCCAGCCTCAGTGATTCTGTGGTTGTATGAACTGTGGGCCTTGGCAGTGTGATGACTATGTGTTCTTGAAAAATTGTTTTAGAAACACAGCACTGGGGATAACAATCCCTGCTCAAGATTGACAGTAAGTCACATGCCTAAGGTGAGATGGGGTGTTTATCTGAAACCTTCACCCTGTGGTGGAAGGAGCTGGTTTTTATGTAAGAACATCTGTCCAAGAAATCCCATCACATTGTTTACTGTATGTGGTGTACATGTCTATTGCAGTACACCTCTACAAAATACATTCACTGATTATACTCTTCATAGAATTCCTTTAGGCATTACCTGAACTCACACTGCTGTGACAAGCTGTGATGCTGTGGATCTTCCTATCCCTCCAGCAGAGTCTGCAGGATGCCACAGAGGTGGCCAGAAAATTTTCTCACTTGGTAAAGTTCTACTTTTTCAGAGGATTGTGCTCAATTTTGCCAGAATTCAGTTTGTCAGAAGCTGTAGTAAACATCAAATGCCATGGTGGCTCTTTAGTCTGAAGAGGGAGATGGTAAAAGCCATGCATACGAAGTGAGGAGGCTGCTATGCAATCAGGTACCAAGGGGTGACACCAAGGCAGTGGTTTGGCTCTGGAGCTTCAGGTTGGAGCTACCTCATCTTCCTCTCCAACACCTTCTTCCCAGAGTGATGCTGGACTGTTTACCAGGAATGAGTTTTGTGGAGGAGAAGCCAGTGTTTCTCTGTGCCCATTTTCTCACTGCCAGGTATCCTACTGGCTTCTTGGCTTCAGTGTCTTTGGAAAGCTGGGGTCTTTCTGGTGGTGGCTGCCACTTGCTAGTGCTTGCTGCTGGAACTCTGCTGCTGCAAGTCTCCAAGTCAGTGTTGGAGCCAGTCTCTCTGCAACAAAGACTTAATTTCCATGCATGTTCCTGCCACGTCTGCCTATAATTAAAGCTGAGCAACCAATCAGAGCATCATCCTAAGTCTGTGAATGCCAGTGCTGCAGTATTCAGTTGCCTAAGAGTAATGAAGCAATAATTTTGAATGTGTGAACCTTGTTCCATGGTTGACTTGACACAGCATCGGTATTGGCTTCATTCTGCTGTTGTTGCCTTCTAATGTGATGCTGTGCCATGTGAAATTATGCAGTTGGGTCTGCAGAGTATAAACTCAGGAGCAGATATTTTTAAGACAGTCCAAAGTAAACTATAAAAATTGTCTTTCATTCCTTGGCTTACTCTTTCACAAGAATTTCCCACTGTAACATTTTCTTGTGCGTCCCTTCACTAGGACAGGCAATGTGCTGGTTTAATATTTCTCTATTCTATTCTGGTTCTTCTGCCGCCTACATCAGTATGGTGTCTTAACTAACACATACAGACTTGAGGAGAGAAGATTGAAAAAAAGAAAAAGATAAAAACTGCCTGCTAATTAACATTCTAGTGACAGGAGAGAAATTGTTCTGTTACCATTTAATTCTTGAAAAGCACTCAGTGTAAAGGTTTTGTGAGAAACTTTCTAAATACTTTGCTTAATAAAGCAGCAATTGTGTGAAAATGAAAACAGACAATGATTGCGGAGACAATGGAATATGATTTCTGAAAAAAAATAGCCCACTGTGCAAACTGAAGTCTGCTAGTGTTAAAGAGACAGTGGTATCTGTGCAGAATTGATAAACTACTCTAAAAAAAAATTCGAGATAATGGCTGTTTGCTAGTCACTGCATGAAAAGATACCTTTTGCTGTCTTTTGAAGCTGGAACAGAATTAAAGATGTATTATTAAACAAAACTATAAGAAAGGCCATTCCAGATAGTGAGTCCTTACTGTGGTAGATATGGAAATCAAAAGACATACTGGGGGGTTACACATCTATCTGCCTATATATGTGGTGGTCATTATTCAGCTGCTCAGTCAGAGTTTGGGGTTAATTAGCATTAGAAGATGAGAATGGAGGGATGACTACAAGGAGCAGCTGTGGCATGTATCTTCTTAGCCTTATGTGGCAGATATTTCTTGCAAATTCTCAGAGAATCCAGTGGCTGGGCACAAACTATGTAGACAAGATCAAATTGCAATTCAAGATGTTCAGTGCTATTTCTTAAAACTTTTCTCATGTCTTATTCTAATATTCCAAATAAACATGGGCTGAGAAAAAAGATAAAATATATTTTCTCACATTGCAAACTTCTCCTAAAATTATCAGTGGCACCTCAGAAGTGTAAATGAACCTTGATCTTAACTCTGTGCTTCAGTACAAGTCTTCACAAAACCATTCAGTGCGGATACATGCTACCAATTGCTTCTGAACACAGGGAAACAAGCTGAAATAAAATATGATGCAGAATGTACAAAAACAGCCCAGGAGGAAATGTGGGCATACTGCAACATTATGTGGACATGTTTTTATCATAGTGAGCATCAAGTTCTCAAAAAAGAACCCCAAAAAACAACAAAAAACCCTCAACAACAAAAAATTTCACCACCTCCAACTTCTAGTGCATATTTTCCTTAAATTTGTCTTTAAAAAGCTGTTTAGATTCAACTACTTCTGGTTCTGACAAAAGGAACTGGCGAAAACAGCATACATAAAATAATACAGGGTATCACCTTTTTAGTTTTAATAAACTCACTGGTGGCTTCAATGATGAAAAATTATTCTAAGCACAAGTTATATCTCATATATGATGCCAGGTAAAAATAGAACTACAACAGACACTAAAACATACTCCTTGGTTAAAGTAAAAGGAAAGTAGGGCTTTTCCCTGCTTTACCCATTAAGTGAAGTTTATACCTAAACAATACAAGGAAGGGTGCATTAGAGGTAACATGGGTAACTCAAAAACATGTAGGGAAGGATTCCACACTGAAATTGTATAGTAAAGCAGGATGTGACTGAACAGAACCAGACTTGCCTGTTCAGAGATAAAAACAAGTATTTGGATGATGATAGTGCAGCTTTTGTATTACTGAACATTTAGAAAAAAATATATCCCTTCCATCTTGAAGGAATCTGTTCTTCCTAGGGAATTCAGCTGAGTCTACTTCAGTGTCTTCCTTGAATCTTGTTTGGGCAGATTTTTCTGTTACTATTTTTTGCAGCAAGCATGGGACCTTATGCTGTGGAGGGAGTAGATTCATCCTTTGAAGACCCCTTTTTTTGTTGTTTCTGGACTTGAGGGAGTTTCTTTGAAGGCTGGTGCTAATACATCTGTGAGTGCGCACCCTTGTAGGCTGCATTGGATCTTGCCTGGGCTCTATGAATGTCAAAAACTAAAGAATGAAGAAATTATTTCAACCCTCAGATGCCTTCACAAGAGTGAAGAAACTGCAGAGATGCCTCCCTGGCTTTAGAGGATATTGTGCAATAGGGAGGATTTGGGGAAAACCAGGTAGGATTCATACATCCCCTTGTGATTAGGGGGGCGAACTTTTGTGCAGACAACAAAGTGGCTGAAGAGAAGCAAGAGAGCTGAGTAAGAAAAGAATATGCCTGGCATCAGAGAATCTAAATCTCCACAGCTGGGCACACTGGTGCATGCCCATCTCATGTCAAAATCCCTGTGTGTCCTTAATCTGTGAGATGAGTACATTGGATAGCTAAGGGACCACCAGGAGGCATTGATCTGAGAAAAACATACCTTCCCACGGGGAATTTCATATGCTGCCTGTGGGAGAATACTGGCAAGCCACTGTGTCCCTGGGCAACCCAGAGATGTTGATCTTGGCCACCCTTGCTGGCTTACTTCCCACCTTGGCTAGAGGATTGGATTGCTTAACTATCCCCATGCTACCACACGCCTGCTGCAGGATGGGGGGCATTGCAGGTGAGGCAGCACAGTGTGGGCAGGTAGGGATTAAGCATAGGAGCATTATGGGTCTCAAAACCAACATGTTTTCTGCCCTTACAGGGCTATAGTGACTCTCAGGTCTAGTGGTCCATGACAAGACAGCAAAAAGGCACCAAAATCAATTATCTTTCCCTTTTATAGCTCATCCAACCCATATCCAGCCCCAATACCAGGTGCAGCAGGAACGACTGTGCCCTAGCTGCAGAATTATTTCCTTCTGCGATTAGAAGAAATTTTAATGCACAGCAAGCACCATTGAAGTGCAAGTGAAGGGCCCATTTCATAAAACATTTAGGCACTGTCTCAGTGTATACTTTTGATTTGTACAGCAGGGAGCTTGTACTTGGGAAGAAAAGGGGGAGGGGGGAGGACTTTGCTTTAAATTACAGCTTTTTTTTTTTCTATTCATTTTGCATTCAAAAGCCCAAATATATTTTCACTTTCTCTTCCCTTGATTTATGACCTTATAAAAATGAGATAGAATCAGCCCAGAAAGAAACAAAGGTTAGGTCTTCCCAGAGCCTGAAGCCTTTGTGTAAGTCCCTGAAGAACAGCTGTGCAAATTACATTTGCTGCTATCAGATAAAGTGGAGACAGAGAGCAGTTTTTCTAACAGGATCTGGACAAGATTCCATTTTATTTTGTCGTTTTGAATGCACGTTTGATTTTGTTTGCTGGTAATCACAGCCTTTAATGTTACCTTGCCAAAAATGGCTATTGCAGGAGAACTCCCATCAATATGATATCAGCACAGGCAGAAAGAGAAACATCCTGTTTATGTGAATGTCCCTAACAAAAGAAGTCAAGATCTAAACAGATAGAAGAGAATACCAGTAAGCATGAGACAAACTACAAGCCAGATGTTAGTCACGCTGCTTAGAGCACTAGGAGAAGTTGATCAGCTATTATGTTGATGAGTGCAGCTTATGAACCTGTAGAGAAGGGAAGCAATAGCTGTCATTTGCATGATTGAAGTCTTGTGTAGTACTTCTACATTAAATCATAAATAATTTCATTTTACCTGAGTGTATTAATTAAAAGGTTACATTTTAAGGCATTCATTTTCTTTTCTTTACAAGTTCATATAAAGCATTAACAAGTAGAAATTAATTTTAATTTACAGACTAAGAAAGCCACAGAATCACAAATCAAATTAGGTTGAAAAGGACTTCTGCTCTTAGCCCCTGCTCCGAACATGTCCAGATTCAATGTCACAAGTTGCTCAGACCCTTTAGTTAAACTTGAGTATCACTATAGAAACTAGTTTTTTTCATTGCTTAACTGTGTCCACAGTGGAATTGTTTTCCATCCATCCAACCAAGCAGAAATTCCCTTGCTGAAACTTGTGTCTGTTGCCTGTCATCCCTTTACTGTGCACCTCTGGAGGGACCCATCTTTGCTGTAGTCCTCCAAAGGCCCTGTTAGGTTGCTGTGAGGTTTGCTGTGAAGCCATCTCTGCTCCAGGCTGGACAGGCTCGGTTCTTGAAGCCTCACTTAGCTGGCTGGGGCTCCAGCCCCACTCATCTATGCAGCTCTCTGCTGAGCTCACACCATTTTGGATCTCACTTCTCTTCTGGAAGATGTAAAACTGGATGCAATGTCTTCACTAACACCACAGAGGAAAGCTGTGGCCTTTCACATCCTGGCTGTATTGGTTTGACCTGTATGTTTACTGAGGGTGCACTCCATCCCCCTGTCCAGGTGGCTGAGGAAGATGTTTAACAGTGCCAGCACTGTTGTACCATTCACAACAGCTGCTAATTGTACTGACTGGTAAATTGTCTTTTGAACCCAATTGTCCAGCTTCTCCTCCGTCTTGTATTGGTCATTTTTGAACCATGCTTAAATTTTGCTACAGCTTCTGTCTCCTGTGATGGAGGTAACTTGGAGCAGAATACTCAGGACTTGCAGAATGTAACAAGTTGTCTTGTTAAATTCTCTAAATAAAATCAGAGCATGATTATTCAGCCTGCTTTCCATTTTGAGGTTTGTGTTGGGTTGTTTTTTGTTTTTTGTTTTTTTTTTTTTTTGAGAAAGTAGCTGTGTTTCTCAAATACTAATAGGAGTTTATTTCTCTTATTTAAATCTCCTTTGGGTTTCCAGGAATGTTTGAGAAAAGAGAGTGTGGGAAAGACTAAGATTGAAAGTGAAGGGACCAAAGCCAAGACCAGCAAGTTATGGATTTGTACAGGAATAAGACCTGTATATACACAAAAATACTTGTAGCTAGCAGACACTATAAGCACTTCTGCTACTCTGTGTAGTTTCACTGTTTGACTAAGAAAAGAGGTATTTCCCCTGCAGCAGAGCATCCTTTTTTCAAATACAAAATTTTCACAGGAGCCTTTGAATTTTGATAGAACTTGAGCAAGTTGAAAAGAAATACCTGACTGTGCTTGGTTTATAGATTTTTCAGTAGTATCAAATAACCTGCTTCACTATATTAGTAAGTACTCATTGTTTTGGATTTTATTAAAGGATATGAGCAACATTAGCACTGTTATATCATTTTATGTTACATATCTGCTTGATAATCAGGTTGAGTAGTCAAAATGAAATAATTTCATACTGAACCCCAGAGTTACAAAACAGTGCCTCATGGGATCTTTTGAAATGTCAGTTCTCTGTTTAGGGGAATTTTCTTATTTTCTGAAACTGCTGAGAGTTGTGGTGGACCATATACTTCCAGATTCACAATTCATGATGTAGTCAGATTTCACTATCTTGACCAGCCTAAGGTGGTGGAAACACTCTATGCCTCATTGCTCTAAGCAGCATTTGGTGGGCACTTCTTGGTCCCTGTTTTTTTCCTGTACTGTAATCTGATAGTAATGAACATTACTATAATCTGATAATAATGAACAATACTAATATCTGATAGTAATGAACAGTTGTTCTGGCTCTTTCTTGCCTGGCACGTAATAGTGGGAACTTCCAAGCTACACCAAAGTCACAGTTTGTCCTAAGATGTGGTGCAGATTTTAAGCATAGGGAGTTAGAGTGGCATACAAAAAAAAAAAAAAAAAAAAAAAAAGGAAGTAAGGTAAGTAAAATTTAGCACTCCCTCAGGGTGCATATGTTGTGTGAATATATCTGTGCACTATTATTGTGTTCATTATACATTTTTCTCAGAAGTGTCAGCCTCAAGAGCAAAGGTAAGGTGACACTGTAGCATGACATGCTTTTCTAAAAGCCTACCAATGGGGGATTAGGTTTTAACTCTTCTCCCCTCATCTTCTCTTGAATATGAAATGGTTTCTAGCTGGGCTGTTTAAAAGATTCATAAGGAGAGTCCAATTTATGTTGATGATTCATTTGTAAAGCTTCAGGTGAGGGGGAAAAAAGCCTGCAAAGAATTTCCAAGAGGAAAGTGTATGTGGAGGAGTTAGAAAACTATTTCCTGTATGGACCAAAGCCTTCTGCATGGCTGAGTGTCAAAACTGCAGCAGTCACACTATGCACACTCCCAGCTGGCATTTTGCTACTGCCTCTATATGCACTAGAGCAGGCAAAGACAGAACACTGTGAACTGGGTTTTTGAAAGCCAGGATGTAGAATTCAATCTTTCAGAAAGCAAAATATCATCAACAAAAGACAGTGATTGTGCTTTTAAGCCACCTGGGAGCAGAGGGAGAACACATGCTCAAACATTCAGAAAGCTGAGGCAGCCTCAAGTTGTTCTGCTCCTGATTATGCCAGTGAGATGTGAAACTGAAACAGTTGTGCTGTTAATACAGAGAAAAAGCAAGTTGTCTACCTGTGCTGACCTTGAAGGCTGCTCTCCTCCTGAGACAATTCTGTTTAGTCAGTTGTTTCTTCTCCTGAGCCTTATGCTGGGATAAAACAGAAGGATGAGGGTGGGAGATTAGGGGACACAGCCACTGCCAGCAGTGTGGAAATCTCAGTGGCTTTCGATCACCTCCAGGCCCCCTGGCTACACCAGCACAAGACAGTGTTGCACTGCTATGAGGGCAGCATTGCATGCTGAAGGGCAGCCCCAGAGTTGCCCCAAAGTTATACTCCACTGGATATGCTGGAAAACACCTATTAAGAACATGAAATGAGTTTAATGACTGAAGAAATTGCCACTGAAGTCAGTGTGAATGTGAGGCAAATCTTTTGCAATGCTAAGTTTTGCCATGGGACAGTAGACAAGAAATGAAGTGTTGCTATCTAGAATTCCTAGATATTTCTTTACACTTTTTCAGAAATAAAAGAGAAACTATTGATAAAAGTGAATGAAACCACTTGAACTCTTTGCCCTGCAGCACAGGTTGGCAGAGAAATAGGGAACATTGTTGTGATGCTTCCAGATTTTCCAGGAAACTAGCAATGCTCAGGAAGTCAGAGAAGCTGGAGTCCCTTTCATGGATGTGTGCCAGAGACAAAAGCATTGTTGTAACAGCTGAAATCTGTTTCTTCAGGCCCCATTGAGCAGGGTATAAGTATGTACTTAAGCCTATCCCAAGCCAGCAAGGAGCAGAATTGTGGGCTGAAGTTCCAGTTGTGCTACTGATTGCATGTGGCAGTAGTGTGATTCTCACTACATCCACAACAGCTTTGCTCTGCTTCAACTTCCTTGCTATATCAAAAGTAATTATGTTAAGGTGACCAACCTGAACTGGAACATGGCTTTAGGTTATCTTAAACTAACAGAGGCAAAGATAGATATTTACACTGTCTGATTCTACACAACTGTTTAGGTGCCCTGAGCCATGTGCTAGTATCCAAGTCTTTCCTTCTGGACATACAGTTAGGCTCTCAGGCTCATGAGTTCTGAACCACATTTTAATTAGATGACTAAAATGCCTGTTATAAATATCTTTCTAAAAAGCAGATTTTTAACTGTGAACATAATCAAGTGTTGAAATCAATTTCAAAAATAATTTCAATTTGTCATCACTTACAGTCTTTCAGCTGAGCATGAGTGTACATAAACATATATTTCCCCCACTTATGTGGGACTCTTATAGGGCACATTCTGGAACTGTGCTGCATAATTTGACTCAGGTCCATGGTTTGCTTTACTGTGTATTTCTCCTGAGGGAAGAGCTGTGTACACCAGGATGGCTTCTTTTGGTAGCAAAGTGTGGCATGCGTGTGAGAGCCTGCTTTTCCAAGAAGGTGCCTGGCACTGTTTTACAGCAATTGCAGTTTCCTGTGAACATACACTGCATGCTATAGTCAGTTGATGGATGATCAAAGCATGACTTACTAAAAACAGATTATAATCTACCAGAGACAAGTTCCCTGGCCAGCCAGGGATGACTGCTAGGTGATGCTATGCAGTGTCTGGAAAGGTGATACAAAAGACTTTCCAAGTAACAATGTGGAACATAAGTCTTAGTTTTCCAGCTACTGTTGGAAAATGTAGTGATTGCTGGTAGACACTGTAAAAGAGATGTGTGATAGGTTCTGATAAAGCTGCAGTTTTCTCTCATTATTTTTTAAGTGCCTTGCTGGAGAAAAAGCTCAGTCCATTTCAGATTGTTGCCCTGCACCTTTGCTTTTTTATCTCAGGAAAAGGAACTGTGCCTCTGAGATGGCATCAAATGCTTTAGGTAGTTCGAGGAGTGTGAGAAAGAATGTTTACTGTGTAGCTACTGACTAGAGATTTTGCTTCCACTGAGATTGTTTCTCATCCAAGTTCCGGATCTGAAAATACCCATTCAGCCTCATTTATACAAGGCTACACTTAATCCTGGGTTATTTTTTAGGAAGAATGGAGAAGAGTTAACCACAGTCAATAGCAGATCTTTACCTGTGCACCCAGGACACTTTGCAGGCCAAATAGTGTCTTTGAAGAGAGCCTTCTTCTGTGGGTTTCATGTCAGCTATTTCTGTCCAGTGGCACCAGCTTACCCTGATGGAGGAAAAGTAACTGTTGTAGTCAAGTTCTTGGTTCATGCCCTCTCCTCAGTATGTGAAACTTTGTGCAGGTTGACGGTAATGGGCACTGGAAGCCTTGGTGGAATGCTGGGTGTAGTGGTGTCCTTTTGTGCTACTTTGCATTTCTGACAGTCTTTTGATCCCAAAATCTATCTGTTCAGAACTGATTAAATAATCTGTGAAATCATAGGAAGGCTTGGGGTGAGATTTGGAAGAATCAGTGGAGGGATGTGGGCAGGAAGGTTTTATGGGAGTATGGGGCAACCTCAGCTTTTATTTTCTGCCACTTGGTACTTTGGTTTCATGCCTTTGGCAGGGGAACTTGTACAGTGGCAGAAAGCAAGAGAGGTATATATAAATGGTTGGAAGACAGAGCCATATGGTAGTCAGTGTGCTGACTGTCACTGCTGTCAGTGCTAATGCCCTGTAAACCCCTCATGTTTTCCTCTGGAGAAGGAGACATTTGCATTTTAGCAGACCTTGGTAGTTGTCATCTTTGTGGCCAAGCCAGAGGCTCTGGACTTATGGCTGGTGTCCTAATGAAAAAATGGTTGTGATTTTCATAATCTTCATAGCAGGGCTGGCAAGCAGCACTTGGCTAGCTACTTGACCAGAGATTAACTGTGGCAGTTCTGAAGAAGAAAAAGGGAAGAATTTGGCAGGTTTAGCCCACCAGTCTCACCACAGTGTTGTTGAAACTAGGTGAACACTGATTTATTTCGCTACCTCCAATATACCAGTGAGTTCTTCTGTGAATGCTAGAGTCTTGGCAGAATGCAAACAGGATTTTACTTCCCATTCCTTTACTGCTCCTGTTTTCTGTTGTGCCTACTAACTGGAAAACACAGTGAGGCTGAATGGTGTCCTCAGACTAAGTGCTGTGTATTCATCCGTAGCAACACAACCTCCAGAGAACAGGTTAAACAACAAATGGTCTGTTTGTATATGCCTTACCTTACAGGTACTGTTTTCTCTGTACCTTGGGTAGGACAAGGGTTTCAGACATGAAGTCTGTCTTGGAGATCCTAACAAAGAGTTTTAAATCAATTTATAGTTTTCTTGTGATGTAACAAAAGATTTATTTAATTAAGGCATGTAATTGATATCCAAGACAATGAATATGTAGGGAATTTATGTTAGACATTTACCTGAGATCTTTGTTACCTTTGGATGAAGGATAATAAATGTTCTCCCATTGCTTAGTTATATTTTTTTTTCCCCATTTTATAGAAATGTGAATGAAAACCCAGAGCAAAATTTAGGTGTGTGCAGTGCAGCTGCCTAGGTTTGAGCTGCTTGCCTTATTTCACTTTATAGTCAGTGGAGATAAAAATGTTGTTTTTAAGACCTGCCTTATTCAGAACACAGTGGCTGAATTCAAACCTACAAAGGCTTCTTTCTCTCCATTGACATGAAAGGGGGCCCAGTTTAGTCGTTCTTATGTAGATAGACTACAGATGGCCAAAACCCAAAGGTGAAGAATCAGAGTGAGGAACTGATTCCATTGTATTATTCTCCATTTTGAAATGCATTTATTTGGTTATTAATGAGGTCCAATGTGCTTCAAAGTCCTAAAACAGAGTAAGTTCTCAGCCATTCCCCAGGCTGGCTCAGCTTTGTTAGTGGGGCTCACAGACAAGATGTCTGGTGTTACATGACCCAATTAGTTTTAATAACTTCCCATTCAGACCGCATTCTCACTTGCCAAAATAGAATTTTTCATGAATTACTAAATTAATAATCAGTTCTTACTGACTTTCAGCTTTAGTGAAATCTGATAGGAAGATGTTCTTGGCTTGTAATACAAGTCTAATACAAGCTTCAGGGGGGGCTCACTAAGTTTCATCCTATTTTTATCAGCGTTCTCCAGCCACCTATATTCCTCTTTTCCCAGGTGCCTTTTATTAGCTTGTTGAAAATCTGTGGGAAGTGAGATACTTTAACCTTTGAAAGATTTACAACAGGTATTTACTCTTTTCTCTTCTAACAAGTCAGAACCAAACAGTATTAGAGATTGAATCATCACACACCAGTAAAAGTAGTTTACCAGTCTATTAGTTTATTATTACCAGAAAGCTACCTAGGTCTTAACCAAACTGCAGATCTGTCTCCCTGAGACAAATACAGTTTGGCAAAAACTGGGAAAGAGAAACCCAAATATGTAATTCAGTATTTTTCTCTGTAGTGTCTGTTAGGGTTTTGTTTTAGAATTGTTGCTGAGGACAATGTTTAGAAATAAATATCTAGCTGTAAACACCTGACTTTATTGAAGTGGTCATATATAAAGTTGGGGCAATAATGTATGTCCTAATTATTATCCTATAGGTTTGACTGTT
The DNA here is from genome assembly GCF_017590135.1 of Pyrgilauda ruficollis. Classification (NCBI taxonomy): domain Eukaryota; kingdom Metazoa; phylum Chordata; class Aves; order Passeriformes; family Passeridae; genus Pyrgilauda; species Pyrgilauda ruficollis. The sequence continues at coordinate 10,350,989 of NW_024519206.1, read as the reverse complement.
AATTGTGATGTGGGATATTGGAATGGTTTCCAAGTTCTATTGTTTGAAAACTGTGCCATAAATGAATGAAAACACTGGAAGAAAAGGGAAGAATTGTTATTGTCTAACCACAACAGTCCAGGCAGGCTGCCATGACAGCATTTTTTAAGCTCGAATTCAATAATTAGATCCAGCTACAAATGTATTAGTTTAGCCAAGTCTTCTAGTTGGCAAAATGTCTCAGATTTCCTTTGATAAATGCTGTTTGCTTAATACATCGTTAGATAGTTTACAAGTTGTTTGTCTGTAAATTACTATGTTCAGTGGCAACTTATTAATTAGATTAATTTGGTTTGGTATTTTGCTAGAATAGTTTATATAAATGTACAATTTTATTTAATTACAGTTACAGATATAACACTGTTTACTAATGGCAGTGTATCCAATTTTCAGAAAATACTTTAAATGTCTTGCAGGCCAAGTACAAAAAAAGTATTTTTCTAGGGCTTCAGTGAGAGGGAACAGTATTTTCTTGTGGGAAAGAAAGTTCCATCTCATGTCTTTTGCATGCACAGTACCGTGTGCTTACCGTGACTCTCTTCCAGCAGGTTTTACATGGCTGCTGATGCAGCTTGTTGGGAGACTGGACTGTAAGAATCTTGTTTTACCATTCTGGCTGCTCCAGGTAATCTAAACACATTTTTGAGAGATAAATGCATGCAGACCCCAGAGCTAGTACTGCTTGCATGCAGAAATACACCTCTGTAGCTGAGGTTCCAGTAAAACCCACCTCTCCACAAGCCAACATCCATATTCTTCCATGAGTAGTCTCAACTATGGATGTATGTTGAGTCTTAGGACAAACTGGTTTGCTACACTAATTTCTTTAACTCCCTGACTCCTGTTGCCTTTCAAAAGTCTCCAGAGGTGTTTGTAAACACTTAGAGGAGACTGAAAGGGCAGAGATTATGATGGGCAGGACAAAGACAATTTCTCCTTTTCTCCAGGTGTGCTGGATATCTCAGCATGGGGAGAGCTGTTTTGCCAGCCACCTCTCCTTCCCCAACCCTGCCCTTGCTGTTTGTTATTTCCTTGAATGACAAGATTGCTTTGATCGTGTTTTCCCACAGTCCCTTTGAGCAGATATCCCACAGGACAAGTGAATAGTCAGGGATCCCAGGAGTGCTGTTGGATTTGAGGGTTCATCAAGCTGTAGCTCTGGACACAGAGTTGAAAATGCCCTTGTGTGGAGCCATTCAAATCCATTTACTATACCCTAAGCACATGGGCACTGGCAGATGTGGAAGGCAGTATCTCTCCCTGAACTTTTGCTCGTGTTAGCAGACCTGCTGGAGTGAGCCTGTCCTCCCTAATGGCCACCTGGATTTATCCATGGCCTCATTACTAGTGCTGGTATGGTTGTACTTCACTACCTTTAATGTTAATCTTAACAATACCAGAGGAATATATCTGGTCCTACACCATCCCTTGTACAGTGCAGTCTGTCTTCTGAAGCCCCAACTGAACATGACTTTCTTTTCCAGTCATCTGTTTCACTGTTTCTGTTCAACAGCTGTAGTCCCCTTATTCAGCAGGAAAAGTCAGCCATAGTTAAAACAAAACAAAACCCAGAACAAATACAAGCAAATCAAATTAAAGAAAATATTTTAGAGCATTTCAATACTCACATGATGTTGTGAGATGGTTTCGTGTCTAAAATGGTAATATTATTTCTGGCAATCTATCTCATGCTGTTCTTTTGTTGATTTTTCCAACCTCTCAGGAACTTGGAATGAAAATATTTTACTGATGTTACTATCCCTGGGAAAAGCTTGTCAACATAGATCCAGGTTTATGCTGAAAGCTCAAAATGTTTAGCATGTGGTTTTGTATTTTTCCCTCATCAAAGAAATTATGTGGGCTAAGGTCTGTTCACATGGAGGCAGCAAGAGATACTGACACTGTACTTAAAACAAAAGGCGACATTTCATATCTGTGTACACATATATGCAAATATCTCTTTTTGCAAATGATAATACAGTCATATGAGAAAGTCATTACATTACAGTAGCTCTCTCATACGAAAGCTGAGTAGACACTCTGGGCATATGTATGCTATAAAAATCTCTCTCTCTCCCGCTCTCATTTTTGCAGTGGCTCTCTGAGCAGGGGGATCAATGAAGCCTGATTTTGTATGGATTTGTGTCTTGAGGTTGAGACCTTATCTGGACTTTGAGATCTCATATGAAGTGCTGCACTTTTTACCTCAGTGAAGCATTAACCACAGCTCTTAACTGGCTGCCTAGTTTCAGAATTCTTTTAAGGACTTAATAGTTTTTGGATTACAATGCCTCTCAAATGTGCTTGATGAGCTTAAGCATTTGAAGACTCACAGAGAGATCTAGATGCTCAAAGAGGCAGCACAGTATATTAAATACAGTTTTTGCAAAATGAAGCTAAATTGTACTCACCCACATATGGAAAAGAAGCATAAAATATGAATTAAACCAGAAAATATGAATTTCAACATAAACAGAGATTTTAACAGCTAAGGAAGCAGATACATTTGCAGATTAAGCATTAATCACACAGGGGAAATCTTCCATTGCCTGTGAGAATTTAGCACCTAATTGCAATTTGTCTCTTTTAAAATTTCCTACACAATCTTTTCTGTAAATGTATGTAAAGCTTCTCACATTGCACATTAAAAAACAAAAATTATGTATATGCCTATGTATCTGGGGGGTAAATGAACTTGAATTTCAGTTGTAACTGTCAGAAAAACTCCCCGATTCCATGGGTTCATTTCTGCGTTTTCTTTTAAAATTTTTAATTAAAAGACATTGATTTGCCATTTTGAAATTTCTATGTTTAGTTAAAAACAAACTAACCAACCAAACTGAACAAACTCCATTGAGGATCTTATTGGCTTTGGAGCTGAATTTTGGCCTGTAAGAGAAAGAGCAATAGCTCAATGACAACACTCTTTTGACAGAAAAGGCCAGATAGATGAGCTTTAAGAGTTTTAATTTCCCTGAGGAGTCATAAGGTCCCCTGATACCAAGTATGTTAAAAAGACAAATCAAACTGAAGAGCTGAGTCAGGTTCATTAGCTCTGGCAAATCACAGTTACCACAGCAAATGCATTCCTCCGTGGGTTTGTATGAATTTGCTACACACCAAAGTTTGCTACACACCAAACAATGTAAATACAATGGTGTATTTACATTAGTTTTGCCCTTGTCATCATGGCTCAGTGATTCTTAAAAAAGGCCAAATGGCTAAAGGAAATGCAAAGAGATCCATTTAAGGTTTCAAACACCCTCCTGCACACCTGTCCTCTCACAATTTGGGTTCAAAGCACAGCAGCAACAAACTCATGGCTCAGGGTGCTCCTGAGCTCTCTTCCCTTTGAGTGCTGAAGAGTCAGTAGCAGGGATCATGTCCCAATTCCATGGATGATTCACAGGCAGGACACAGGCTGAGCAGCCATTTGAAGATGCTCTGAGAGTTTTGAAGGCTGGAAGAGGTGCTGGGGGCAGAGGGGCAGGCAGCTCTTAGTGAGGTGCAGGGAGAAAGGGTCAGATGCTGAACTTGAAGAGGTTCGCAGGCTCTCAAGTGAAAACTGGGGGTTGAATTAAGAGAAGCAGCTTCAGATCTTCCAGCTATGAGTCACACAAATCATGAAACTACTTGAAATATTTCACCTACTCATACATCTCCTTTATCTTTAACCTCTTCCCTCTCTTTTGTAGTTATTCTCCTGTTCTGCTTTCTTTCAAGTCACATCCTGCACTGTTTTCCTGCTTCCTTGTCCCCTGTTCCCATTTTGGTATCTTTCTGCTGCTGAGCATTCATTACATTTTGCAGATCTTTCACATTTTGGAAAAACTACAAGCAGTACTTCTGAACTTTGGTCACTGAATATTTGGTCTATATGATGACACAGTACTAAAGTGTTTTTCAAAAAAATTACTTGAGAAACTAAATAAATGATTTTTTAAAAGTATACACTACCCACATACATGGCCTCAATCTGATAATGAATTTGTGCTAGTTATATCCAGAGTAAATTGACGATATTCAACATTTAGAATGCAACTGAGGTCCCACTCTTTGATTAGGTGGAACTGAGATAAAAAACTCAAGCAAGTTATTTGGCCAGAAATCAGATCCTTAGGAGCTCTGAGGTGTGGACAGGTTGGTTTTGTTCTGAAGCTGAGTGAACCAATGAAGAGTGGCTAAAGCAGAAAAAGGTGAGAGATGCTCAGACTTCTGCAGCGTTCCCTCCAGCTCCCAGCACAGTGCCTGAATGGTCACCTGCTGCCCCTGTGCTGTGGGTGAAGTGATGAGGGGCACACACCCCTTCTTGGGACTGGGAAATGTATCCTGAGACTGCTGTGAGGCACTGAAGTGGCAGAATGGAGCAAAGTCTTCCCCAGCCCTTCTCTTTTACAGGGCCATTGAACATGTTGTGTTTAGAGCTAGAAATAAACATCTGCCAGGCCAGGCTTCTCCATGTCAGGAGCCTGAGAGCTGCCAGATCTCAGAGTATGACAGGGCAGTCTGCAATTCATGTGCATTGGGCCTGGAGTAACACTTGGCAAACTAAAATTTGTAGGATACAATTGTCAGGAGAGCATCCCACAGAAAGGGACCTCCTTTGACATTCATCTGGATGTTGTACAGGAGGTGGGCAGTACACAGCTCACTCCTCCTGAAAGGGAAAAGAGGTGTCACAAAGGAAAACGTGCTTGCCTGCTTTTTGAAAACATGGGGAGAAGGAAATCAACTCAGTTTCTGAAAGAGTAGGAAAGCATCCATCCCCCTCCCCACTCCAGGAGGACTGCCTGGGGAAGGGGAAGTAGTGTTTTCCTGGTTGTGTAGAGGGTGGTGTTGTTTTGCAAAAAAACCTGCTTTCTTCTAAATGCCTCCTGCCAAGTCAGGGAGACAAAATATTCAAAAAAGACTGCTGCCTGTCAGTGACGTGTGGCTCCTGCACACCAGTACTCTGCAATTCTATTTCTGCACTATCTCCACCTCATGCAGGGAAAACTGAAGTGGCATCTATCAATTATTCCAACAGAGTCAAGAACTCCTGATACTTTACGTCCAAAACAAGAGTTTACTATGCTTTGTCAGGAAATGTCTGATACCAAGTAATTATTTCTTTCTGCAATGATCTACTTAAAAACTGATGTGAAACACATACAGGCATGAAACAGCTTGCATTGTTTTTATTGCATTTCTTTTGATTGTGCTACACCATGAAAGAAAAACAAACATATTCAAAAAGCAGACACTCCCAGGCTCCACATCTGCAAAGTGCAGTAGAGTTGTTTAGGTCTCCAGACTCCATCCTGTATCTATTTAAACATAGATGTTTCTATATTTATATGAAGACTCTTGCAAGTAAGGGAACAAAGCCTAGTCCAGACTCCACTCTGGAAGGTACATTCAAGTTTAGATTTTTTGATAGAAAGCACCAGATGGAGTGTGTCCTTTGTTCTGCTTTATATTGGACCAAATTATAAGTCTTGAATCTGGACAATTGGAGATCTCCAATGTCTGCACATGGTCAGTGGATATGATATTCCTTTAGTGATATTGCTGGTGTCCATGAGAGACAGGAAATCCAGACCACCTGCAGGCCAGACCTGCTGAGAACAGGGACCACAGTCCCTCAGAGCCCTGCTGTGCCTTCAGTAACAGTTCACTGGAAGCAAGATGCTCTGAACACAACATTTTGGCTGCAACCCACTGTTCTGGGTTTTCTAAATTAAGCTGTTTTGCCAAATACCTCCTCACCAGATCTAATTTTGCTCTCTGATCCCCATCCCTTTCCTGTGCAGAAAACACCCAGACTCATTCACCATGCTAAACTTTCAGTGGCTTAACAAAAAAAGCAACACAAATTTTCATTTTATACAATTCCTACCACAATCCTCCCAAAACCTGGAATGATCCAAACAAGAACTAGAGAGGTCTATCTACTCAATTTTTTTTGACAACTGATAGTCTATATTATGCTGTCTGGCAGCTGATAATTTTTAAACACATCGCAGGGCATATTAATTTCTCTTTTGATGCTGTTTACATGTTATCTTGCTTAGTTAAAATAAAAAAAAACTTTGAGCACTGGCATCATTTTACCCTTTCTTAACATAATCAAATTACTTCTGGTTATACTCCAGTCTGTCACATTAAGTCCCATTTTATTGAGTTGTCTTTTTGGGGCTTGTATTGTAGCAGTGCCTAAAGACTCAGACAAAGAACATGGTCCTTGTGTGAAGCCCACAGATTAAGGATCCTTTATTCTTTTGGGTGTAGATACACTTCTCTTCATAATTACATCCTGAGCTGTGACAAAGTGGCTGCCAGGCAACACAGCTGTCAAAACTACATTGCAGGGCAGTTGGAAAGCACAAATCAAGTATAATAATAGAAATATTTGGGACACGACAATGTTTGGGATTGTCATAATCACCCTTGTCCTAGCAAAAGTGTTGGTGCTGATGTTGCCAGTTGGGACTCCCAGATCTCTCTGCTATTTGAGGACTGCAGCACACTTTTTGTCTAAAGGCTGTCACTATCCTGTCTCTTTTCTGTCTTTTGTGTCAGCAATAGGCATCATTGCAATGGGCTGCATCACCCTGCTAAAATAGGTGATTATTTTTTTACACTTAACCTTTGAGATCTGGCTAATGTAAAGGGCAATAGCAGCAGAAAGGAGGTGATGCCAGAATGTGGCTGGAGCAGACCCTGGCCCTTTCAAGAGTACCCAGGCTGGCACAATTCACATTGCTCATCAAATCATGCATAAAGGATGCAGTTAAGTTGATTTAACTGCTTCTGAAAGGAGCAGTTCTGCTCTACCTCACTTCCAGGTTTCTGCCTTCCTTGATCCTGCAGCCGTGGGGTCACAAGGTGGATCAATTCAGCTGTCTGGCCAATGGAAAATCCATTATTTTCTGAGGTGTTGTTTTTCCACCAGATCAATCAGCTGAATAGAGTCTGATGGTTACCAGATCCCATGGAAGGGTGGCAAAAGGAGGAACATGTCCAGGCTCACAGGAGGCTGTGGTCAGGCCAGTGCTGCTGAAAAGCCAGGCTGCTGCTGCACTCAGGTGACAGATAATTCAATGTCACACTGATGCTGGGAGAGGCTGCTCTCTGTCTCAGCACCCTGACACAGGCTGGGGACATCTGACTTCTTTCTACTGTGGGTGATCCTGTGATCCCAGTGGAGCTGGTTTAGGGAGCACATCAGCGATGGAAACAACCTCTTCCTTTTTTACTTTTTTCCCCCAAGGTTAGTGTCAAGGTTAAGCCAGTTCCCTGTGGGGCTGGAGGAGTACCAGGGTGAGTCCTGAAACCAGTGGGACCTCTTGGCTGGGACAAGGAAACAGCTCTCTCTAACACGGCTGTGAAATTGGCTTGACTATTAATGTCACTTACTCAGACATTTAAGCACTGGTAACTCCTCCTGGATGAGCAGGTCAGCCTTACTTGTAGCTTTGAGGCAGAAGATATATGTAAGGGAGACCCACATAACCATCAGTTCTGTGGTGTAAATAAGAGATAATAGAGCCTGGCAGAGAGGAAGCAATTTCTGTACCATGAGTTAGAAAAGGCAGGCTCCAGAGACTAAATAAAGTCCCCATAACTCATGGAACTGAATTCTAGACTAGTCTTTTACAAATAGTAAGGGAATTTGTTTCTGTCATGGAGAGCTCTCTTGCAAGGATTACCTGAATGACTGGAAGCATGTCATTCACCTGGGAGGAACTGCTTGGTTTCTGCAGTATCAATGCTGGCTGGCATTGGAGGATGAAATACCTCTTTGAGTCAAAAAACCACTGGGAAGGGAACAGAGAAGGTCTTCACCCCTTGCAGCCATAAATAATCACTGGACCAGAGGGTAACTCGAGCAAGTGGGAATGCGTGGAGGCCTCCAGCTCAGGCAGGTTCAGTGCTTGGGGGTCACACCAGGCTGCTTGGAACTTCCTCCAGCCCCGTCTTGACATCCTCCAGGAAGAAGCCGAGGCCACCCAGCCCCTGGAAGAGCCCGAAACCCTCTCTCCTCTGCTCGCAGCCGCCGTCTCTGAGCGTGCTGGCCGCTCTCCCACGTGTTCTCGCCGTGGGTGCGGGTCGGTGCGGAGCGCCAGGGCCGGTGGGGACAGCCGGGACGGCGGATCCCTGAGCGCAAAGGAGTTAACAGGACTTTCTGCCTTTCCCGCCCGCGCCTCCTCCACCCTCCTCATTACCTGCACTTTATCACCGCCGGAGCCGCGGGGCGGGAGCGGTGCAGGGCCGGCGGGGCTTCCTGCGCCGCCCGGGGCTGCCCGCGGCGCTGGGGCCGCGCCGTGCGGGGGAAGGTGCGCGAGTGCTGCGCGCTGCGTGCGGGGGAGCGCCTGCCCGCCCGCCGTGTGCCTGCCCGCCGTGTGCCTGCCTGTGGGTGGGAGCGCGGCTGGGGCTGGGGCTGCGGCCGGGGGAAGGGCAGAGCGGGGCTGCGCGCCGCAGCCCGGCAGGGATGCGGCATGGCCGTGGGCTCCGTGAAGATGCCGTCGCCGTGTGAGGGCGCGGAGCTGGCCCGAAGCTGGAGCCCCGGCGGCGGAGCCCAGGAGCCGCCGCCGCCGGTGCAGCTGCGGCAGAAGCTGCGGGAGCTGCCGGCGCTGCTGCGGAGCGGGCTGACGCTGCGGAGGAAAAGCGCGGCCGCCGCCGGCCGGGTGAGTGAGTGAGTGAGTGAGGAGAGAGCGAGGGAGCCGCCGGCGGCCCGGGGCAGCGCCCCCGCCCTGCCCTGCCCTGCCCTGCCCTGCCCACCGGGCTGCGGTGCCCGGGGCAGGCGGGGCGGCGCCCGCAGCGCCCCCGGCCGGGCCGCGGTGCGCGGGAGGCCGCGGGCTCTCGGCGCTGGGCCCTCGCGGGGGCACGGGCGGAATGAGGGAGGGAGGAAGGGAGGATGGCCGGGCAGCAGCCGGGCGGCACCTCGGCACCCACCGGCACAGCGCCCGCGGGGGGCCCGGGCTCCGGCCGCCGCTACCAGCTCTGGTGTAACATGAGATACCAGGGTGAGAAAGCGTCCCTGTCCCATCTCCGGGCTCCTCGAGTGGCTCTCCCCCTCTGTCCTTTTCCCCTCGTGCGGGCTGATGCCTGCTCTCCGCTCCGACAGCGGTGCACACGCGTGCTCCAGCAGCGAACTCCAGCGTGCCCGGGAGCGTGTGGAGCTGGGACGGAGTGAAGTTAGGATGCACACACCTGGCCCTCAGTCTCGCGTGTCTCCTGACAGTGAGGCCGTGGGGTCAGGCGGGCATGACCGAAATCCCCATCCAAATTTCTCTCAATTTCACCCATTTTTAAAAAGGCTGGGGGTGTGTCCCCTCAGGGCTGTCAGTGTTCTGGTGAAGTACAGCGTGACATTGCCGTGGCTGGGAACTGCAGTGGCAAGCAGCTGCCCGTGGCTCTGAACTCTCCCAGTTGTGACTGGAGTCATATCGGGGGTGGCAGTGCCATCAGATCAATGGCAGTCAGTCTGGTCAGACCTTACTTGCAGGCCGACACGGGATTGTAACCCATCTCCTGAGCAGTGGAAACGAAGTGGTGGGTTAATCCACATGGGTCTGTCTGTGTTGGGAATCAGGTGAGCTGCTGTTTTGTTTCAGTGCGCTGATAAACACCTGTGCCGAGAGTTGGGGAGAAGTCAGCATGGTGCGTGTTTGTACCCTCATCAACTTTGCAGTACTTTGCCCATGTAAATAAATGATTTCTCTGCATGGGGAAGTTGTTGTGAAATATACTAGGGTGTGAATTTCAAACCAAACTTCCTGGGTGAATGCTTTGTTGTAAGAGGATATATAGGCAAGAAAGATAATTAGGATTAAGGTAGGATATAAATCCACAGTAGAATAGCTGTTTTTAAGTAATGTGGGTTAGGATTCCAGTTTTACAGTAATTTTTTTCCTCCAGTACATTCAACACACAAAATAAAGACTAACCTGTATGGAGATGCCTAATGATTTTTATTGTTCTGGTGAATTAATAATCTACTTTATTACAATCCAAGTTGTCCATATGAACATAGAGCTGAGGGGATTCAGTTAAACAGCTAAGTCTTGCTTTGCCCTAGGAGGATATTTGCGACAGATATCCTTCTTCCAAGGAAGAAAGTCCTTTTCTGAATTGAGTGTGGTTTGTTCCTCATTAGAAGCATGCTACCAAAGACATGGAGTAAGTGTGCAGCGAGGGAGAGAGAAGCAGTGCAGAACTGCTGCTGGTGACGGCTTCAGTTCGCAGGCAGATCTGAAACACTGTTTTAACAAAACAAATTCATGGCACTTCAGGGAGACACCATGCAGAGCAGCCTCAGGTTTACTCTTGTGGTTAATCCTCACCACTACTGAAAGCATTTGACAAGTGAGTGCTACAACAGTTACTCTGTAAATATTTGCTGTGGGTGAGTTAACATCCCGGTGAGAAGCCTGGGTAGCTCCTGGGTCGTACAGCTCCTCACTTGTGCTTGGTGAACCCTTGGTCCTCTCTTGTTTCACAGAGTTCCAGCGAGACTCTGCCTGCCTTTGCTGGTGTTCTGTGTTATGGACCAGCAAACACAGTGTGACAGATTTAGTGGTGGTGTCACCTATGGCTTCACCTCCTGGTACCCTGTGGGTCATCTTGTAAAGTTTTTCTTGTACCATCTGTTTGGGTAGGAAGACTGGAGGGAGGATGGTGAGTCTGTAAGGCAGGCTGGAGCCAACCCAGCGGATCTTCTGCTAGGAAGAAATTCTTTACTGTGAGGGTGGTGAGATACCACAACAGATTTTCCAGAAAAGCTGTGGATGCCCCATCCCTGGAAATGTTCAAGGGCAGGCTGGATAGGGCTTTGAGCAACCTGGTCTAGCAGAAGGTCTCCCTGGCCATGGCAGGGGGGTTAGAACTAGATTGCCTTTAATGTCCCTTCCAACCCAATCCATTCTATGATTCTGTGACCTTGGATCAGTGGGAGATGCTGTGTGGAGATGCTGTATAGCTACAGCAGTGTCTTGGTCCCATGTGGAGAGTGGGAATGCTGTGCTCTGCCATCTCTGGGTTTGCAGGGACTATCCTGCAGGTGGAATTACTTAGCAGGATAAGAGCCTAGTGGGGTGTTCCAAGGAGCAGGTCATAAAAAGAGTCCAGCAGAGCTGTTAATTCGCTTGTTCCCTTTGGGCACCTGAAGTGCATGGAGTGTGTGATCATCCAGGGAGGAGTTTGTTTTCCTTAGTAGTACCCTGTGTTGATTCCTGTCTGCTCTGTGCATGTGACTTTTCCACCCAGAAATGGATTTTTAGGGGCATGACACTTTTTCTGTACTCTATTTAATCTGATTAATAACTTAAACCCTGAAAATGAGAGTATTTGGGAGAGAAAAGGGATATGTTAGAACAATAAAATACAGCATTTTTATACTTTCCCTTTTAAACACGACCCTAAATTTTTAAGTCTTAAAATAAGGTTGGAGAAAGGAGTAACACTAACATATGAAACAAAGATTCCTTTTTTCCCCCCACCTCAACAAAATATTTCAAGTTAATCCAAAGTTAATTTTCAGAGGGTTTTGTTTGCTTATGAAAAAAAACTTAGCCTGTTCTTCCTCTCCAGTGACTTTTCTTTGTGCCTTTTTGCTTGTTCAAACACCAAGCTGAGAGCCTTATTTGTCCAGCTGGTTTCATCAGGAGTGCTGCTCACTTAGGTGAGCTGTTATCAAGTAAATGCTGACCAGCTGAAATTCTGGCTTGTTTAATTTCCTAGAAAAATATTATGACCCCTGAACAGGGGTTCTGCTTCTGATGCTGACTTGCTCAGGGACTGCCTGCAGTGCAGTTCGCTTCCACATCTATAAAGCACAGATAATCTACATGTGTGCATGCCTGGGGACTATGGATAATAAAATATAATGGAAGTGTAAAGGGTATTATAATTGTTTTAAGGATGTACTTCACTTCATGCTGTTCAAATGCTTCCTGGTCTTTGGGGAAAAGGAAAGCATTGTGTAGTAGAGGGTAGTATACATTAAAAAAATTGATTACATTTTGAAAATCAGTATGGGGTAAAATAATTTTTTTCAATCTGTTTGGACATCTCAGTCCTTGGCCCTTCACATTGGACTATCTGAAAATTGTGACCAGAGATGGAGATAATTGAAAATATAGTGTAACAAAATTAGATTTCCCTCTCAGTTCAGTGACTCCCAAAACTGGAGAGCAAACAAGTATATTTTGCTTTCTGTCTTGGGATACATCCAGTACTAATATGTGTAAAGAACTTGGAGATGGAAAATCACCTTGTAGAAAAAGCTGCAGTAACCATCCTGCTTGGATGAGTCTGTGCTGTGAATAGTAAACATGAATACTCTCCACTGCTTCAGTCATTTAGATAAAACAAACCTCCAGTTCCTTGTCTAGGGGAGCCCAATGTTTCTTTTAAAGCTCTTGAACTTCAAACTGTACATTGACCATGTCCTTGATGGTGTTTTTTCTTAAATTCATTCTTAGGGCAGGTGTAGCCCTGTTATCAAAGACGGCATGGATGATTAGATTGCATTTGCACAGTGAGCTGTGAGGTGTAGGTTTTACTCATCATCCTCTGCTGGATAAAATAGCAGAAAATGCAACCTTTTGCTGCTGTAACTGGGTGTGTGTCAGAGCTTGTGCAGAGGCAGAGGAGGGATCTGTTGTAGTGGGTCATCATGCCGTGTGGAACTGTTCCCCTCCACCGTGTCCTTTCTCAAATTCTCTGGAAAGACCCTTCTGTTTCCCAGTTTGCCTCCTAGAGTAACGTGTTGAGTGTATGTGTAGGGGGCATGAGTACTTTGCTTACGAACTGTTTTTGCTGCTCTTCCTGCTGCCTGTTGAAGATATCTTCTTTTCTTCCCTTTTCTATTGTGGTTAGTGATGAAATACAATTCTGTGCCTTTGGAAGCACCAGCAGCGAGGTCCTGCAGGCCATTCCATCATGGCAAAACTTGTTTTCACCACACTCAGTTTTATTCTTTATGGATCTAACTGGAAGTGCTCAGAAGGAGGAGGAATCATCTTGCACACACACAGGCACACTCCTTTTTAATCACCTCTTCTGCTTTCTAGGTCACATTTACACACAGATAAATACTATTATACATGAGCATCAGTGTTGCTCTTTGTCAGAATAGTGGATCTGGAAAACCTTTTGGATGTCATGGTGTCAAACCAATTACTGTGATATGGTGAAAGATCCTGCTGGTCTGTAGCAACTTTCATCATGGGATGTACCTTTTGGCTTGATCAAAGTTGAAGAGATACCATGACTATTTTCTCTTTTGAGACCTTGTATTTACTTCTGTGAGGTTCCTAGAGGTCTTTGGCCAGGCAGATGTTCTCAGACTGTCTTCACCTTAGCTTTGTTTTGAGCAGCTACTTTGCTGTATGTCTGTCAGGATGTAATTGACTGCAGGGTTACACGTTGAAAATAAACTATAGAAGCTGTGGTACAGCTGCTAAAAGTCTACATGAGTTCAGGGTGAGTCTGGAGAAGTTCATGGAAGAGAAATGTATTGAGGATACATAATCCTCATCAGGCACAGAAGATTCCCAAGCTGAAAATAGCCGGAGGGTTGGAGTGCATTAAGGATATCTATCATGTATTCTGGCACTAGCAGTTGTCATGCTGTTGGAGACAACTCCTCTTTGGCAGAGGAGAAAAATCAAACTATATGCAATCTGTTTTAATTAAATGAAGTATCAGATTCCTCTCAACCTATATTCTGCTAAACTCTTCATCTCCTGTTAGGAGCTTTCAGTTGCGTATGTCATTCTAGTAGCTATTCTCTAATCAATTATTTTGGCAGCTGGGGAGGCTATAGTGTTGTTGATGAAGTTTTGCCAGGACATTAGAAACTGGCAGCTGGAAACACTCAGAATTTCCTGTCCTTCCTTCCATGGCTACGTCATGGTTGTGGTTGATATTTAGGTTTTGATTGAGCCGAGCATATAGATCTGCTTCGTACCCAGATAATCCTCTCGCAAACGACTGACCTTTATCGCAGTCCATATCCTTGTTGGCAGCTTCTCATCTTCATGGTGCCTGAGTGACCTTGTATTTCATGCTGCTGAATTACACTCTTTTCCTAATATTGCACTTCTTGAAGGCTCCTGATCTTCCAGTACTCCATTCTGTTTACATGGGTTTTGACAGTATCTCCAATTTTGTGCCATCAACACACTTCATTAGCACCTTTATGCTCTTTTTACCAGTCTTGCTAATGAGAAGAAAAAAAATCATAATAATTTCCCTGGTATCTATGTTTTTATATACTATAGAGACTTTAATTTTGACATTTGTTCTGCATTAAAAAGATGCAGCGATGTTTTGTGTAGATGCTGTACTGGCTGAAATCAGCACACAAAAGTGCTGGATTGACTCAGTGGATTGGAAATTTTATTGTCAGAAGTATTATTGAAGTTGATTGATTGATATTGGTGACATTTTACTTTCAAGTCTGCCACAGAGGTTCTACTCAGTAACTTAATATCCCCATCACTTTAGCAGCTATTAAATGACTAAAAATAGTTGTGGTAAGTAGTCTTGAATTTTTCCTGTTGTAACCAGGATTATTATGTATTCCTGCTAGATGTATTCGATTAAGATAATTATCTTTCACATATCACATATAGTATCCTTAAACTTGTCAGCTCTGTGATTGGTGACACATGAAATATTGAGCAACGGATAAAATAGCTTTAGCAACAGTGACCATGGTAGCTGGTGGGGAATTTCAGTGTCTCATGTGTTTATTTGCATAATAATTTGTTTCACAGTCAGTCTTCAGTGAATTATTAAATTGAGAATACTTCTTAATTAACCCATGTGTTATGACATCTGAGAAATTATGCCTGGATTTGATTAATTACAGTTGAATGAAATGGAAAGTAAACCCATACTTCTGCCCTAGGAAGTAACCTAGTAAGTTTTGCAGAATGCAAAGCTGTTTTTCTCCCTGAGGTTGGGGATTAGCCTGGCTGACAGGATGATGCCCACTGCCTGTGGTCTTACACTGGCGCTGGGAGTGAGGCTGGCAATTCCTGGACTGACAGTCAGCTGCTTTTTAGCATCCCTGGGAAAGTCCAGATGCAGCACGAGCTGGTGCTGCTGCCAGCGCATGGGGAATAGGTGCCATCATGTGGCTTGTATTCATGGAAGCTGCATAAAATTGACACAGATTCCTTGACACACCAAAAGTGCAGCAGCTTGCTTTAATCTGTGGGAGAGATTTGTTTCCTTTCTCTGCTTTGGTCCAGAGCACATCCTGATAAGCTTCTCTTTGACCTGCCTACCATAAACCAGAGTTGACTGTAACCCCTTTTCCATGCTGCAAATTGAGCTCCAGCTGAAAATACCTTGAGCTCATTTGGCCTGTGCTGAGACTTTAAGTGCCTGTTGTCTTGTGTTGAAAATAAAGCCTTCAGTTAAAGACTGCAGAAGCAAGTTTGATCATTCTTGCACGTTTTTTTTCTGATTGGACAAGGATCTCACTGGTTTCACTTTTGGTTTTGCTCCCCTTCCTAAGGGATGTAGCTTGCAGATCCTCAGATGTGGTACTGCTGTGTATGGCTTGGAAACCTATCAAGGAAGTCTATGTAGGAAATAAGATCAACTCCACTGGAAGTAAAATCAGTGTATTTGCAAAATTTCTGCTGGTGTTACATCCTATTGAAATTCTTGATTTCAAGTGAGCTGATTGTCCCCTTAGTTGCATACTTACAGGAAAATAAACAAAATTCACTTAGTGGAATTTTATACTTTAATTTGCTTGGTTACAAACCTGTATTATTGGTTAATTCACGCTAGATTTCCCAGCTGCCAGGATGAATGAACAACACCATACTGTACAATTATGACAAACTCCGTTAAGATTTGTATTCAGCTGTTGTTACTTGTATGTCCCCAGTGGCTTGAATTCCATTTGCACCGTGAGGAAATTGCAAAACAAGCTGTGCATTTTTATACTGATGAAAATGCTGAAAAGACAGTGATAGCTTTTCGAAAGGGGAAAAGAAAAAAAAAAAAAAAAGAAAAGCAGAATATGTCAAGTATGTGGGGTATAAACTTTATCCATGACACCTTTTTATTTAAACATTTTTTGTTACACCAGTGTTTTTGGCATGAGTTTAAGGATAAAAAAGAATTTGAGCTCTAAAGTGAAAAGCCATGGAAGCAGGATGTGAGTATTTGCAAATTCTAGGCATAAAATGCAGTAGCTATTCATAATTGTCACAATGTCTTTTAATTCAGTTAACTTATTGTTTGGTTTGGGTTAGTCTGACCTTGTAAAATGATCTTCTTACAGACATTGTATTAAGCTAGGGTCAATTATTAATTTAATAATTTAAATTGTATGGTATACAATTTTCTCTGATTAATTCCGTTTTTGAAAGCTATTTTGTTACAGAGAGACACAGTGGTCTAACTGATTAAAAGTCAATATACTTTTTTATAGTGCTAAAAGAAGATATTCTGCTGATTGGAGGAGAAAAAAGCCCTTCAATCTCTATGAATAGCAGTAGATGTGTATTCATAGCATCAGTAAGGATCTTCTGCCTTCAGTTTTAGAACTGAATTAACCCATTAAATCCTAAAATGCCAAATTATTTCCTTTTTTGAAATACTGATTGTGAGGAATGCAACCTTTTTTTCCTTGTTGTTGAGGAGACTGCCATTCTTTCCCTGCTTCCTGAACCTCATACTCAAGCCTTTATGTAACTGAGACATACATGGGATACATGAGTTAGAGCAATAAAGAAAGAAAGAGTTGAGAGTCTTTTGTTTAATTATGGGGTGTGTTTTATCTGTGCGTGTGTGTGTTTTATTATGGTAGCTTCTCCAGCAGCTGTCCTTTATGAGCCTCTCTGCAGGTTGTGCATGTGTCAGTATTAGCACTCTGACTGTGGAATGAGTGGCACCAAGCAAGGAGCAGTGGCTGCTTGAAATGATACCACTGGTGGAAGAAATGTATGTCAAACCTTGTCCTTCATGATGAAGTAGCTGGTGTGCAGTTTGTAGGCCAATACTGAGGAGGAGGAAGGAGTATTTTGGGTTAAAAACTGAAACAAACAAGCAAAAAAAAAGGACCCCAAACCTTAAATCCCACAGAAAAACCCCAACAGAAAACTGAGGTCCAGACCACTTGTGAACATCAAGAATTTATGATGTGGCTTGGGGGAGGGAGAGGGAGCAGGTGTTTGGGGTTTGTTTATCCATTTTTTTAAGATGATAAGCATTTAATTGGGGTTTTCTGGCCAAGTTCTTGCTGAGAGAGCTAGACCCAGTGGACCTAAAACACTTTATAATTTCAGATGAATGTGGTAATCATTTGCTGCAATAGACTGCTGCTGCACACTGCTGAGCAGATGCTCCATTTCATCCCATAGGTGAATGCAGTTCAATGATAATTCAATTGATTTTTAAAATATGGAAAGAAGGGGAGAAAAACAATGCACACACAGCTCTGAAAGTTGCAAAGGTGTTCTTTCTTGGGTGGCTGAAGGAATGAGACAAAAGTATCACTTAGACCTGCTCTCCATCCCAGCTCGTGTACAATCCAGTGCTTTGTTGTGGTCTGTCATTTCTGCAGTGCCCAAAACCTCCTGGCAGTAAAAATAAATCTGGGGGTGTGGGCTGTGAGTCCGGTGCTGAATCTGTGTTGCAGGACAAACTGCCTTGTGTGGTGTTTGTTAAGGAAGGCAGTGGGAGATCCAAGCCCTAAGGGAGCAGAAGCAGAATCTAGTAGTTAGCTGTCAAAGAAGAAAGAGGAGGACACAACCTATCCCAAGCTTAAGTGTGTTTTGACTTGAGCAGGATAAACTGTAGCATCTGTCAGTGCTAGCGCTGATTTGTGTGTGGGAACACTCTAAAGTAGCCTTCCTTGCATTTTGTTGGCAAAAAGTTATTTAAGAAACAAAAATTAATAATCCTGTTAGATCTGTTATTAAACACTTTTGAAAACTTACACAGAGTTTAATTCCAATTCACAAAGAATGGCATGATCATGTTAAAGTTGGAATTTTGATATTTGAAAAACTTATACCATGCAGACCATCTTAAAAGTTACACTCTGCCAGCTCAAAGAGTGTCTTCAAATGATTGAGAGACCTGTTCTCTTTCTTCCACATGTATAAAAGAGGTTGATATAAATGCTCAGCCTGTTGGAGCACAGTAATTCATAAATAGTGTCTGTGTCTGTGGCTTTTGATGGCAATTGCTGCAACAAAATACATAAAATGCAAAAAATAATAATGGCAGTCAAATTAATGTCTTTATTTATATTTTTACTATTGTACTGAAGGATACTAAGAGGAACATTGAGCAGATATTTAATTTCTTGTTTTATCTCATTAAACAAAACAAATGAGTTTCAGATTAGTTTTACCAAAGCTATTTATCTAATTATGGCTTTCACTGCACTTGAATGAATGGTTGCAAATCAATAGGTCTCTTAGGTTGCCAGGACATGCATTAATATTGGTTAGTCTCCAAGCTGAATAGCAGGAGTGATGTCTCTTTGTTATTTTTCCATTCAAATATCTGTCTTCAGTTCATACAGTGTATGCATAAAGTGAGAATTTACCTGCTTAAAGAGTTCCATTTATAAACTGATCATTTGCAATTCAGTGTGGCAAAAAATATTTATGCTATGCTGGTGGAGGTTTTATTTGAGAAAACCCAAAACAATTCTTTCAGAGGAACCTAGAGTAGATAAAAACATATTGTAGTGGGTGAAGATGATGGTTCATCTAGTCCTGTATCCATAAGTTTTAATGTTAATCTAACAGGTAACAGTTTTAGCCATAAATATAATGTTTCTTGTGATTTCAAGAGAGTGTGTGGGCAAATGTTGTATTGCCTGTCTCCCACACTTTTTTTTTTTTGTTGTTGTGTGTTTTCTTTTGGGGTTTTTTGTTTGTTTGTTTTCCCCCTAGTTCAAATAGTCAGATAGTTTATACTCTGGTGCTGGGGGCTTGTTAACATTAACCAGTTTAGTTACAGCTTTTCATGTTGTGCATCTACAAAGCCAGTCTTTTAATGATCTGGATAGTGTTTTGTTTTCAGACTCATCTTGGAACATAGATTTACAAAGCTTCTTTGTGGGGTTTGGTGACAATAATTTTACAAGGGAAGGAAAACTGAGTTTTGTTTTATTCTGTTGCTGATGAAAACATTTAGTTTTGATCAGTTTTGAATATTCCACCTTTAATTTCAGGGACCCTTCCTCTGTTCCTATGAAGCAGGGAACTTCCAACTTCTGTACATTTAACTTTTTGTTCTTTTTTACAGCTGTTTTTCAAGCAAGCGATTCCAGTCTCTCTAGATGACTCCTTCCATGCTGTAATCATTTTTGTTACCTTGTTTTGAACTCTGTCTGGTTCTGCAGTGTCCCTTTGAACTAGTGATGGCTTGTGCTGAATGTAATATTCTAGATGAGGCTGCACCACTGTTTTATATAAATCATGCAATTTCCTCCCTCTCCCCATCATGTAGGATTTTCATCCTAGCAATCTGCTGTCTCTGCAGAGCTCCTGGGGCCACTGATTAGTTCTTCACACAAAATGTCTTCCTAGCCATTCAGGTTGCTTTCTTTTAGCTGATATAAATAATTTAAAGCTGTGTAAATTGTCAGCATACTTTTCCTTGCTTTTGATGTGGATAAACATAATTTAGCACTGTTTACTTACCTACCTTGACTAGGTCTGTTTGAAGCTGTTTATGGGCTTCTGATTGTGACTAACCAAATTTGTATGAGCAAAATTTGCTTATCTTGATGCTGACATCATAAATATGTTTCATGAAACAGCATCCAGCCTGGGATACAGTGTCACTGTGTTTTCCTTTTCACAATGAAAACAGTCCGTTTAATCCTGTTCTTGTCCTTGATTTCTTCTATGTTTTTGATCAACCACACTGTTTTGTCTACACATTTAGCCTCCTTTGAGGAGTTTTCTATGTTAGGGTGAGTCCATACTGTCCTTGTAGAAGCTGGAGGTACAGCTGTGGAGCGTTGCTGTGTAGGTGGTCTCTGAACATATGAGAAAAGCAGCTGATAGCACGTCAGTCTTGAGTTTGTTGCAACATGCTCTGTCAAAGGTTTTGCTGTTCTTCTAAGGAATGTAAGAATATTCATGACCAGTGAAGCTCCTGTTTGGTGGGTGGACAAGTGTTTGGGAGGCTTTCCACAGACTAGTAACCAACAACATTGTCAAGTAATCTCTGAGCAGAGCTCTCTGCAAGGGTATCTCTTGACTCTGCTCCTACCAGAATTTTCTTTAAAAACTCTAGGGATGGAGTGGAGAAAAAGTTGTTAAGAAGTACCTACTGCTCCAATACATCAAGGAAGACAGACCAGTGCTTTTTTTTTTTCTTTTTTTTTTTCTGCTTAGGCAACTTTATGGCAGAACCGCTATTAGGAACAAACCTATCTAACAGGTAAACCAACAAAGACTTTTGAAGAATATCACATTACAGACATTTGTTCTCTATTATTGTAAAGCACTTTATTAAAAACAGAGACACAAAATGTCCTTCTAGTGAGTAGTCTTTTGCATTTAAGCAGAAAAGTGTAGCTAACAGAGCAACACTGCTATTAAATCCAAGTTGTGGTCTGATTAAAATCAATATGAACTTAGCCTCTTTGAGAATACATTTATTTTGGCTGTAGAAAAGTACCTACTTCAGTTGTTTATTAACAATAAAACATGTTACAGGAAAATTTATGGCAGGATGGTGGGAGATGATAAGGAAACATCACATTTGTCCCTTCTGTAAATAAAAAAAAATTCCAAGAAGCTATCCAGAGACAACAATTTCTTGTTAAAAACTGTCCCTGGTCACTGAAAAGCTAATGGCAAATTTTGTGAAACTTCTGAAACTGAAAACCTGATTTTACATTTTTTTCTTTTGAGTTAAGCAAGAAAACAGACTGCATCTTTATCCCTTGCTTTAGCAGTTCTTGGTGTTATCTGACTTTTAGAAACAAAGCTAAATGCTGAGGGTCTGTGAGTCATCTTCTTTTCAGCCTGAGCCAACTCCAGCTTCAGTATGTGTATGCTTGTTTCTTTATACCATGACTTTTTCCCTCCTAAGTTAGTCATTGTTATCTCTTGGCACAAGTGAAGAGGTTAAAAACGTCAACAAGCATGAGGCATGCTAAAAACATGCAAACAAACCTCCCATGTAATCTTCCAAACCCCAGAGTGTTCCCGTTCCCATTGCTTTGTTGTTCATGAACCCATCTGATCTTTTGATCATATCCTGATGGAGGGAGCAGGGAGGTGAATTCCAAGGCAAGGGTTTACTGAGCAGGAATAATGTCCTAGAGGCCCTCTTCAGTTAACTTCTGCTGGTGTGTCCAGTTTCCAAAAATTACATTATGACATTGCATAAAGAAAAAGCAGAATATAGATTAGATAGAGGTGAAAATTTTCTGTTGATCTTTTTTTGAAAGCTTTGCATTTTGAAGAAGTTTCTGTATATATATCTATGTATCAAACACTTTTGTAAGCTCCTTTTAATTTTGGTACAGTTATTTCTGGTTCCGGACAAGCTACCAAACAGGTAGTTAACCCACAAGCTTAGCCTGGTTTGGATAAAATGGATGAAGCCCTTGTGGTTTGTGGTTGTTGTTCCGTTGAGATAAGGATGATTTGAAGTCACCTCTAAAAAAGTGTGGGAAAGGATGGAGCAGTGAGCAAGGTGATGGGGTGAGCATCAGCTGTTTTTTTTTGAAGACAGAGTATCCCAAATGAAGGTCTTTTACAGTAAGTGGTGATTTACCATCAGTCTGCTCTAGGGCCAGAGTTTAACCCCTGGGTCGTGTGTCCTTGTTGCAGAATAAGTGATGGAGCTGGATGGACTTTGGACATTGTCATGGTGAACAGGTTGGAAGAGTTTGAACAGAAATTACCTACTTTGCCCAGGATGCTTTGGTGAATTGATGAGAGTAAACTGAGTGTCCCAGCAGTCTGTTAGGATGTCACTGGCATCTTGCTTTTTGTTAGTGATCCTGGAAATACAGATGGAACATCTCTGTTACTCTCTGACAGATCAGTCACTCTGGAGGGACCAATGCCATATATTAACTCTTTGGATAATTTTTCTTCCCTGATTTCAATCTAAATTATAATTTTCCATGTGCATATTGCTTGAACCAACTTTTCAAGACAGCAGTTCTCCATCTCTCCCACCTCCTGCTTTGCGTAGGTTACGAAACATTTGCTGACTTAAAATGATGTTTATTAGTGACTTTGAAAACTGAGTAGGCTGGTAACTAGGATACAGTGGGTAAGTGGAAGGAGGGTAGCAGCATATTGAAGTGATCCGTGTTGCAAGCATTGTCTGTGATGCAGAATATTGAAGAATAAGAGAGTTAATTCTCTTTGCCCCAGGCCTG
The DNA here is from genome assembly GCF_017590135.1 of Pyrgilauda ruficollis. Taxonomy (NCBI): domain Eukaryota; kingdom Metazoa; phylum Chordata; class Aves; order Passeriformes; family Passeridae; genus Pyrgilauda; species Pyrgilauda ruficollis. The sequence continues at coordinate 10,328,560 of NW_024519206.1, read as the reverse complement.
AAAAAATGTGGTCAGTCTTTACTTCCTGTTATTCTCATGGGACAAAGCACTCCCTCAAGGATCTTAGGATGAAGATTTAACATGGTGAGGCAGAAGAAGGTGGCTCAGTTCTGTGTTGTTGCTTTCCATGGGTACATAAAGGAGGACCCTGAAGAGCCCTGGACACTGGTCCAAGGGCAAGAAGAGAGCAGCTATAAGCAGCACACAAAAATGCATGAGCTGCTCCTTAGACTGGTAACCAGAAGCTCCTCCAAGTGTGCTGTTCCTAGCGCTGGCAGCCAGGCCTGGCTGTCCTCAGGTGGTGGAAACGTGACCCTGTAGAAAGGCAGTGATGTGAGTCCTTTCCTCTGATTGTACTGTGGCATCAGCAGATGTTCTGCTGGCTCTTTGAGCTTGCTCTGTTCAGGATACACTCAGCTGTACTTTGGCTGTGAGTAATGCAGAGGCTATTCTGCTTTTCTTTTGTATGCCCCGTTCACACTGCTGATAAGCAAGCTTCTGTTCACATTGTGTCCATCTGCTTCACTCTTACGTGTTCTAATGAGTATTTCTTTAAAAATAGTTACAGTGCTGCTGCTGCTGTCTCCAGTGAGGGATGAGGTGCTCTCCTGAGTGGTTATCTCAGATGCTGCAGGTGCAGGCTGCCTCGTGTGTATTTTGAAGCAGCCGTGAAAAAGTCGTCCACAACTTTCAAGCCAAAAGATTTCTGGTTTAAAACAGCAGTTCCTCTGGAGGAGTAATTTTCCTTTCAGCACCTGATGTACAGAGATCTTTTGAAAACTTAGAGAGTTCAGCCCCTTTGTCAAGAGACACATCTTACAAAGACATGTGTGTTCAGTTTCATAACATACAATTCACCTCAGATCCCTGCTCTGCTGTAATACTGTGGACTTTTTTCCACTGCACATGTGTTTTTCATGCTAATTTAAACTCTAGCAGTTTTTTTTCTTTTGCATATGCTTTTGAGTATGAGAATAAGATTGACTAGGATATAGATATCATATGGTGGGACTTCTGTTGGGATGGAAAACTAGATAATAGTTGCAAATATAATTAAAGGTTAATTAATTCAGATAATTTAATCAGATGTAGAAAGTAGCAAATTCTTCTAATCCTTTGACTCTCAAATTGTGAGCATAATTTTTTCTATTTATGGAGTAGTATCTTTCTTTTGCAGAGAAAAATGTGCCTTAAAAGTAATTTTAAGGCTTTGTAATGCATTTTTAAAAATGGAAGAAAGGGATAGGAACTTTCTGCTTTAAATGCCAGATCTAGTTTTGCTGGAGGGAAATTATTGACATCATGTGGGACAACAGACTGATGTGGGACAAATTGAAGCAAGATTTTTTTTGTTTGTTTGTTTAGTTAGGCTGCCTAAAATAGTTTTTTTCACAGGTACTTTCTCCACAAAAGGTTTAGTACAACACAGTTTAATATATTCTTTTTTTGTGAATTTGAGGGGTTATCATTTCAGGGGATGTCAATCTTGCCATAGTATCTTGCCAAATTTTGTGGCTTTTTGTTTAAGCTGACTTTGTCTGTACATCTGGATGTAGTCTAAGCCTGAGGAGAGGTGCAGGGATCACTTCTGAAGGCCCATGCTGTCTTGAAAATAAGTAACAAATGCAGAGAGCCCTAATAGGACAGATTCTATTTGTGATAGTTTCAAAAGTCTATTGTTGACCAAGGCCCTACCTTTCAAAACTAGAGGTCAAAAAGAGAAAATTCCAACTGGTAAATCTCAAGAGATATAGAAAATCCTTCCCCACAGGGATCAAACTTCCTACAGCAGTAGGAAGAAGGACTTGCAGACTTAATTCAATTTAGAGTGACTAAATCTGCAGCAAGAAAATTCAAAATAATACAGCATAAACCTGATGTGACATATCCATGTGCTAATAATACCGAATGTGTGCAAACAATTGTTTGTATGAATAAAGAATGAAAATAAAGATATATATCAGAAGAAAGGAAGGTAATTAAATTTAAGGATAAAGAATATAATTAAGGAAATCTGTCTCATTAAGGTGAAAATCTTGCCTCACTTGAAAGGCTGTGTTAATTTCTTGAACCTATTTTCACAAAGGAGGTTCCTGTCTGGAACTATATCTGTGACCTTGTTGGGATGCTGAGCACATCTTTTACTTTCTTATGAGTTTAATTTTTACAACTTATGTAATTTGTATTATTTGGTTTTGATTTTATAATATTAAAAAAGAATTTACATCTCTTAGCTACTTGACACTTGAGCAGTTTTACTGAAGCAAAAAAGAGATATACAAACCTCATCTGTGTCTTGTATATATATTTTCTGATTCTGTAACCTCTCAGTCTGGTGAAAGCTGAATTTACCTAGCAGCTTTTAGTGGTTGCTCATATATTCTAGACTCTTCATGTTCTAATCACATTCCGTATCTAACGATGTGCTTTACACATCGCTTTGTGTGCCAAGCAGTTGGGATTGAATGACAGTTATGCAGTGGTTTCTGCTGCATTGAAAAATTCAGATATTTTTGAACTGCCTTGTTTCTCACTCCCCATCTCAGAGGTGACAAACCTCCCTTCGGAGTGGTTTGCTCTTGAGATTTCATTTTTTCCTGCTTTAATGGCCAGACTAAAGGTTTGCAAGGTGATCAGAGTTAGTAGATCTCACTCTGCAGACTGTTTGAAGGTGCTGGTAGCCGAGTCCCAAGTATTTCTGAGGCTTTGCCAAGAGCAGTGGAGGAGTTCCTGATCTGTTTTGCTAAAAAATTGCTTGTGTGATCTAAGGGAAAGCGTTATTCTTTCTTTGCGTATTGAGTGCTTTTCAGCTCTCTGTACAGCCAGGCCTTGACTGCTTCATGAAACTAAAGTAGTTACGCTTTAATAGTTTTTCCCTATAAAAAAGTAAATTACAGCTGTTCTTCTGGAAGTGGTTAAGAACTCCCACTCTCTGGTTCATAGTAGGTTGGCACTGGTTTGTGCCAAGAGCTACTGTCAGTGAAATTATTATTGTTCCCAAGAGGTCACGTAACGGAGTGCTGCCAATACAAACCACAGCACTGCAGATCCTCAAACTGTTAAGGCTGTAACGCAAAATTCTTTAAGCAGTGCTTGTTCACCCACCCTCAAGGCTGCTCCTGCTCTCGGAAAACCTCAAAAGCAAGAAGAGCAGAAGTCGGCAGTTTTACTCTAGATTTGTTGCGTTTTAAATGTCTTGTGGGTATTGGAGCTTAGAGTGGGGCTGCCCTGGGTACGTGGAGGAGATCTTGTGAGCTTCTAGCCCTTAGCTGGCAGCAGATTTTTGCCTGTGGGTCTCAAAATGCTTCCAGAGCATGCTCATGGTCTTTCCCATTGCATGGGAAGGGAAATGCCTCACAGAAGGTTGCGACCACACCATGTCCAGGAGTAAAACTGAGGTATGCTGAACAGTCTGGTGCTTTTCCCGGTGGGCCACTTGTGAAATCAGAAAATCAGTTGCTCAGAAACAAAGAGGAAATAGTTTGAATGTCTTGTACCAGAAAGTAGTAACTGTGCTTCCTAGAGGGAAAAAGGTTTGGGAAATTACTGGGTAACCTACCTTCTGTGCAGGCAGTGGTAAAAGCAGAGCTCTCTGGGAGCAGGGACATAAAATTATAGAGACATTAAAAACATACCTTTGTGCACTTGTACACCCAATCATGGACAATCTGTGTGCAGCCTATTAAAAGAAAATTTTTAAAAGTTGCCAGAAAGACAGGCATTTTTCAAACAGTAAGGTAATGCAATTTACTGGGAGGTATTTTCATAAACCATAATCAGAGCACAGAATTTTAATTTCATCTTTTTGTACTTGAAACATTAAAGATCCTTTAGTTATTGAAAACTATAAAATTGTTTCTTTAATTACAAATTGCTTCTGAATAAATTAAGATTTTAATATATTTTCTTATTCAATAATATATGCACTCTATATTGACATTTTTAGCCATTTGTCGTCATCATTCACAGCTGATTTGCTGACTATTTGCTAATATTTGGGGTTTTGTTCCTGCATCTGTGTTCACTGAAATAGCTGCAGCAATCTTGGATATTTTTGCCCTTCTGCTGTTTGCTAGAGTTCTTGTGGCAGAGGTGAGCATTCTTGCAGCTGGGTTATGGGGGCAGTTCATCAGAAGGCTCCTGTGCCTGTGCTGGCAAAGATCAAGTACCCAGCCATGCTGGTTTTGCCTGACACCAGAGAGGGAACGTTTGAACTTACACTCGCTGGTGGGTGGTTGGTAGTGACAGGCAAGATGAATCACTTAACTGATTGTCTGCTTTAAAATTTTTATTATATTTAACCTCTGAAAAATGTGACTTGCTGAAGGTCAGGTTCTGGCACCACTATTATCTGCAGTAATGTTGACAGCTGGGGTACCTCAGCAATTGAGACCTGGCACAGTGGGTAATGTGATGGGGAAAAGTTTTGGTGGAAGGCTAACATGAAAATCTGTGATTTTAGGAGCCTCTTTTTAAAGCAGAATGCACCTAGAAACGTACTTCTGGTTGCCCTGAAGCTCCACAGACTTTTTCTCCCATGCCTGGTACAGCCAGTTGGACTAGCTGAATTAAATGGTCTGGGAGTGATGGAGCTGGAGACAATTACAGAAATATTTGGGTGCTAAGGGAACTCCAGGAGATTGTTTGATTCAACCCCTGCTCTGTGCAGGACAAAATTCAAGGCCAGAGAAATTGTGCAGGACGCTGTCTGGTAAAGTTACAAAAGCATCAGGAAGATTTTACAACCTGAGCATTTATTCTTGTGTTTGACACACAATTTTCTCATATTTTTTTTTTTTTTACTAATGCATGCTTGTAAGTCAGGCTTCCTGGCTTTCAAAATGCCTTTGCTAAGTAGATGTACTGTGCTGCTTTCTTTTTTTTTTCATTTGGAAATGTGTCATGAGAAGGTATTTTGCTGACAACACAAGAAACATGTCAACAGAGGTACTTTGAAAAGCTTTTAAGTATGCAGACAATCTGCATTTTCATGCTCCTGATCTCTCTTTTAACTGTTTTGTTGGTGTCTTCATTTAGATTTATCTGAAAATAAACAGTGACCTGTCACTGGGAGCATCATTTTAATTGTAGTGTGAAAAATCCAGTGCACATCCTTTTGAAAGCTCCAGAGTGTACTATCAAATTGTAGTTTGCATAATTAGAAATATTAGCTGCTGCAAAAAATTTTAGCAATCTCTAAGTTCCCCCTACCATCTTCTCTTATGTGCTGCCCTCCAGATCAAAACCAGACCAGATGCTGGTGGCCAGGGACACAAGGGTAGATGACAAAGACCATTTACTGTATTTATTAGGTGCTAAGTTTTAAAAAAATATTAAGTATAGCAATATTGTTAAATGTTTATGGTGACAGTCTGTACACTGCCTATTTTTTACTGGAAGAAAGGGAGGATACTGCTTTCCTGTGAAATGTTGCTGACAGCTAGGAAGAGCGGAATGCACTGGGAATTTTGTAAGGTGGCATCAGGAAATGTATGGCTGAACTGGCAAACGAGAGCACAAATGCTGCAATAAAGTTTAGTTAACAAAGGAACATGAATAGACAATTCAGTGTACTCTGCATATTTTAATGTTATATAAAGCATGATAAAAAGCAGTAAAATTCTAATTCTTTTTATATTTAATGAATATAAAACTGCAATAATATGAATGGACATTTTCAATAATATGAATGGACATCTCAACTCATATGCTAATACGCTGCAAACATTGCATTAGCATATGAGTTGAAAATGTCCATTCTCTCTTTACAAGAAAGAGAAATCTTGTTTAAACTCTGTTTCTGTATTACAAACTATGCCCATGCAGGCTACAGTTGTAAATGACATGGGAATTGTGTTTTGCTTCAGCTGATACATTTATGTGAACAGGGAGTTGGAAGTGAAGTTCCCCATTGCTGACACCCTTGCATTTTTTATTGTCATTTTTTGCGAGCATAGTTAGCTTCCTTTTTTTGTTGACAGAGCAGTGTCTCTGCTCTGTCAACATAAAAAGGATTTATTAGATGTGCTTTATGCCATCATTCCTTGGATAGTTTTAATTTAGCATAAACAAATGCTTCCTCTGAGCACAGCTGTCCCTGCCTGCTTCCCTCCTTGTCCCACAGTCTCCGCCTGTGCCCCCGCTGCTCACCGTGCTGGGGGTCGTGTTTGTGTGGCTGCCCAGTGACCCCACCAAAGGAAACCATCTCTGTTGAAATGAATCCCTATTTAATGAGCCCGTTCAAAGCCACTGGCCCTTTGGCTTGGTTCAGGATGTGGCTTCATGGACATGTGTGGAAGCACGAAGGAGAAGAGCGGTGGGAATGGGAAGCTGAAGCAGGAGGTGTAGAGAGGACACAACCTGTTTGTCAGGAGCCTCATTTCAGGGTACTTAATCTGATCATGGAACTCAAAATTAGCAGGAGGGTGGCTGTCTCCTTTCTTCAGGAGCATAAAGTTCCTAACCAAGGTAGGTTAGGAACTTTATGCTCCACTGCTGGCTCACCACTCCTCCCTTTCTCTCAATCTGGGTGGGTGTTAGGATGTTGCAGCTTTATTTGAGACACAGGATACAGGTGGAGGAGCCTGTGTTGGTGCCTTCCTGAAGCTGGATTTATCCTGGGCTTTTCGTCGTGGTAGGACTGAGGAAGAGGGAGGAGAGAAACCAGCCAGCCCTGCCATATTGTCTTCTATGATATTCTTTTCTTTAATTAACTTCTTTTAGGCATAGAAAAGGGAATTGAAAATAAATTTTGCTCTTGGACACTAAATTAGACTTCTTACTAGGCTCTAGAGGCTTCGAAAGTGAATGGTTTGTGCCAGATTAAGTAAAAATTAGTTTTGTTTGGAGCACAAACCGTTCAGCCATATTTGGTTTACTAGGTACTGGAAAATAAAGGAATGCTTCTAAATGCATAGCTTTCCTAACTGTTGCTGACTCAGAAATAAGTCTTTAAACATAAAGAGCACTGCTTGTCTTTATAAAGAGCATCCATTTTCTTCTCACATCTCATTCTGATTTGGAGGAAGTGAGAACGAACCATGGGTTGTAGGTTTCCCCTTCATGAAATAACTTATTTTGTAAGTTCTTTTTATACAGAAAACAGATGACAATACTTCCTTGGTTTTCTTTCATTAATGACTCATTTGGGTTTCTCCAGAGAGCTCTTCAGGCTCATCTGGGAACCCTAAATTGCAAGCTCTGCTGAATACAGATTTTTCTTTTTACAGCTTTTTGACCTTTTTATGTTACACCTAAGTGTATGAAGTTTAAGATGATCGGGAGAAGATCTTTCATTTATAAAAAAGATCCTTTATAGAGGGTTTTATATTTAATCTTAAATAAATATTAATGCAGAGAGCTGTCACACTGGTTATTTTTCATTACCCGTGAATTCTGACAGTGGGTTTCAAGTGGAGGAGTGGGGGAAGGTTGTTTGTTACAAATATTATTGGCAGAAAGTCAGGCATATTCTATGATTTCATATGAATGATATCTGCTGAAAGTCAGCTAGCTTCCCAACCAACTCTGCTTGCTGTGCCTTAGCAACAAGAAAAAAATCTGTTGCCACATGGAAACGGATTGGGATTCATGACAACACTCCCTATATCCAGCCACCTTCAAACAACGGTAGTGTTTCATCTATTGAACACAGCACCCATGTCTTACTTCTGCTTAAAACAACTATCATTTAGACAGTAGCAGGGGGTGTCAAATGCAAAAAATTCAAAGGTGGCAAAGTGATAAATCATATTGTTCAGTAATTTTTTGTTCCCTTCCCCCACTCCCTGCCTGGCACGAGTAAACACTGGGAATACATGGGCATTTACTCCTGCAGAAATTACTGCCTTCTTGTGTTGCAGGTTGAGGAGGGTGTGCCAGGCAGGTACAGCCCAGCTTTGTTTCAGGATTTGTGTTCAGATCAGGGCTAGAGGGGAAACTCTCATTATTGTAGCTGCTTGCTTTTAGCAACTCCAGCAAATCTTTTTGATAAAAAACCCTCATAGGTTTTTATCAGTTGTAACAATTGCAGTGGTTTCTGTTGCTCTTTTGGCATTATCATTGTCATGGTTCATAACAAGAGAACAAAATCTGTTTGAGACACAAATAATTACTTTTTGATTTTTGCATGGAATGGGAGAGAAGCCTGAGGGAAATTAAGTAAATACCTCTGGTGGATTTTTAAAATTTTTCCTGAGCCACTGTATTCTTAGAGCTGAATGATCATTGGAGAGAAAAGTACAAGCAGATGATTGTTTTTGAGAGTGAATTTTTATTCAGCTTTATTTGTGATCCTTTTCCATACGCTCTCATGGTTGGAATGTGGGAAGTTTCCAGCATGAGTACTTGTGAAAGTGTATTTTAGGTTTGGATGCTTAAATTCTTTTTGGATGTGTGTCTGAATATATAATTTCCTTTGTGATCACATTAGCCAATCTAGGATTCAGGTGTTGAGTAGTTGCAGAAATCCCCCTGTCAGGGAATAGAAATGATCTCATTACCAGGTAGTCTGTGCTACACCATGTGCATTTCAAAATTAGATGATTTTTTGTTCAGGCTATTTATATTTAGGGAATAACAACATCGAAGCATTTGCTTAATTTTAAGTATATTGAGTAATCCAGTTTGAAATGCACAAGTGTTATACTAAATTCTTTAGGGACATAGTGACAGTGCCCTGAAACTATGAACAATTGTTTTGTTATATTTGTGCATAACAAAAATGTTTCTAGAACTGCCCAGCAGTGTGGAGTCAATCATGGCCATGTTTGCAAATTAAGCTCTGATCAAACAGACAAATATTGATGAGTGTGTTGTAAACTGAAAGCAGGTAAAATTTGATCGCACATTACACATTCCAAAGCACAGAATATTATGCTCATATTTTAGAAACACAACCAGTGAAAAACCTATATATTTGAAAAATCTGGAGTGGAAGCTTGAACAATTTACTGGGGAAGAAAAGCTAAGACTCTGCCTTTCCTCATTTCTGTTAGTTTCAAAATAAAACCTACTTTAGAAGATTTAGTAAAAGGAATAATCCTGACTAAAAAAGAAATTCTTCCTTCCCATTTTTGTTTTTTTTTTCTTGCTAACTGCGCATGAGTATCAGATGCTCTTAGAAGAAAGGCAAAACATTTCTGTTCCATATTCGAAATGATTATTTCCCTACAATTTCTATAGCCTCTTTTGAGGTGTTACATTATGACTTCTAGTGTAGACAGGTTGCTGGCTGCTACCACTGCACTAAATCCCAGCTGAGGAAAGCACTTGAACTGGAGCTCGAAGCACTTTTACTTTGTTTCTTTCTGAGCATGCTGGTGATTAAATTGCTAGCAGATGTACGGAGCATTGCTGATGCTACTGTGACTGCAGTGCTGGCAATGGCAGAAATATCAGCAGTTGTTGGAACAGCTTGGGCAGGAGGCGAAGCACAAGCAACTTGTAGGCAAGTCATTCTCCCAGGCTGAGATGTGGCCAAAGCAAAATCCCAGGTCTAAAAATGAAGAGAAAATTCAAATGTATCTCCAAAAGATATGACTAAATCCATGCTCTACAGTACCATTAGCTCTTGAACAGAACATTAACCAGGCTGCAGTAAATGCACAGGGAGTTGCTGTGGTGGACCCAGTTTAATACCCTCCCAAGGAAGGATCTAAGTTGGCATCTTACAGTAAGATACAGCTTGTCCTTTCCAATTGAGCCATTAGTATGCTTCGTTGTGGGGGAATTTCTTTCCAAACCTCTAAAAAAATCAGTTTGTGCCTATATATTAAAATATTATCATTGATATCTTCGCATGCTTAACTTTAAGTAACGTCAGAAATTCTTAGCTTGTTTTAAAAATAACTTTACAGTTGAAGCAATACTAATTTAAACTTAGGTATAGACTTTGCATAGTAGGATTAGTCATTAAATTAGCCTCTGCTTCTAAAAGTCAACCTGGCGTATTTAATTCTTTGGCTTATAGTTCTATAAGCTGATCATATAGATTATTGGTAAATATTTCCTTCTGGCTGTTTCAGTTACTTGCTTTTCACTTTATTTTAATCCTCCCATTCTTTTCATGTTATTACTCTACTCCTGGCAGTTGTAGTGGTTTTAATACCACAATAAACTCCTTTACAATGTTTCCCAATTTCAGACTAAATTTTCTGTGGTGTATTCAGATATGATTCTAGCAGTTCTATTCCAAAACTTTCTCTGGGCCTCCTGTCCCAGCTGTCCTCTCCTGTCACATGCAGCTTGTGTCCCCAAGCTGGGATGTTGCCATCCCTGTGCCATGTTCATAGTTCAGACTCTGGATCATCCAGTCCCCAGGACCTCTCCCTGCCTCTTCTTGCATCCCCAGCAGGGAAGATGAAGCTGCCTATGCACACCAACTCATGTGTGATGGGACAGCCCTTCTGGAGGAAGGCTCTGGATCTCCTGCACATATGGTCTCCTGTCCCACCACACGTGCTGCCATAACCCTGTCCTCTCCCTGACATGGGGCTTGGCAAAGCTTCTCAAGCTGGTGAAGAGACACGTGGGGATGCCAGGGAGGCAGCAGCTAGAAAGCAGCACTTGGCGTGGGCATCATTAACTGTTCCAAGGTAGTCTTCATGAGAGATGAGCTGTTAGCTTGATGACTAATTAATTTGCTTTAGAAGCACTTTTTGGCTCATTCTTAGAGTGATTTGCAAATGTATTTTCAATCGGTGTGTGTGTGTCAAAATAATTTTGGGGGAGCAGCCTATATTTACCAGATATCTTCAGGGAGGAGTGGTGCTTCTCCAACAGAGCCACCCAAAAGCTGAGGTCTTTGAAGATGGGCTGGACCACTTATCCATTGCCTCTTGCTCTCCTCTAGGCAACTTCCCAGTTTGTCCCCAACAGCCAAAGCAGTCTGCTGAATAGAGGAAAAAAAAAAAAAAAAAAAGGGAAACGGAATCTATCGTGGTAGCTAGGACATGAAAATTCTAAATTTCTGTGTTAATTTCAGCCTAACTGCAGTGAGTGTTTTCAACATTACACAGGCTGCACTAGCATCAACATGAAAGATCATTTTTTCTATTCCAGAAAGCCACTTCCTGTTGTGTTCTATTTTCTCTTTTCCAGTTTCTATTTTCTTATGCTTTTAGAAATTTTGGGTGGTTGGGTTCCTGCATGGCAGGTTAAATGTACTTTCATGGTCTCTCCAATGTTACATCTTTGCTCCACATTGATATGGGTCCAGGCTACCACCAAAAAGCCAATGCCCTGTCCTCCCTTGTCCCTTTTCAGGGCTGTGAATTCCTCCTGTCTTCCATGCATCAGAGCTAGCACTTTGTGGTCTGAATGATAAACTAGAAGATTGGGGTTTTTTTCTCTACTGGTTTTCAGCATCAGACACCTTTTGCAGACTGTTCGGAATTTCTGCCTAATATTTAATCTAAATTTACCCTATTTCAGTTTAAAATTATTAACTGTCCTGTAAATGATTAGCTGTCCTTTCACTACACTCCCTGATAAAAAGTCCATCTATGTCCTTCCTGTTGGCCCCCTTTAGATACTGGAAGATACTACAAGATCTCCCTGGAGCCTTCTTTTCTCCAGGCTGTACAACCCCAACTCTCTCAGCTTGTCTCCATGGGAGAGGTGCTTCATTCTCATGATCAACTTAGTGGCCCTCCCTCTAGACTTCCTCCAACAGATCCCCATCTTTATTATGCTGGGCAGCTGACAAATGGATGCAGTACTCCAGGTGGGGGTCTCACGAGGTGTGGTAGAGGTGCAGAATCACCACCCTCAACCTGCTGCTCCCCCTTTTGATGCAGCCCAGGATATCCAGTTTTTCATCCACCAACACCCCCAAGTGCTTCTCCATCTGGTTTCAATCCACTCATCACCCAGCCTGTGTTCATGTCTGGGATTACCCCAACCCAGGCACAAGACCTAACACTTGGCCTTGTTGAAATACATGAGGACTGCACAGGTCCAGCTCTCAAGCATGTCCAGGTCTCTCTGGATGGAATCTCTTCCCTCTAGAGTATCAGTCTGAACTTGTCATCCCCAGACCTGCTGAGGGTGCACTCAATCCCACTGTCCATGTTCCCATGTTAACATGAGGATATTAAATAATATGGTCCCAGGGGGACACCACTCATCACTGGTGATCAAACACAGCCATGAAACCATTGACTGCAACTCTTTGAGTGCATCCATTTCCTTATCCACTGAGTAGTCCATCTGTCAAGTCCATGTCTCTCCATTTTAGTGACAAGGATATGCGTGGGATAGTATAAAATCTTTTGCACAGGTGCAAGTAGATTATGTCAGTCTCTCTTCTCTCATCCATCGCCACTGCAACCCTGTTGTAGAAGGCAACCATATTTGTCCTTTTTGCTGAGCTTCATCTTACGCTGTCATGTAAGTGCACACTGCAGTACCAGTGTTCTCCCTGGGTGACCCTCCCTGTCTTCTGTCAGCGCCAGCCTGGGAAAGGAGCAGGGAGCAGGGAAATCAATGTATAAACTTTGTGCTGCTGCAGTGAGTGAGGCTTATGGAATGAAAGACTTGGACTGAAACCAAGAGAAGTGGTGGTATGTAGGGCTGCTTCAGAGCCGAGGTGTTAATGACATGCCGGCTAGGAAGAGTGAGTGGGATCCGAGGCAGTGTTGCACTCTTACAGCATCTTTGTTGGGCACAGGAGAGGGAAATTAGGCTTATATGTTACAGTATTTCCATATGGAGCTGCTGTAATGCATGGAACTACACTAAGGTTTGTGATGAGCGTGGAAGGGTAAACAGCGATAGATGCTTCTGTGATTCCTCGTCCCTTCCCTTTCTAAAAATACAGGAACAAAAATACAGGGAGGAAAAAGCAGGTGGTGTTACTGAAATATGGATTCTGTAATTCTTACAGGGTGTGAATGATGGGGTTTTTTTATGATTGAAATACACCAAGTGAGAATTGGATCCTTCTCAAAGGAAGGAATTAATTATGCTGCTTACAAGTTGGAATGATGTGAGGGAGCACCACATGATCTTCCTGTTGTAGTGCCAGTGCACCTCTACAACGTCTTCTTTTCCGCTTCCAGGCTTATTTTAGGCAGTGTTTATTTTTGTCTTGTGTGGCTTGTAGTAAATTAGAAGTTGCAAGTAAGTATCGGTATAGACAATATCTTGTCTTTTAATAGTGACAAGATATGGAAGGATCATGGTGAGTAAGAGTGGCTTAACCTGGTTCTTGTGGAGATGTTTATCCTGTCTCTGCCTTCCAGAGTTCTTGTTCGCTGTGAATTTCATAATTTTTAATTCTAGTCTTTATTGATCAGTGGTAAGATTTTGCCATTTGCATTTCCCTGCTGTGAAGACTTATTTGTGATTTTCCTTTCTGTGTCCTCAAAGATGAATCCTCTCTAATTTCATTGAGTGATCAGTTATTTTCATGTAAAGTAAAGCAGAGCACAGAAAATTAGTCTTTCTTTGTGCCATATTGTATAATTGCATTATGTCTCTTGTAATCTCTCCTTTGTAAGGTAAATAGTCACAGTCTTTTCTGTCTTTCCTTACATAAAAATTTATCCAAATCCTTTATTATTCCTACTACTATTATTGTCTGATTCCCCTCTGACATTGGAGCATTCATTTCTGAGACGCTGTTACCGGTGCAACATGTGGTACTGCAGAGATAATGCTAATCTACATTAGTTACTTCCCTGCTGGTCACAATTTTATTTCTTTTAACTACAGTTAAGAATTTAATTTAGAAGAGTAGTCTTCTTTGACCCTGAGGTGTCTTTACTGAATTGATAAAGTTTGCTTTAAAAGTATGTGTAACTGCATTTTCTCCCTCTAGTACATGCTGATTTCAATGTTGAGCTCATCATGATATTGTCTTTTCACCCAGCATTTTTTAGGTTTATCTTGAGATTCTTCGCTGTCATTTTTGATGTTTCCTGACCCAATAATTGTGTGTTTTCTATAGGCTTCACCATCTCATTGTTTATATTTTTCCCAATCAAGAATAAATGTTATAGAAAAGACAGAACTGGGTTTACCAAACCTTTTTCCTGATGTGAACCAATTATTATTTGGAGACATATGTTAGACTATTCAGATGATTTGATAAATTCTTTTTATGAAGATTTCAATAGCTAAAAGACTAGATTGCAGCTACTTTATTTTTTTTGCCATGCAAAAATCATAACAAAACTAACAGTCTACCAAATTGCCTTACAGACCCTGTCCAGAAGAATTTCAAATCCCTATTTGGAAACTCCTTCAAATAAGGTACTTGTGTACCTTCTTTATAATTCTATTTCATCAGACAGCATGCAAGGAATGCTTCTGCTTCAGCTCAGCTTCTTACTCATAGCTTTGAAGATACTTGTGAATGTGACCTGCAGTTAAATCCAGCCAATAAGTTATAATTTTGTGTGTGTGTATGTGTGTTACAAATCACATCTTACTATTACTGAGTTTGCAAACTGAATTGTTGTTAATTCCGGTGTGCATTTGCTTCCCAGTCACTTAAATGATTGCCACTGTTTAGCTTATTTCTACAGTATTTTGAGAGCTCTGGTTTGCATCTCACAAGATTTTGGCCTCTCAGGTCTCTTCTATATGCCTTAAAAAGCTCCTAAACATAGGAAGCAAACAAACAAAAATGAAACCAAACAGCATCAAGTTAGTTCTTTGTGTCACTTGATGTGTTTTGCAGAGGCAGTGAGGAAACACCACAAAAGAAGCCCAAGGTAAATACTTCAATAAGGAGAGGTACACAGAGTCTGGGTGGAACATTGTTTTATGGAAGACTGAATTGGGTTCTGTTTTGACAGACATATCTGCAGCCTTGAGGCGCAGGACAGAAATCAGATATAGGGAAATCAGAACTGTGTCCATTCTGAAAGACAATATCCTCCTGGCAATGCATGGATGAACTGATCTACAGCTATCATAAGAAACCTCTAAAGGTTCTGAACAAAAAGAAAAGACTATGAAATAGTCTTTCAGTGCGTATTAGGCTTGAAATAAATTATTTAGCTGAAATTCTTAGGAAATTATATTTATTTTAAACTGTATCTGTGTGATTTTGCAATGGTTCCTATGTCTCTGCTTTGCTAGAATAATGTGTGTTTTCATCTAACTTGTCTGTTGTTCAAAGGTAAAGCTGATGGATGGTTAAACCTCTCCTTTTCTAGGACAGCAAATCTAAAATCAGCCCAGCTCATGGGGCACCTGCAACCCATGATACAGCTGGCAAAAGCTGGGGTGCATTTCCTATGAGACTGGGTGTTTGCTTGTCATTTACCTGTGAAGAATGCATTGCTCAAAGGGAGGGAGTGGACAGTGGCAAGGCAATTTACTACAGCAGGAATAAATCCTGTTTGTCACAGTTTTCACTTTCTCTTTTCATTCAGATTTATGGAGAAAGTTCTTCCTGTGCTGGGAGAGCTCTCAGGAATATTTTTACTCTACAAGCTTCTGACCTGATTAAAGACAGAGTGTACCTTACTGGCATTTGCAGGTAAATCAAAATAATTTGTTTTAATTAACTTTAAGAGTTTTGTTTGCATTTATCTATGCTCTGGTTTGACAAGAGAGTAAATTCTGAGTGATTCTGTGTATGTCACTAAGAATTAAAAATATTTTCTTAAAAAAAAATTCTTTAAAGTCTCATGTACCTTAATATCTTTTCTTACATTACAATGCTAGTTGTCAGAAAGCAGCAGTGGCCTGATTGTATATACATTAAATCAATTGCTTATGGTTTTCAGGTACAATAGTGTTTGTCAGTTATTTTGTTGAAAAGAAAGAGTACTAATTTCAGCCATGGTTTGGAGTTATAAAAGAGCTTAATTGGATTCCATGATTTAGTGACACAGTGATTTCTGCATGTAATTTATGGACTATTTCTGTAATGAAGTGATTTTCCATTTATGCTGCATTGTAGCACAAATGCTTCCTCCTGTTTTCAATTACACCAAAATGTGCAGCTCTCTATTATAGCACCATTCATTCACACCTGTGTTTAAGAAAAATCCAGTACTTTTTTATTATTATTTAAATATATACATTTACCAATAATATGAAAGATTAAGTACATCCTAGAGCAGCACTTAAAGGTCTTACACATACTGTTTAGCTGTACTGTTTATGCCATGCTTGGAAAGGAGATAAAAGGCTGAGGCTAAAAGCTGGATTTTATTTCTTTGGATGACCTGTGTGCAGCACAAATTGATAAAAATGCTCCATATTGCAAAGTATGCTACATGAATCAGGTATGTAAGGGAACTTGCTCATCTAACTTAAGTTCCCTCCTTGTAGCTAGAGGTATCCCCTGAGGCTTGCCAATGTAATCTCTTCCCTTTACATGAATAGGTTTACAAAAATTAGAAATTGAGACAAAGAGTTTTCTCTGCTGAACAAAAAGGCTGACTTTTGATAGCTTTAAAAAGAGCTCTTTATTATGAAAAAATGTTTTAACATTACTGTAGTTTAAGAAGTGATATTTTGCTTATTTTCAGGAGAAGTTGTGTTGGATCAGAACTCGTAGACTGGCTTTTGGAGCAGTGCCCTTTTGTCAAGTGCAGATCTACAGCAGTTGGAGTGTGGCAGCTCCTCCTGGATATGGGCATTATATTGTCAGGTCAGTCCTGCCAGTACATTCAGTGTGAGGAAAGCTATCCCTTTCTCCTGCATAGGACCAGAGATGTGGCTTTGGTCAGAGGAGGGGAAGAAAAAAGGCACAGATTGATCCAATTTTCTTGCCAGTTCTTTTTCCTACTATCTTTTTGGGAGGCTCACTTCTATGACCTTTCATTTCATAAATACCAAAGATCAGTCCCTTGTTTTTGGCAATTTCATTCCTTTTTTCATTCCTGTAATTGCCTATTATTAAGTTGCAGACAGAGTGCGTGTCTTTCCTATCCTTTTTTTTTTTTTTCCCCTCAATCTATTTTAGGTTTCTCAGAAGACAGCAGCTGTTTAGTTGCGGCAGATCATGCTTTACTAGATGACTTCTGTAGCTAATAATGATTTTCTATTCCTCTCTGTTTTCCATAATTTTTAATTACAATGGGTTGAGAGAGGATCCAGCTCCTTGAGACAGTGGTGAGGCCAGGTTCTACCCTGTTGTCTCCAATTCCCCCACCAAACTGAGGGATTTGGTTCAGCTAATGTGGTTGGTGATAATTACACTGGTAACCAGCCTCTGGATAGGTGACGGATTTTACTTGGAGGCTGGAACTACTTAGGAAGCTCAGCTCAGGTCATACCCCACCCTGGGGTCTGTGCTGGACACTAAACCTCTTTCTTGTGAGGACTTATGAAAGATTTCTGCATATGTACACTGAAAGTGTACTTTAAGGTTTTCTTCAGCTAAACTGACAGCATGTCTGGTCATGCAGCCTCAGGAAGGGCTAAATTACTTATTGCAGGAGTTTGTGCTTTTGGCTTTGGACTCTGCCCTTTTTTCCCAATTAAATCCATTTATTTTCAGGGAAGACAATTGATACATCTCCTTAACCAGGTCTAGTCTTCAAATCCAGTAGAACTGAATTGCAGGAGAAGCTGGAATAATGATGGGCTGCGTTCCCATTACTGAACTTTGTTTACTAGTGCTTGACCATTAGTGAAAACAGTTTAGAAACCAATGGAAACTGAGACTCAGAAATCTAACAAACCCTAAACCTGAACTGATTCCAAAATTTATTAAACACTCATTAGTCTTAATGCTTGAATTTCAAGATCCTACAGATCTTTAAATTGAAGTTTTGGGGATGCACTGAATTAAACTGAGAGGTCAGGATTATTTCTGTGATGAGTATTCAATCCTTTTGTCCTGTGTGATGGTATAACTCAGCATTAAGGTCAAGTGTAATACAGAATGTGGTAGGAATCCTTACATGCTGAAGGTTTAAAGGGTATCTAATATTATTTTTTCTTACAGTGGACAGACAACTCTATTTTCAAGACAGTCATGCTTTCTACCAGTTCTCAGCGGATGAATGTACCTACCTTTTCTGTGAATTTGAGAAAGAGGAAGCATGGAAGAATGGAGTAAAGCTCCTACTTCAACTACTGCCACTGTCTCCTCCCAGGATTGACATGTGCAATCTGTAAGTGTGCATATACAGCTGTTTGCAACTTTACTGACTACTTTACAGGTGTTTGGTCTTATAATGACAGTTTGCCCCCAAATCATCTTGCAAATGAGACAGTTTTCATTTGGGGGTTGAAAAATCTTGTACAGATGTGCTTTTCATCTGAGAAGGTCAGTATGGGTAAAAAAATGGAGGCACCTGACTAGGGGGTTTGGACATATTACAGTTTTTAGGCACTGGCTTTCTGTCTCTAGCTTGCTATATTACCTGGGCATGTGATTGTTTTTGGTCTCTTCTTACATTTGGAGGTTTGGCATGAATTTGGCAGCAGGGATGCTCTGGTAGTGATTGACTAGCAGATCAGATGCCCTTGTGATGTATCAGGATCAGCTTTCAGATGGATTCACAAGATAGGTAGAAATGTGGTACCTTCAGTCATTTGATTTTAATTTTCTACTGTGTGTTTGCCAGAGCTCTGTAAACTCATGTTATTATTCCTTTTTTGCAGAATATGCCTTTTAAGAGTTTTGCTTCCTGTGTGTCTTCCCTTTCACCTGACTATTGAATGTTATCATACCCCCTGTGCTCATGTGTCTGGACTCTACGGTTACTAGTTCAGATTGGCTAGAAGGAAAACATAGTTATTTGTTCCACTGTGAGAGGCTAAAATAGAGGAGAAAGGTGTTAGTGAGAGCTCTGGAGACTCATGATCATTTATGCTTTAGTAAATCTGCAGGAGTTGGCCTGAACAGTTGAGTCCCTAGCATGATGGTCCTCAAACCCAATACTTTGGATAACTATTACTCTGGCAGTACTGGAATTTATTCTCTTTGATGCCAAAGACAAAACTTTCTTCTATGGGTACTTTCCTTCTCTACATATTAGCTTTTAAAAATGCTCATTCTCGAAGATGAATGTCCAGTAGAAATATTTCAAAGAAGCACAAAGTCCAAAGATCCTGTGAGCTGTCTCAAGCCCAGATTCTTAAATTCAGACATGTTGAGCTGGTAGGAAAAAACCTCAGTAATTTCTCTGCATGGTTCAGGGCAGAAACTTGATTCCCTTCCTTATTGCTGACTGCTCTCACCAATCAAATATTGGCAGTTCTGGAGTGGAGCTTCCTTTCAAAATGCATTTATTTGATCAGCTGGAGTGAGTGTAGGCAAGTGACAAGAACCCCAGGCTGGCCAGAGCAGCAGGACTGAATATGATCTTCTAAGCAGCTGACTCACATGGGAGAAAACCTTTGACTGTTTTTGCAAGTAGAAATTCTTGTCTTCCAGCCAACTCTGGTGCTAAACAGTTTGTCTGTCCCTTAAATATCAGGATATTTTGATCTTGATTTTAGGGGGAATTGGGATTTTTCTCATCATTGTAACTCAGACCACTTTTCATGGTTTGTGTCTACTTGTTCAAAGGATTTGAGTCAAAAGAACAGAACAGATAGGTCATATTGATGTGTTACGTGAAGGGTGCTGGGTAGGAAAATGGACTGAAGGCTTTTTAGGTTCAAGTTTACAGTCTGCTTTGCAGTTTTATCATTTCAGTGCAACTGTCATTTCCAGTGGAAGATTATTCCTGTCACATGAATTGAACAATTATTCATTAATGTACATTTCCAGCTCCTTCCTGCTCACATTATTCAAATTTGAGTTGAAGCTGGGTTCCTTTTGGGAATATTGTCACTGAAAAATTGTTTTCTGGAGCTTTTACCTGTCAGATTGTGAGGGTGCTTTTTGAAAAAGTACATATTGTAGGAATTGAATTTTAAATAATGGTACACCCTTGAGGGAATGTGATATTAAAGCACAAGGAGATTTTTCCAGCTTCAAAATTCTTCATGCTTGATGTAAATAATAAACTACTAGAATACAGTCAGAAAGGGAATAGGTGTGATGAGATGTTTGTTAAAGTTGTCTGACCTGGTTAAATAAAGCCATATACTCCTTTTCATGAGGAAGGAGAGCAATTCTAAAAACCTTTCCCTGCTGGGTTTGTCTTTTCTTGAATATATAAACTGTTTTGCATACCATTAGAAGCACAGGATTTTTTTTTATAATTTAATATTTTTGTACTCATTTTTCTGTCTTAGCTTTTCTCACAATCTATATCAACTGCATTAACTCTATACATAGGGATAGAAAAATTCTTACTTCATTAATTAAATGAATTAAATTCCCTGCTTTGGATCAGAAGCAGCTGCCTGTTTGTGCACCAGAAGGGAGCATTGGATGTCTCCTGGTGGTCCCAGAGGCCAGATGACCTCTGTCTCCTCTGCAGCTGTGGGCAGCAGCCTTGTGCTTGCCTGGGCTCCTGGGTGCATCAGTGAGTCTGTGGAGTACCATGGTCCTGCTCTCAGAACAGAAGGAGTCTGTAGACCTGAGCAGGCAATAGCAGCTCTGGGGACTTCCTTCAGCAGCTATTCTGGAAACCCTGTTAAATAAACATAGCTCAGATTTGATTTGCTGTACAGATTTTTGATGGATCTGTGTTTGTTCCTGGGCGCTTTTAGTGGTGTTACCAAACTACTACAGAAAACTCTACAGTGAAAATACTGTTCTGAAATCTGAGATGTGCTTATGATTCCTGAATAAATGCTCCCCATTGGCCTTGGTGGAAATTCCTTACATTCAACATAACATTGGTGGGATTCACCATGGAAAACAAGTCAGGACATAGCAGATTTTCAGCTGCTCACGCTAATCTGAAGGCTAATATTGTGTGTATTCCACAGGATTCAGACCCTGTAAATGTTGTCAAATTAGATGGGACAAATGAAGAGGCTTCTTGGGGTCGTTAAACACCCAGTGTTAATCACAGTCATTCTACTTGAGTAGAAAATAAGTGAACATAGCAGTACCCTGGGAACAAAAAATCTGAATTGAAAGCTGTGCCATGGGCTCCCTTACAGCCCTAAGCAATCACTTAGGCTCTTATTCAATGCCTCCTGAATTCTTTTCCAGTTACTGCGATGGTGTTGTATCAGGTGTGTAATCCTTGTGTGCTTCTATTTCCTTCCTTGTAAATGGGAGTGTTTATAACAATTCCCAGAACCACTGGTAGACTCAGGGAACATTTCAAGAATGCACTCAGTAGCTGATACTGTTGAAATGTATCCCATAATACTTTTAAAAATCATTTAAAGGTATGTTAGCAGAGTTTGTTTTTTTTTTCTTCATCTTACATTGTTTTTTTTATTTTCAGGAGTGTTGCACTTTATTTTCTGTCTTCTGTCCTGAAAAAAATTTCATTATATTAATATCAGAAAAGTAACCATTCTTAAAAGTAATTTGGTTTTCATGCAAATAGCCAGGATGGGATATTGATTTAGTTACTGCCTTATGGAGTTCCTGGAAAGCTTTTGCTGAGCACAAACAGCTCTCAGGTATTGGATGGAAACTGACTTTCCTGCTTGCAGATCTAGGACAAGCATCCCTGCATCTCACTCTGCTTAGCAGACTGGGCCCACAGATCACTGAATTGTATAAGCACCCATTTGCCTGGGCTTTGTAGCTCCTGTTTGGTACCAGACTCACTGGGTCCTAGCTGTCCACTTTTGAAAAAATTAGGCTGATACCTGTTGCTTTTCTCCATTGGCCTGGGTGTCATAATATACTCCTCTCTGATTCTGAAGAGCTGACTCTAATTTTTAGTATTCATTGTTTCAGAAGTATTTGAGGATCATATGCAGATGAATACTGGGAGTATTTTTAAACAGAAAATGGAGTGATAAAGGCCCAAGAAGGAACTAGCTGTGTTATGTGCTGTTCTAGGCTTAGAGATTGCATCTGTGGCCGTGTCTGCTGAGCTGCCATCTTCTGCCTCCAGTTTAGATGAATCAGGTCCTGGTTCTGAGAGATCTGAAGAGAACAGATGTGTAGAGAAACATCTAAAAAGTTCAGTTATTTTAGTGTCATTTCAAAGTATAAAGAGAAAATCTAAATAAATCAGTCTTTGTAAATGAAAATGCATTCATTTATTTCTTTTGGGCTGTTTATAACACTTAAAATGTTAAATCACATTTTCTTTAAATAGGAAAGGCAGTTGTGAAAATAACTGTGATTTTAATCTGAATTATCATTTTGAGCTGAATTTGCTTACCCGAGAATGAACACGTGTCATGGTGTGCTTTCTGACCTTAATTTTTTATCAGGGAATGAAATTTTTGGACATGGGATGTAAGAATCACAATATACCAGCTGCATATTCCAGATGTCTTGCCAGCTCTCTCCCTGAGGACATCAAGGCATATAAGCAATTAAATAATTTAGTCAAAGACAGAAGCTTCTGCTAGTACCTGGGATTTATGTTTATTTCAGCAGCTGCAGTTTTGTGTATCTCTTCAGCTTGCTGGCATGCTTCTTGAATACCATGAAAAGTAAAGATCTCAAGGGCATTTTCTCTTACTTCTTCCTGTAGTTATAACCCTATTATATTGCTATAATGCTTCTGATTGTCCATAAAGCTACTGAAAGTCTTACAGATGTTTTAGTGATGGGAAATAGACTGTTTTAAAGAAAAACACAACTTATCCTGTACTGTCCACTTTTGTGTGGTTATTTCCACATGGGCCAGACTTCTGGGATGGTTTCTAGGAGGATTCTACCTTTACTGCCTCACTTTTGAAAAGACACATTAAGTCTCTTTCTTGCAAGTTATTCTCAAGACAACCTAATATTGTTCTCAGCTGTTGCTTTAGTTTGGTTATTTACGGTTTCTGAAATGTATTATTTTCACTTTCAGTTATTTTTTTCAGAATATCAAATTTCACTTGTCACGAAATTATTTTGGTGTTGTCTGTTTTCATCTACATGAAGTATTCCATAGGTACTGCTCCACACCATAGCAAAGCTGGGTGGTGGGCAGATAGAAAACGCTTTGGTCAATTTGTAGAGTAAGTTTTTAGCAAAGCAAAAGATGCAGTCAAATAAGCAACTCTGCTCTAAAGGGTCCTGCATTCTTCAGTTCTTCATCATATTTTTATAGCTAAGGAATGCTCTCACTGCTTCATGTTGGTTGGATCAAAAGAGTTCTTGACAGCAAGGGACAAAGGGTGTACTCTGTCGTTACTGACAGGATTAATTATTGTCATGCTGCAGTCCTCATTTTGATGTGGAGTCTCAAAGGCCCTTTTACATTAGTGCCTGTGGCTACACAGTTCCTTACTTTCCAGGAATCAAAAGATGTTGAAACAGAATGAAAGAAATAATAAAATCTTATTTTTATTTTTTAAGGCCTGATCAAAAAATAGAAGATACAGCAGAAACCAATGCTGAAATTCTTGCTCGTCTCACTTCTGCGGTAAGGTCATTGCATCAAAGTTTGAATGATCATGTTTGAAATATTGTCATGTTTTGGATCCTTTTAAATTAAAGACTTAGTCTAAGTGAACAGATGTTTGTATATGTAGACTGCTTTTTTAGTCTCTGGAAAGGGAGAGCTTTACTGAGGTCTTAGTGTACAATTCCAAAGCTGTTAAAATCAACACAAGCAAGGACTGCAGCAGCCTGCTCTTGTACTAGATGGTATTCATGGCCCAGAAGATACCAACTTGGAGGACCAAGGTGACTTTTGTGTGATGTGCTTTATACTCAGACCCTCTTGATCAAGTGTTCATCAGTGGGAGACAAAGGGAGAGAAAAGTCTTTAGCAGCTCTTGTGTAGATTATCATAAACTTCTGAGGAGACCCACCTGGGAAACCTGAGCTTCCCAACTACGTTTAGCCTCAGTAAACTTCACCATAATAAACAATAGCTTGTTCTGTCTGTGCTAGAGTGTGGTGCATCTTGTTTATCTTGTGAGATCACTGTTCTAGGAAGCACACAGACAGGACTTCAGAAAGTTAAGTGACTCAATTTAATGTAATCTGTATGAGAGCACAGAGTGCACCCTCAGAAAATTAGCAAGCAATGCAACACTGGGAGGAGTGGTGGGTCCATTCCATACCATCCCTGGGGGTATTTGAAGGATGTGTGGATGTGGCACTCTGGGACATGGTTTAGTGGGGACTTGGCAGTGCTGGGTTAACAGCTGTACTTGATGATGTTACAGGTCTTTTCCAACCAAAATAATTCTATGATTCTATGGTTGTGCTGCCACTTAGAGGGACTTTGACTGTCTGGAGAGATGGGCCAACAGGAATCTCAGGAAAGTCAGCAAAGGACAACGCAATATCCTGCATCTAGGAGAAATAACTTCATGATTCTATACAGACAGGGGGTTAACTGAAAAGTAGCTTTGCAGGAAAGGACCTGGGGGTCCTGGTAGACAGCAGGTTGAACCAGAAACATGCCCTTGTGGCAAAGAAAGAAAGAAAGTGCTTTCTGAGCTGCATTAATAAGAGCACTGTCCTTAGGCTAAGGCAGGTGATTTTTCCCCTCTCCCCAGCACTGGTGTTCCAGATGTGGAGTCTTGGGTCCAGTTCTGACCTCCCAGTGCAAGAGATATGGATGTCCTGGAGTGTAGCAAATGACCATGATGATGGTTGGGGAATAGAGGACTTGACTTACAAGGAGTCTGACAGAAGGGGGAGTGGGGCTTGGAGAGCAGAAGGCTGTGGGAGGACCTTATTGATGTGTACAAATACCTGATGGACAGGCTCTAGCTGGCCATGATTTTCAGCAGAGGTTTGGGTCAGATGATCTCCAGAGGTGCTTTCCTACCTCCACCACTCTGGGATTGAGCAGTTCTGTGAACACTGCACCTAAGTCACGGTATCATCAAAACATGGAATTAGTGTTATTTCTGGTTTTGGCATGTGAGAAAGTACAGTGACAAAAATGAAGCAAGCAAGGTAAAGCTTTTATGAAAAAGGCATGAGGATAAGAGCTATTTTAAGAAAAATAAGTAAAGTGCTATCTTGCAGTTACCGGAAAATGGGAGGAAAGGAGAATTTTTGCTGTCTTTTTTAAAGACAATTGTCTTTTCAAAAGATATCTAATAATGTGTTTGGAAAGCTAGTGATTCTGTATATTCAACTTTATTCAAGAATATTTTAAAATGTATGACATAAGCAAATGCTGTGTTTTAAATACCTTTTTTTTATTGTCTGAATATTCAAATTCCTTGTTTTCTCTACTTTTTTTCTTAACTGAAAATGAAAGGTGAACTCAGAACCTCAATATCCTCCATTTTTGTTACCATATAGATCAAAAATAGAAAACTGTGAAAGACTTTTTTAAAACACTTGCAGAACACCAACTCTATAAAACATTGCCAGTGTTCCTCAAAAGCTTTGCCTGTCAAAATTAGAATAATGGGAGTTTTGTCAGTTGTAAAAAAGGGATATGCTCAAGAAAATAAACTGGCCTTTTGAGTTCAAGAACTGGATCTAGCTGCATGCACTTGGGTAACATGCATGTCCTTAAACACCTAATTGACAGTGAGTTCAGAGTGTTTCACATCTGCGAGGTCGAAACTGTGAATTACATCCTGAGTCACTCCAGCAGTAGGGCACCTGGACAGGGTTTTCTTAAATGACCCATTTTATTACTGTAGCTAACTAGCTAAAGAAAAATTAGGCAGTTCCATCTCCAGATGGTCTGAGGCCCATCTATTGTCATGGTGATATCAAGAATCTGATCTTTTCTCCTGCATTTTCTGATTTTCCAAAGAACTTTGTAGTGCCTCTATAATGATTTTCTAGTCTACCCCTGGGGAAAAGGCACAAGACCAGAGCAGAATCCTCCAAATTTTAGCATCTATATATGAATTTTTCCTGTTTATCCCTCCAGAATATTGTTTTTCCTCCATACAGTAGACTGGGACCTAAAAGACTCACTGCAACCTTATGGGAAGTCTTTTTAAGTCCCAGAAGAATTTGAAGCCTCAGCTCACACCATTAAACAGAGGGCTGGACTGTCCAGTGTCTAGGTTCTCTTTTTTTTTGTAATCAGGAGCTGGAAACTGAAAGTGAAGTTATTAGCTATTACTGGAAATGTATTCACAATTTTGCCTTTTTGGCTCGCTGAATGTTTATGTATTTTGTACAAAATTAAACCATTCTTCTTTAAGAATTCATAATTGAAAATCCTGCTCATGATACTCTTCACACCAGAATTTCAGAAGTGTGAAAAAACCCACAAAATCATCCCTACTTCTCGCCCAGCACTAAAGCAGTTGAAGATTAAAGATTACTTTTTAATGGAGATGCAAATCCCACTGCTGTCTCTTCTACTTTTCTTTTTGCTTTTCATGGAACGAAACATTTTTTTGGGGTCAGAAGAAAGTTTCTGTGTCAGCTTTTTTTTTTTTTCAGGGATTCCATTCCAAATTTTCAAATGTACACTGACTGTGAGGATCCAACCCTCAAAAGTGGAGGAATCTGTGTGCCTAAAATATAAATCCCTCTTTTAATCTATCAAATTATGTGCTTATGTCATATGCTCCATTACATGAGGCACCAACAAAACCATCAAACTTAAATTCTAAAGGCAAGCAGTGCAAAATTTGCAAGCAGTGCAAAAAGCCATTAGAAATACATTTGCATCAGATAATGTTTTTTGGTCATGAATTTAAAAAAAAATGTGATGATTACTCATGGGTTTAAAAAAAGCATTCCAGAGCTGTCATTCATCCCATGTTGTCCCAAAGAGCAGCTTCAAATTCAGCGTTTTGTGTGCTAAAAGCAGAACATGGTGGGATAGCTACGAGTGTTTCCACTGCAAAGCCTTTTTACCTTACCTTGTGATGAAACAGAAGATGTCAGGATATTAATGAGGTGTATCTGGAAAATAGTTTTCTGGTACTTTAAAGCATCAGCCACTATTACTTTTATTTAGAGCCCAGCAAAATATCATAACTTGAGATGCAAAAATGTGAACCAGACTCTTACTGTTTTTCAAAACCCTGCCATTTAGAGCCTTCTGTTGCAGGATTTCATTCTGAGTTTCTGTACGGATTGGCATCTTGTCTCTAGATTTGAAGTCCTGCTTGGCACAATGGTATGGAGACTACTGTCTCACAAAAAACTACTATGGGCAGAAAAAAGAGAAAGGAAAAAAGTGGTATGAACTGACTGCTAGATGCACAATTATGTCCACTATGAAAAAATTGTACGATTGTGATACGAGAAGAGTTGTCAATTATTTTTTACAATTCTCTATTCTTTGGAAACAAGATTCACCATATAAATGAGCCATTTGTACTTAATCAGGAGAAAGTATACCCGGGTATCACTTTCTGTGCATACTCTTCTGTATTGCAGAAAGAAAACTGATTGAGATGTGGTAACCTGCCAACTACCCACTCAAAATGTTCACTTTCAGACTTTCATAATATTTCTATAAAAATTGTATGGTGAACTCACCTTTAAACTGAATCAGTTTTGGCATCTTCAATGCTACTCAAATGGGGTACTGTTTGGATAGTGTTAGCTTTGTAGCAACAAGCTGTATGTATAAAACATTTTTTAAAAATTTAATATGTCAGTATGGTAGGCATAGTTCTTGTTTATATATTTTATTTTGTGTCTATTGTCTTCAGTGTGATGTATGGCTATCGATTTTGTCAAACAGGCAGTAACTGAAATCCTATTAGGAAGAAGCATGATAATGGGTAGCATGTGTGCAGTCAGGAGTGAGTGTTATACATGGATTTCCATTGGTGTAAAGATGCAGAGGAATTGCATGTCCAGCAGGGATGTGAAGTGCATTTATGCTAAAATAGGCAAAAGCATATAGATTATGAAATCTAGGGGCACCAATCAAATCCAAAAGGATGCTCAGCAGTACCAATTCTTTGTGATCGGAGTGAATCCTATGAGAGGGAGCTCAGTGTCCTGATGGAACACTTTGATGAGGGAACTTTTGCTTACTGTTAACACTAGAGAAGCATAATATTAAGATAATGTATTTATTAAACGCTAAAAGATAAAGATGATACATCAGTGAAATGCTTCTTACTGTCAGTAACCTGTGACAATAGACCAGAATTGAGGCATTGACATGGGTACCTCTTTCTGAGTTTAGTGAAGGGAGAGGGTCTGAGAAGTGTAGCCATGAAAAGTCATGGTGTTGTTGTTCAGAAACAAATTGGGCTTTTATTGAAAATCCTGTTCATTATTAGATAGCTTGTGTGTATTATTGTAATACTCGTGTGTAGTAATTGCTGCAAGGAAGCACAGGAGTTGTTTTTCTGTTCTTTCCCATTTTACTTGAAGTTTATGCTTACATTATCCATGATTAATATTTCTCCAGACATGGGAATGAGTGTACAGGAAGGAAGGAAGGGAAGGTAATACTGCCAGCTTGCACAATTGTGCTGGAAACAGGATGACATTTAAGAAAACCATGGCACTGCATTCATATTTTCCTGCTTGGAGTGGCAGAGAACTCTGCCCCTCTCAGTAGGGCAGCATCAAGGAATAGAAAAGATCCTTTTCCCTTGCAAGGACAGCAGAAAAATCTTTTTGGTGCTTTGCCATAAAGGAAAGAAGGATGCAAGCAGAGGAAGGATGTGGCCTCTGGTGTGACTGGCTTCTTCCACATGCAGAGTGTACTGCTGTGTGGCTCCCAAGGATCTGAAATCAGGGGGTGCTGCAGTTACCATTGTACTGAGATGCCCTGAGTGAATTTTGTCTGTCTTTCTTCTCAGACCTGTATAATGCTAACTATTCCTCTTTCACATTTTCAAACTTCTCTTCGGAGTCATGAGAGTGGGACAACAACAGTTGTTAGTAATTGTATTACTTTGAGAATCCTTTATGGGCTTTGTGACTTATGACTGAGCCACATATCTTGAGAATGATGTTTGAAATTTCATGGCTCTCAGAAACTGCATGTCAAACCTCCCACTGCAGAAGGGCCTTGAGCCTTGCCTAGGTCTGTTAGACAAGATGGCTAGTATGCACTGCTGGAGACTTTGTCCAGAGAGGTGAGACAATCCCTAGAAAAAGTTGGAATGTGCCTTATATATATATATATATATATATGTGTGTGTGTATATATATATATATATATATATATATTTTTTTTTTTAAATACTGAAGACAACCTGTCTTGGGAAAATTGGGGAAATTGTAAGGTGTATGTAGCAGAGAGCATTTGGTGCTGTAGGCCAAGTGCAAGCAGCTGCAGTGGGACAGATTATGGCAGTGAAGAAGCAAGAAGCATATGAGAATAATATATAGAAAAGTTATAGAAAAAGAAATTACATAAAAAAGAATAGACCTATGGGGAGAAGTGAACGTTGAGTTGAGCTGGCTAAAGAGAGAATAGCTGGTCTATACAGAGAATATGAAGTATGCAGAGACAAAAGGATGAAGAAGGGAGCTGGTTAGCATGACAGGGCTGTGTTGCCACAGGCTAGTGAGGGACCCTGTAAAACTGAAAATAGCCCTGACTTCTGCATTTTCATGTCAAGTGAAATTTTCGTTCTGAAATTCTCAGCCATGCTACCAGGAGAGGTTGTTTCCTCCTGGAAGATCGAAAAAGTGAAGGCCAATTATATACAGGAGGAACCTCTGTCAAACCTCAGCATGAAGGACTTTCTTATTCTGGAGTCACACAATAAATCCAGCATTACAGTGTGCTCATCAGAGGCAAAACAAATATGTAACAAGGGAAGGGAGAAGATTCAAGTGTGTACTTGTGAAAGAGATATGCTGTGCAAATAAATTACAGGTCAGGCTACTGAATTGCCCACTCCCTAAGGAATGTGGGGTATTTAAATGAAATTGAAGTCACAGAATTCCCAGCTGAAAAGGAGATTTGCTAGGAAAACTGACTGTAGTTTCAAAACCAGGCATAATTCCACATGCAGTTGATTGCTGCAAAGCATTGATAGCTTTTATCTTACCAGGGTTGCATTTTGTTTTATTTGTCTGTGCTAGGAGCTATAACCATCCTTTTCTTTTCCTGATATTTTAGGTACAGAGAGAACTGGCTGCTGTCATTGCCTTGAAAGCAAGGAAGTCAGGTGAGTCAGGCTGAACTTCAGAGGGGTTTTTGTAATACTGTTCCCTTTTGTAATTTTTGAAGTATCTGAATTGTCACTGCTGTCTTTTTAATATGGGAAAGAAAAGATAGTGATGGAGAATCTGTGTATACAGCACAATGCAATTACAGTTAAGCTTCTCTCCATCCAGCTCATTACGTCTAACACCTAGCTAATAAAATCAGTGTTACAGTAGAACTTGGGTCTCTTTCTAGCCAAAATCACTATTTTCTCTAGGCTTGTGCTTTATATAAAAAAGCTGATGTCTTTATTTGACTTACATTTAAGACAAATAAGTTGGTCATTTTGCTTTTTTTTCTTTTTATCATCCAGTATCTCATGCCATCATCTTTTCTGCCTTTTACTGGCCCAGCCAGGTGCTTTTCTTACTGCTTAAGCAAAAGGACAACTTCATGCATGAAGGCATTCTTTCCTGCATGTACACCTCTGTGGCTGGAGAGGCAAGTCTCTGATCAGGGCAGGAGCAGGGGAAGGGCAATTGGATAACTGGAAGTCTCTGACAGTAAAAGCATTCCCAGCAAATGCTGGTGACACAGTGCAAAGGCACTGAAATACGTGGCCATCTCAGCTCCATCAGGGTTTGGTAGCACAGGCGCTTCAGCAGGCAGAGTCTGCACTGCTGGGGCAAGGAAGGAGGCAAGGAAGCTGTGTTTTCCAGGCACTGCACAGGAACCAACAGAACCTACCTGGCCAGACCTGGCTCTTTACAGGGTTAACTCTGCTGTCTTCCTGCAGTGTCTTCTGCACCAAGTTGAATGTATTTCTAAAGTAAAACAGAGGTGGAGTGGCCTTAAATTATTAGCATGTTCCCAAAACCATTGAGGTCTTTGAGTGCATTTTCACTGAGCATCTCTTGTGATTTTCAGTGATTTTTCAAGAAATCAAAGTCACAGGTCTTGTACTTCTTGAGCTATTTTCTGACTTGTTCATTGTACTGCATCTCTGTCAGTCTGTGGCTTACAAGTACAGCACAAAATTTACTACACACATGCACAACACCCAGCATGGTATCACAGACTGGAGACACCAAGAAGATATGGCTGGTGTACCTGCAAATATTTTCTTGTGAAAATGTAAGTATTAAAAAAATATTCTAGACATAGTTTGATGCCATTTTTTTTCTGGAAATAGAAGTACCCATAAGTTATACCCGCACTCATCTATAAGTGTAAATCTGTGGAAAGCAAACACAAATGTGAGTGTGAATTCAGACCTGAATTGCTTCTGTGTGGAAGCTTTGCTTCTGAAAGTGCTGTAGTACTTTATGATGTCAACACCCCTCAGCTGCTTGCCCTTACCTGGTGTCACCCCAGTCCCACCTGACTTGTAATGACTGAACATGGAAATGCTTCTGCTCTGGCTCAGTGCAGAGGAAAACAGGTTATTTTAAAGAAGTGCTGAAGATAATATTTTGTTTTGCTGCTAAGTGGGCTGAGCATGGTGCCATGTACTTTTACTTCCTGTTTATGGAGGTATCATAAATCTCTCTGCTTTTAAGCAGTTCTGTCAGCAAATATTACTACAGCTACAAACTATAAATAGAAGAGTTGATTTTAGCTTGAAGTATCTCTTATTTCCTTTTGGTGGATGGTTGTTAGAGTAGAAAATGGGGTGGGTGTTGGATTAGGAATGAGGTGCAAGAGATGAAAATCCAAAAGGAGAATATCTCTTGAAGTCTCCTTTTTATGGTGTAACTGCAATCCTCAATGAACAGGTAGAAATATTTCAGTTAAAAATCACAGCTTTAAAAAACCAAAGCTTACTTATAGAGCTTTGCAGTGCTGTCCAGCCTTTCCTAATACTTTAATGTAAACACTTAAAATATCTGTTCAGATCTGAACAAAAGATAACTCTTTAGTCAGTCTAACTAGTGCATGCTTGTAGTTGAAATTTGCATTTCTTTATGCCCCATCTTGGATGCCTGTAAAAAATGGGAGTATGATCAGGCATAACTGTAAGGTCTAATTTAAGTTAATGCCTTTAGTAAAGTAGGTGCAGAGTAAATTAGGGTGGTTGGTTATGCTCCTTTATTTTATTGCTGGTGGTTAAATTCACAGTGTAGCAGTTACTGTGAGCAATCAAGCTCTGGTCTGCTGTGCCTGGTGAAGTGAAGCACGTTTCAGAGAAAGTACTTCTGGAGCTGTAAGCCACAGTATCTTTCAAAGATATTGTTCCTCTAATCCTCTCCAAGACTCCATATAATTCCAGGAAATATGCCACCAAAAGTCAGACAAAGAGTTTATTTTGGCTTGAAAAGAGTGGAACATGGCTTTTTGGGCCAGCTGCCCTGGGTAGCTTCCAGGCTGGTGTGAATGGCGTGGGAGCCTGGCTCATCCACCCTGGGATTCATGAGTGGGGAGGGCAGACGATGGGCATGGTCCAAACCTGCTGTCTGGGACCTGGCTGCTGAGGGTAATTGGTTTAATCAACCAAAAGCTTTCCTAGAGTATCCCTCTCTGCCTATCCAAAAAAAAAAAAAAAAAAAGGGAATTTTTTGCTGAATGCAAGGACTATATGTGTTCCTGAAATAGTTTAATTTCTGCTCTTAGAGAAACCTTTCGCAATGATTTAATTGTACTAGAAAAACTGGCTGATTTAAGTTTTTACATTATTTGTCTAGAACTGCTGTAGTCATCACTAGGTTAAGTTGCATGGAAAGCACTACACAAACACCTAAACACCACAGCTCCCTGTGCAAGAGGTGAAGAGATTTCAAGTAGGAAGGTTCACTGTGTTTGGAGTGGGGGTGGGGGGCAAGTACTGCCTTTGGTTACCTGAATTAAACAGTTTGTTTTTGTTTAAATGGAGCTTGGGTTTGCTACTTAGTATATGTATGTGACAGGTAGTAATTGCAACTATTACGGTTCTGGTTGTGGCAGACATTTCCACGCTCTATCTGCTGACAAATACCGAGATAGAGACCTGAGCCTGCTGTGGGGTAGGGCAGAGTATCAAATTCTTGCTAGTACAGGATCTGACTTGATGGAGAATGTATGCTACCAGAAAATAAAACACCAGCAGGGTGTGGGGTAGAATGCCTTTCCCCAAGAGCTGTTCTTCTGTTTTTTATTGTGGTGTAGAAGAATAGGAGAAATTCATAAAACTGGCAGATGGTGAAAGAAAAATGAAGAACCTGAAAAATTAAAGACTTCTGTGCTGTGGGAAAAAAGCTCTGTTTTCATATTCCAGATGTGTACTCCAAGTATACCACTCTGATAACAAGGCATATGCTGACAGAGACATGCTTGAGAGCCTTCATGCAGAGGGAGCTCAGCACTTTTAGTTTCTTTGCAAATAAAACTAAACCAGGGTAAAATAAGCGTCTGTAATTCTGAAGTGTTGATGGACCTCGGTAACACTGTTGACTTGAAATCACGTATATATTTCATTAGAATAAAGCTCTCATGATAAAGGTGACCTAGGAGGGGGAAATGAACTTGTGCACTTCTCTGTGGCTTATAAAAATGCATTGAAAAAATTATTGCTTAACCTTAGAAATAAATAGATTAAATGCTGTCTTCTGTGGTTTGGGAAAAGGTCTTGGGGAAGCAAATAACTGGAGCAGAAAGGAACTTTTCCTTTAATTGTAGGCACTCAGCATTAAATTGTTTTGTTTATTTATACCTTGCTGGCTTCTGATAGCTTCTGCAAATGTGCTGAAACACAAATGCAGCCTCCCTTCTGAAGGTTTACAAAGGTTGGCATTTATCTCAATTGCTTGTCATGGCTCATGACATGTTTCTTATGTGTTAGAGATGGTAGTTAAAACAAGGATAAAAAGCAGCAAATAGCCTAAGGCTGGAGGCTTTAGCTGGTGGCAAAGCTACATGGGTACATGTGGACTGATCAAAACCTGTCATGTAGATGCTCTGTACTGCTGTTAATCCCATCCACAAACAAGATGCCTTGCATTTCTGAGCACAAGCCAAGCTGCACCCCATGGCATCACCCAGCAAATCCCTTTACAGAAAAAGGAATTTCTATAACTTTGTTTGTGCAAAGGATCAATTGATAAGAGCGTGGCTCTTGTCTTTGTGTTTATGAATACAGGGGGTAATTAAGATAATAGCTGACAGGGTATGGATGAGGTAGGAAGATGGTGACTCAGCTTCTCCTCAGGCACTGCAAAAGCACTGGCAGGTATGTGGGTGCTTCTCCCTCCCACAGTGAAAGGCAGGGCAGCCACAAATGCCCTAGAACTTGTGTGTGGTTTTTCTCCCCCTTATGAATGAAATTCAGGTTTCCACTATATAATTAGATACATTTTAGTCATGCCATTCTTGAATTGGCAAACTCTGTTGATTTTTTCATGTGTCATTTGCATTTTATTTATAATAATGTATAATAATTTATAATAATGTGACTTTTGCAATGTATTAACTCCATATTTGAGATCTTCTGGGTTGCCTCTGTTCTTACATATATGTATGCATAGCCAGCCTTCCCCTTTTCTTTTGTATTACTTCTGTCAGAACCTAACTGCCTATGTGATTTGCTTCGTATTTTTGTTTTAGTGTAGGCGATTCAATATGAAGCAGTCACTGGGGCTTGAGCTTTGCCAGCATGAATGAAAAGCAAGCTGTGAACAGCTATTCCTTTTCCCAGGCACTGCACCACCTCTACAGCGCTGCTGTCAGGGCTGATTGTGTGACTCGACTCAAACACACTGCAGGCAATGTCAGCCCGGTTAAACACATGAGAACAGTCAGGCTGGGTCAGGTTAAAAGTCCATCTGGCCATGCTCCTACCATGAGTGATGAGTAGGGGATGCTTAGAGTAGAGAAACACAGCCAGTACAGTTCTTCTGTGTACACACTCAGCATCTACCAGCCTGTGATAGAGGGATTTTGCTGTACCCACAGTGCTGTGGCAGGTAACCCTCGCTGGACCTTTTCTCCATTAATTTATCAAATTGCCTTTTAAGCCTGCTTATACTCCTGACCTTCATCATCTCATGGCAGCAAGTCTCACAATTCACATGTGTAGTATGTTAAAACATATTTTTTCTTGTTTTATTTTTTTTTAAACACATTCCTATGACCCTCACTCTGTTATGATGTAGCTCTTTGCTGACAGAGAGTGGTGAATAATCCATTCCCTATTTGTCTTTCTGCTATTCAGGATTTTGTGCACATCTGTCATACCCCTGTGAGTTGTCTCATTTCCCAGCTGTTTCACCAGTCATTCCTCATACCAAATCTCTTCCATTAAATCTGATTATCTTTGCTACATCTATTCTATTACTTTTGAGATGGGGCAGGCAGAGCAGCATGGAGTATAGCAGTGCTGGAGTTGACACAAACTGAGGGTGGCAGCTTCTTATCAGGGTGGAGAGGTGGAGGTGTGTAGGAAGGAGCCCAGTAAGACACTTCTGGCACCATTAAGCTGTTTTATCAGCTTAGTTAACTCAAAACTTCATCTTTATCTTTCAGCCCATTTCCTCAAGTAGTACAGATCCTTCTGAGACTTCTCGGTAGATTTATTCTACTATAATTAGCAGAAGTTTTGTCATATGGTGTTATCTGAATATCCTATGCTATGTTATTCATTTTATTCACTTGTAGAAATGTTGTTGTATAGAAAATGAAAAGCATTACAAATTTTAGCTAGGTTTATATACACACTTGAAAAATAACATAACAAATACATGATCAAAGGTCATTCAAGAATGGACCAGTTCAGCATTGTGCATAAATTTCAAACACATTAAGGACTATTGAATTTATGTGTTTCATAAACAACCAGGTATTCAACATCTTTGGTGTAAAACATGCATGGTTTGTTACCACTTATGTCACTGAAAAAGGGCATAATGAGGTATGAAAAAACTTGGTCCTATTTACAGAATAAAGTGACAGTCATGTGCCAGAGAGGTGTGCATTTTCCCTTGTGAAAAACTGAGAAAATTTGAAGGATGGGAAAAGGGTAGAATCAGTAGCATCTTATTGCCTTTCTATACTCTTCATATCCCTTTTCAATAGGTTTGCTTGCTTAAGTAGTGCCTCATTCCATTACAACTTCCAGTTCCTCCAAGCACCCAGTTGTTTAAAGTAAGGGCTGAAATTAGTAAACTGTGTGGAGTGAGAGTTCTTCTGCAAATTCTTCTGCAAATTCTTCTGCAAATTATACTTATAGAATTCCCCCTGGAGAAATGGCCACTTAAAGTGAAAGTGCAGGACTGTTGTGCTTCTGTTAGTTCATGGTGACTTTATCTTCATCTTTACTTTTCCCCTGCCCTCTGAAATGTGATTCAAAATAAAAGCTTCCCCTGAAAACATAGCTAGCAATATTCTAAAAGTTACACTGTACTTTAGGATCTTTCTTTAAGTTCTGTGATTTCAAGCCTTGAAGTAAGGGAGGTGACCTTAGCTTGTTCAGCCTAGAGAAGAGGAGGCTGAAGGAGACTTCAGGGTGGTCCCTCATGAGGGGAAGTAGAGGGGCAGCACTGATCTCTTCACCCTCGTGGCTGGTGACAGGACTCAAGGAAATGGCCCCTCAAATGAAGTATTACAACTTCCAGTTCCTCCAAGCACCCAGTTGTTTAAAGTAAGGGCTGAAATTAGTAAACTGTGTGGAATGAGAGTTCTGCAAATTCTTCTGCAAATTATACTTACAGAATTCACCCTGGAGAAATGGCCACTTAAAGTGAAAGTGCAGGACTGTTGTGCTTCTGTTAGTTCATGGTGACTTCATCTTTACTTTTCCCCTGCCCACTGAAATGTGATTCAAAATAAAAGCTTCCCCTGAAAACATAGCTAGCAATATTCTAAAAGTTACACTGTACTTTAGGATCTTTCTTTAAGTTCTGTGATTTCAAGCCTTGAAGTAAGGGAGGTGACCTTAGCTTGTTCAGCCTAGAGAAGAGGAGGCTGAAGGAGACTTCAGGGTGGTCCCTCATGAGGGGAAGTAGAGGGGCAGCACTGATCTCTTCACTCCCGTGGCTGGTGACAGGACTCAAGGAAATGGCCCCTCAAATGAAGTTGAGTCAGAGGAGGTTTAGGTTGGATATCAGGAAAACGTTCTTCGCTCAGAGGGTGCTTGGGCACCAGAACAGGCTCCCCAGGGAAGTGACCAGAGCACCAGGTGATTCTGAGTTCAAGAAGCTTTGGGGCAATGCTCTCAGGCACATGGTGTGATTCTTGGGGTGTCCTACTCAGGGATGATCCTGATGGGTCCCTTCCAACTCAGCATAATTTATGTGTGATTCTATTATTATTTTATGTGTGATTCTATTATTATTTAGTTGTGTTTGCTTCTTTTAGCAATCCTTTTAAACGGAGAATCCCTAGTCCTAGGGACTAATGGGGGTTACAATGATGTATTGCATCACTTGGGATTCTTCCATTATTCCTGAGGTCAAGCACACCCAGAAAATGACAGCATTTCAAAAGGGCAGGATCAGACCCCTTCTAGACCTGGGGAATGATGCTCATTTGTGCCCACCCTGGGTGATGCTGGGTGGGAAATGCCCTGGACAACATCAGTGAAAGGACTACACAGGAACACTTACCAGCTGTTGTGTATTCAGCAGCTGATATAAAGCAAATGGACTCAGACTTGGAAAAAGAAGGAAGAGCTCTCTGCTGGGAATTGTGGTGAGAGTGATTTTGGCAGTTTATGGTTTTGTTTTTGCAGTTGTTGAAGAACCTTGGGCATAGCTCTTTCTGAGCGATCTAAGGTACTCACATAGAAGAAATCAGCAATGCAGAGTAGCTGTGTAGGGGAAAGACATTTTGCACATATGCAAAAAGAGGCAGCACAGTAAGGTCGCAAAGACAGCAGTTGTGCAAAAAACAACCCCCAGGTGAATGTTTTGTTTACTGGGCCTTTGGGAGAGGCATTTACAATGAGTTCACAGAATTTATTTATTCAGAGTCCTCTTTGTTTCCTGCTCCTTTCCTGGCCATGCCTGGGGGATGTTTCCATGGAATAGAGCCATGTTTCACTTTGCACCAGCCTGCTCAGCAACAGCCCATACCTCCTTGTTTGATCTGTTCCCAGCAATCATTCTCTGATCATTTAATGGGGTCTTTCTTCTGCATCCTTCCATCATCTCGTTTCAGACAAAACTGTTATAGGTACATTCACTACCACGTGATTTTTTATTTTATTTTAAATATCACACACATGAGAATTAATATCTACAAAACTGGTTAAAATTTAATACTTTTATGCATTCAAGCATCAAATGGTTCCCCTTGAGTTGCAATTGGTACAAAACCCCTTGATTTTGTCTGTTCCTGTAGTAATCCTACAGCATTTTCATATAATTTTTCACTTTTTTTTTCTCCTTGATAAAAAATATGACCTCATATGTTCACAAGGTGAGTATAAAATGTGGCTTTATCTTTGCATGCATCACAAAGGCATTGAAAACCAAATCTCCTCTGGCCACGTGAATCAACAGGAGTTGTTTATCTATTAAAAAATGCCTGTCTCGTTTAGCCAGAGGTGTTTTGCAAATTTTGTTGTTCAAATGCACCACTACCTTGCATGAAATATGGACCTTCAAAGCCAGATATAAGAACCTGGGGCTTTGGTTCTTATAAATAAAATAAATAGAAGTTCCTAACAAAACCAGTTGTACAATAATGTGAAATTACCATTATCTTACTGAGCTGGGAAATATTCGTGGCTTTACTTGGTGCACTCATTTTTTAATTTATAATGGCTATATAATGTAGGCAGACCTGAGCCTCATTTAAACTAAAGTTTGACCTTCCTGTGGTCATTTAGAAGCTGTGGGAAGGAATGGCGCCTTAATGGTGATCAGCAAGACCAAATTCACATCTGCCAGCCTCCTTTCTTACCACAGTGGCTTTGCTCTGTTTAGATTGCAGATACCTACCCTTGCTGTTATCTATTCCTTTTGATAAACTTTGAAATGAGAGGAAATGCTCTTGCATCATTTTCTGGAGTCCTGTTTCCTATTTGAGATTTGAGAAATGGCTTGTAGCACTAGGACCCTTGGGAACTTCTTTTTCTGCATGGAAACTAATCAGAATAATGAGTACCCTCTGTGCAAATTCAATATTAGTTCTATACCTAAGGTCAAGCAGAAGTTAATGACTATTTTTTAAGTACAGAAGTTAGTTATGAGACCAACATTACATTTCACACTTTTGTAATTATAAAATAAAATGCTGGAGTAATTTATGTTAAATTGATTTAAACTACAAAGCATAAATATCGTAGCATCCCAGATTAGGGTTTGAGAGAAAATGGCATCGTTGTCACTTGTGCAATAGTTCATTCACTGATTCACAAGTACCTTTATTCCATCTTGTGCTTGCTGTGCTTTTTACATACAGAGGTGCTGAACAATGCTGTAAGCGGGACTCTGTCTCTAATAATTTTTGCATTTTCTTTGTTTCTT
The DNA here is from genome assembly GCF_017590135.1 of Pyrgilauda ruficollis. NCBI lineage: Eukaryota > Metazoa > Chordata > Aves > Passeriformes > Passeridae > Pyrgilauda > Pyrgilauda ruficollis. The sequence continues at coordinate 10,289,157 of NW_024519206.1, read as the reverse complement.
TAATTAGCTGATTTACTCAGCTGATTGCACAGCTGTCTGGGCAACACCCCCCCCAGGGGTCTGCCAACTGTTTCAGAGATATGTAATGTACTCAGTGAAGGGAAATCTGTATGATAATTTGCATGTATATATGCAGAAGTAATGGGAAGGAATAAGAAAGCTCAAAGGCAATTTTTGTATTGCTAATAAAAGGAAACATGTTAAGGATGAGCTTAAAAAGCTTTTTCTTTTCAGTAATTTCTGAGAAAAGATTACTCTTTCATGGTAAATAAGGAACCAATTCTCAGTTGGAAGGTTTTGTTCCTGGGATTATTGCTCTCTTACAAGCAGCTTTTGGGGATTTCAGAGATACTCAGTGCTTGTTAGTTTTCCCCTTTGGTTTGGAAACAGAACTTGGAAAATGCAGGAACATGCATGAGGATGTGGTCTGGTCTAAAATGGTCCCCAAATCTGAGGTTTGCAAAGCATTTACTGGCTGCTCATCTTTTTTTCCATTGCTCAGCACTAGTGCTCTACATAGCCTAGAGGATCTGGCTTTTAGTTTCCCCAGTGGTGTCAGTATGAGCTATTCATTTTTTTCCACTCTGATAAATTAATAAGCATCAGCAAACATTATAACACTGTCAAACAGCTCAGAGCTGCCATAGTAACCAACCTCTCTAGAGCTCTAGGTATACCCTCCACAAAGAACAAGGGATATCACAAGTTCCGTTGTTCAAAATAACAATAAAGTTTTCAAAAATAATGAAATTAGCTTAGTTATGTGATTAAAAAATAATAAAATCGGGGGTTGTTTTTTCTTAAAAGCTTCATGCCAGCAACTTCCATTGGAAAAAAACAAACAAAACAAAACCAAGGAAAAAACCCAACCAAAAAATTCCAGAAGAGAAACAAACATTCCTCTTAAAAATTTGGAATATAAGAAGAATGCTAGAAAATGTGAGCTTCTCAGCAGCTCACAATAAATCAACTGGTGCAGGCTGCTGGCAGTTCTGGAGCCTTCTCCCCGGGGAATATTCTTGCAGATTACTGAGGTCTTGTTGGTTTCACAGCGACCAAAAAACTCCCACAACAGGCTATAACCATCCAGCAGGGATGAGGCAGTGAAAGTTTGTTGGCTTGTCAAATAAGTGAAGTCCCTGTGTTCAGAAGTAGTCTCTTTAACTCTTCCAAGGTGGGGATATGTTTCCTATCTGTAGACAGCACGTAGGTGCCTTTTACTTACTGGCTAGATAAAAGAGATTCATACATGAATTGTGATCACAGAGTACTGAAAAGACTGAAATCATACAAAGGGCAGACTAGTTTGATGTTCTCGGATGTTTGCAGGCTAAAGAACAAAACTAAATAATAAATTAATGTCTGCATTTGCAATGAAGGAGCATCTCTGAGTACATAAGCGATGTAGCCTTAGGGGTGACCGAGCTTTGTACGGCAAGCAGAGCTACCTCTGGAGGGGCTGTGGGGACAGTGAAGTCCCCATGCAGCCTGTACAGTCCCAAGTGAGCCTGGCAGTGTTTGTGCAGCTGGAATCCCCCACCAGCTGCTGCTGGGACCGTGCTGGAGGGTTTGCAGCAGGCTAAGAGAGTTTGGTCTTAGGAACAGCCTAGGGCAGTGCAGAAGCATGTCTGCTGAAGGTGGTTTATGGGCTTTTGTCCCCGAAAATATCAGGCAGTCCTGTTCCTAAAGATGGATTTCACAGCAAGCTCAAGGGCTGCAGCTAGAGCTGTGTGGCACAAGGGGTCTGGCAGCAGTGTTACCTCGAGAGGGGTCCTGTCCCCCTGCCTGCTGCATGGCTGTTCTGTTCTCAGCCAGGGCATCAAACCCAGCCAGGTTAGTGGTAATCCTCTGCCAATCCACAAATCCCAAACGCTTTATGGTAGCACAGAGGGGAACAGCCACTGCAGGGGGTGTGGGACAGCCAGCAGTGATGGGAAGCGGAACTGGAATGGCCATGTGGGTGCCACCCAGAGCCAGCTGCTTACAGATGGGCACATGTCCTTGTCTCTTGTTCAGCAGCAAAATGGTTAACTGTGATGGCAGTCCTTTCTTAAGCATTTAAATAATTAGCTTTCACAGTTAACACCCTATTAAGCCAAAGGAGGAAGTTCACACCTCTCCTGGTGTTATTGTTCCAGTCAGGCTGGCTGCAGCAGCGGAATGACGCTAGTGCCTTGGTTTGTGTTGAGAAGGTTATCTTTGCAGCCAGAAGGGGTAGAAAGAAGAAATTTCATTTATAGGAAAGGAAGAAAGCACAATAAAGCAAAGCCTCTGGGAAGATTACAACGCTGTGGGTTCCAGGAGTTGCTTTATGTGTGGATTTTTTTAAACTGTCTTTCCCACTTTCAATTGGGCAAATGATTCTGCTATATTGAACAAGACAAAGCATTAAAATGAAATAATGTGCTTGTAATATTATGTGACTTTTTAGAAATCTTACTCATCAAATGTAATTAATGCAATTAATTTCCCTTCAAGTTTGTGGCATAAAGAAGAGTGTGTCATGGAGGCACTGCTCTGTGGGTAACCTTGGCAGATGCTTCCATAGGCAGGAGAAGGTTTGTAGTGCTGCTTGTGCCTTTTGTTACCCTCACAGGATGCCAGCCTGTCTAGCTAAGGTGACCTCTTTAGCATGTGTGTTCTGCTGCTGGAAAGACAAATCCCTTCCAATGCCTTGAATCTACACTAAACTTTGTGGCACTTTGTGCTGTTAAAATCAGGGGAAGCAGGGTTGGTTGGTTCCAGTGGGAGTAATAGCTGTGTTCCCTTTCCTTGCACACCGCCATGTGATGGCTGATTCTGCTGTAGTAGCAGGTACAAAATTATTTCTTTTGGTTTCTTATTTCTTGATTATTTTTTCCTGATGATTTAATGATCTGAAATGGAATTACTAAAGGACAAACCTCTCCCCCACCAGAGTTCTCTGTCCTAACGTAAGTTTACAGAAGAATCTACTAGCAAAATCTCAGCTCTGCTCTGTGGGGCCACAAGGAACTCAGATCAGATGATGGCCTTTGTGATCCTTAAGTGACCATAAAATATCAAAATCCTGAATTCCCCAGACTAATTTGCAAATGGATATATTTGAACTGCACATTAGCAAGCTAATGCTCATTTGACTTTTTTTTTGTATATTTGTATCAGGGAGCAAAGCTGGATGTATGGTGGTGGAGAAGGAAATATTTGGCTCAGCTCCAAAGTTCACAACTTTTTTTGTATTACAATTCCAGAATCAGCATTTGCCTGGGAAATACTTTCCCATCCCACCCTAAGCTTCCGCTTGCTTTTCCTATGGTTGAATTTGCAATGTCAATTTTTTTTTTTAATCAAAAAATAAATGGCCAGCTAACAGTAACTAGGAAATTATCCTTGAATTCTTATATTTTGTGACAGAACTTGTAAGAACAATAACCCATGAGAGCAGTGCCTGGGCCAATTCAAGGAACGTCTATGGGTTGTTATGGGGTTAGGAGGCATACTGTGTCCAAAAATACTGCAATAAATTTCTTACATGTACGAGATGGCCCCCAGTAACATAAATTTCTGAAGACACCAGAATATTTTAAGAAGTATGTGGGTTTTCTCTGTTTTAGACAAAACACATAGTAACCTTTTCCTACAGAAACCAAGAAAAATTAGGGGTTGTTGCTTGTCTGTGTGGCCACTTCAGCCTTCAGGGGACTGTATTCTTGTGATGGGGAAAATGTATGAGATGGTGTGATTCCTTGAGTGTTGCTCCCTGGGTGAAGTTAAATGATTTAGTTGTGGCTGGTCCTTGTGGCTTTGGATAAGAGGCAAGGAGGACAAAAAAATCAAGTTTGTGATGGAAATTTCATGAAAAAAAGGTCAAATGCTCCTTCTCTCCCAAGAGAGCTGCAAGAACGTCAGTGTGAGGTCTGTTGTTTTTTTTTTTTTTTCTTTAAGAAAATATTTACTGCTTCTTTTCTACATTCCTTACACAGTCTAAACAACATTGAAGCCAAGGAGAGCTGGGTCTGGATCATGAACTTATTCAGGTTTTTTAGAGTTGAGTTGTGAAATTGCTGATATAAAAACTTTTTCTTTATTTTTATTCTTTTAAGCCATTCACTTAGAGTGCACTTAAACTGAGGCAATTTTCTCATCATCTTTAGAATTGCTCATGTTAAAATCATTCAACACTCAAGGATAGCTCTATTCATTGGGGGTTGTGGACTCGCACCCTCTTTCTGTTCCCCTTTGTGCCAGGTAAGAGATCTTGCTGCCCTCAGTTCTGGGTGTTTGCTGTTTGTCACTGTCTCCCTGGCCAGACACCATCCTCTCACCTGCCTGCCCAGCCAGGTCAGCCAGAGGTGCTGCTCCCTGAATGTCTGCCTGTTCACTTTGGTTGAAGATGCTCTGGGGTGTTTGCCCTGGCATTGGGCAGGGAAGGGGACACTTGTAATTGAGGCCTGTGACAAGAAGCCAGTTGGCAGGCACTAACCTTTTCCCCTGGCACAGCTGTTTGTGGAGCGCCCATCTGCTCAGGACTGTGGAAAAGCTGGCTGGATCAATGTAAATCACTTAAACCTCGACTCATGGCCCTGTTACCAGCAAGGTGCCACTCCTCTAAATGCCATGATTAATAGCCAGAGTCTGGGGAGGTATTTTGCCCATGAGAGCCTACAGCAAACTGATTATAGAAGAAATCAGAAAATTGAAAGGAGAATTGGGGAAATGTTCTGCTAACGCAGACTTAACAATTTGAGAAATTGCTCAAACAACCGATTTTTAGCATTCGTTAATGCCTTCCGGCATTGCAGCATTCCTGTCTCAGGCAGGTTGTTCTGCAGGGGTCAACAAATCAATGTCCTGAATGCTCTGTTTCTCCCACAGTGGCAGTGGGTAGAACAGGGTCATGCATGTGTGGGACTGTGCAAGAGTCTGAGGCAGCTCTTGGGGAGGAAGGCTGGGAGATGGGTTACGCAGGAAGGTACTGCACAGACCCCCCAGCATGGCTGGATAAAGTAGGTTGCCTTTAGAAACCCTGCCCTGCACCAGAAAAGCAGGGTCACACATGGCTGCTCAGGCCATCCCTCTCATTACTGGCTCATTATGTTGTTCCTTTTCCAGGCTGGGGCAGAGACATGCCACAGTATCCCAAGAGTGTTCTGGTTTTGCCTAGATTTAAATATGCTGGGATCTGATGCCCATTGTACATGCTGTCTGTTGCAGCTACAGTCTGACCCTGTGTTCTCAGTATTCACCTTGCATTTCAGAGGTTTGCTGGTAAAGTGATGCCTGCAAACCCAATGGTGAAGATTTATGTCAGAAATGTGATAATGGATTTAAAAAGATCCTGTAATGGAATAAATTGTATTGACAGAATGACTTATTTCCCCTTTTATAATTACATTTTTATTATCTTTTTTTTTTTGATAGCATAACTGTGGGGGAAGAAACAAAATTATATCCTATATGGCATAGCAATATCAGCAGAAATCCTGCCATAAGAAAAAATAAATCCCTACAATTTATTTTAGAGGTCAAGAACAGTCCAAAGTTACTTTTCTTTTAAGTTGCTAGATGCTGCCTAAATGTTAGGCTGCTTTTTGTCTGCAGCAGACCCAGAGCACCCATGCAGACACAGCAAGCTGGACCTCATGGCTCACATTCAGTGTATGAGCTTGGCCATGATAACCTGGTTATGTCTGGAGATTCAGGCTGAGGGCTGAGGATTGCATAGTGAGGATGCGTGGGGAAGGTGGTACTGCTGCCTGCCAGCCCTTCTCCTGCTCCCTTTGCTCATCAGTCAAATCCTGGGCTGCCTCAGCTCACAGATGTAATTTTAAGGCAACACAGGACTGGTGATCCTTGTCTGAACACACTGTGCTCTGGGCTGTGGCTGTTCAGATGCAGCCTGATGAGCAGCTCAGGTACACAGGGGTGAAGGAGAGAGGAGGTGGGCAGGAGGGACCGCACCAGCTCTGCCCTCCCACCCATCCATCAAAGCCATGAGGTGTTTTTCAGGAAATAGATGTGACAGCTCTGCTGCTTCAAGGACACTTCTGGTGTCACAAATTCTGTGGCTAAACCAGGAAATCACTCCATATATACTCAAGATGAAAGATATTTGAGTGTGGTTCTTCTAAGCTGATGAGTACAGTATAAGGTGAAGTCACTTTGCGTGTGTTTTGTTGGGTCTGACTCTCCCAACCTGTCACATTTCAGAACATCTGAGGGCTCAATGTCCCACCAAAATACAGCAGGTGGCTGTGCTGACTGAAAGGGTAGCTTGGGGTATAGGTAGTAAAACTGCCTATAGATGAAGCTGTTTGCAATACAGAAATCTGAGGTGTTCTTACACAAGAGGTTCCTTGTTTCTTTAGCTGGATAAACTCCTAGCTCTGGTTTTGACCATTCAGGGGATTGAACAAGTTTGATACAAAACTTTAAAGTCTAGCAAAACTTGCTGTTTTTAAGTGATTTAAGTCGTGTTAATTGGGTGAGGTTGCTGCTTTCTTCTATTGTGCTAGTAGCAAAGAATTTTTGATAAAACATCTCCTGCTACCATTTATTTCTGGAGATGATTTTCATGGCTAGTGGTGATGTTTGTTTGTGAAGATTGACATCATTTTGCTTACAAAGAATTTTCCAAGTGTGAGATGAGGGATAAATGTGCTTATTTTGTTTAGTCTGACCTGACCTTATGTAATATAATGGAAGAAGAGGGAGACCTTATTTTTTTTTTTATTGCTTAGGAGTCATGATATCTTGTTACAATGTATGGAAAAGTGGAGTTCCTTAAATGTCTCTGTTTTGTCAGGACTAACAGTAGCGTGACTATAACTATTTACTAGTGGATTTTACTGCATGAGGGAAAATAAAGTATGTTGTATTTAGCATTTTTCCAAACCCAGTAAGGTGTACCTTATAGGATCTGTCCAAAACCACTCCAGGAGTTAACTAGAATGCTGAAGTTTAAACATTCCTTGAATGGTCATCCTATTTGATCTCAAGTGATCCATGCCACTTTCCTGCTTTTTGTGATTTAAACCTGCCTGCTTCCAATATATTCCTCTTTCTTATTTTTAGCAATTAATCAGAATGAAGAAAGCAACAGTCAAGAAGTACGAGGAGTAGAAGATCTCAAGGATACCTCTGATGCACAGGTACATGTGTAAGATTATTGGAGTCTTGGGAATGTTTCCGGATCTACAAGCTGAAGAACTGCTTTCAATAGCTCTGGGAAATGGTTTTTTTTCGATGTTCTGTGCAGGGAGCATGTAGGAGGGAGCAAGTCTGCTTGATCCCATCTTATGTGACTATTTAGAATAAGATTGATGATTATTCTGGGAATTAATCCCGTGATGTTGCAATTGGACAGCATTCTTCAGCTATCTTTCTGCTCCTTTTAGATAATGCACATAGCACATACCAGCTGTGAAAGTAAAATGAGATGTGTTTTAGGAGGCAAGGGCATGCGACATTTTGATTGAATTTTAATCACTGTAAGTAGACATGCAATGAAATAGGGATACTTATTAGTCACTCAAGTGCAAGAAACAACCTTCTTCTTTTTTTTCCTAACTGCCCTCATTTACAACCAAAGCACTCTTCTGGATATTGCTCAGAAGAAACTAAACTGCCTTTTAGAGTATTTTATTGTGGGATTGCTTACCCTTTTTAATTCTGTGAATCTTTTTAGATTAATCTGCAATTCATTCAATCATTCCATTCATGCGTTCAAGCTGTGCAAGTGTAACTGTATTGCTCATTGTACTGGTACTGATTATTGCTTTTAATTTAAAATTGATTTTTCCCAGTCTTGACTGGTTTTTTCTCCTTCTGTTTCTCTTGCAAATGTTATGTTCCCCACCAGTTGCCACCTTTTCTCCTTTCTCTATATGCAGCTTGCAGTTCCTGCCTCTGATTTATCTCCCTAACATCTTGCCAAACTGAAAAGTCATGTGCAAGAAAGACAGGATTTATGCTGATGTCTGTGAGCAAGCCTAGCTGAAAGGGTACAAGCCATGTAGCCAAGAGTGCATTACAGAGAAATAGGAAGGGCCCAGAGGGAAACACTGACCTCACTGCACAAAAAATTTAGATTTCTGTTTTTTCATTGGATTTTTTGGGGGGGAGGCAGGAGGGGAAGGATTTAATATATTCTTAGTTGCTGTAGTTATTGCAATTTTTTAAAAATGTTTGTTCCCATTTATGACATAGACAATGCACATACAAAGGTCCTATGTAGCCAGCTAATAAGATTTCCCTGAAATAATTATAAAATCCCATAAAAATTTATTATTGGGGTATTGATTCACCCAGATTTTAACTGACTGGAAATCAGCCTCTAAAATTTGAAATAATATGAAGCACATTTAAAATTGTACAATTATTAAATGAGCAGTTAACAAAAGCGTTCATGTGCTCTGCTGGGAGGAGAGCAGGAGTGTTATCAAAGCAGGGCTTGCTCCAGTTTGTTAGCACCATAAAAATGACATCCAGTGAAGGCCAAATACAGTTTGTTTTAAGGAGTGAATGTTTTTTTTTTCACTTTAGTGGGACTGTGCATATGACTGGAGCAAAGCAAGGCATCCTGTCTTTTGAGGCAGTGGCACATGGTTTTAAGTTTTCAGGTTGATTAAATGTGAAGCCAGTAATAATTATATTTTTTCACCAGCTACAGAAAGAGAGAGGTATGTGATGAAAGAAAACCAAACCACCACCAACCTTCTGTTAATAGAATTGAAGGGTGTGGTGCCTGCTCTAAACACTGCTCTGTGGGAGAGAAGCTTGATTTACACTTGAGTTAGTAGACAAAACTGGTAGTATGGAAAAAAATTGGCAAGGGGATTTTCAAAAGCAAACATGCTGTAAACAATGTAAATTATGTAAATAAATGATCCCATCTTGTCTTCCTAGGGATGTGTTAATTCACCTCTGTGTCATTGCTAGATGCTCATTTATGACCTATGCAGAGGGAATATTTTCCAATGGATATGCTGAAAGAAAAAGTATGTCGTCAGCATCTTCCTTTTTCCACCCTCAGTGGGTGGACTAATTAGTGACTAATTTGCTTTCATTTCCATTAAACTTTTAAATATTTCATTTCAAATGTTACATAAACACATTTAATTATAGTAATTTTGAGCCATGAATGGTAGTAAAGCTTTACTATAAGGTACATTCTTTTATCATTCATTAAGGTAAAGCCAGTTAAACTATGAAAATTTTTGATTTTCACCTTCACTTGTTAGTAATTGATCTGTTTTGGTCTACACAAATTAGAGGTCTAAGCACCAACAAAGGTTTTGGAGGATGTGTTCCTGCACAAAATGAAAATCAAAATTGTGCTTTGCAAGTAGGGTGAGTTGCCTTTTGTCTAACAGCTTCCAAAGTATTGCCTGAACATTAAATTTGTATTGAGAAGTGAAAATGACCAGTAATTGGAGACTGTCAACATTTTCCTAACCAGGTTTTAGAAACTGTCATCAATTAATTATTTAATTGACCTGGATGTTTTCTTACAAATATTTAACAGAAGGATTTGTAGTGAAAAGTCAGTATAAGTGAGGAAATCAGAACTAAAAGTAAAGGATTCATAGATTTTTTTCTTAATTATAAAAAATCAGGTTTAGTCTTTTGTGTTTCAAATGCATTCTTTACTCCCAGAGCTAAACATATGCGATTAATTTAATATTACCTTAACCCTCCCAGAAATTTTTTATCCTCTGGAGACCTAATTAAATAAGATTTTTTTTCATGTTCTCTGCATCTCTTTAAATTAAAGAACTGTGACAGGAGGAGGGGACATGTTAAAATGTAGTATTTCTACTTGGTGGTTATTGTAGGTCATGGACTACCTTATCTGGACACAAGTCCTGGTTCCAGCCAGGACAGGGTTAGTTTTTGCAATAGCCAGGACCCAGAGGTTATTCTATACCACCTCACGTCACTGGTGGGGGCAGGAGAAGGAACTCTCTTCCAGGCTGGGTTATTGTGGAGGAGGGATTGGTTGGGTACTGTCTGTTGGCGAGGGGTTTCCATGTGAATCATTCCTTATTTGTACCCTATATGTCATTATTATCGTTGCCCTTACTGTTTGTTTTCTTATCTAATTGCTGTTTTCAGTAAATTGTTCTTGTCTCAACCTATGATCTTTACCTTTTGTGACTCCAATTCTCCTCTTCAGCTACTCAAAGGAGGTGGGGGAGGAGAAGGGTGAGGGAGCAAGTGGCTCCTCATTTATTCTTAGTGGAAGCACTGAACTGGGAAGTGCCATTCCTGAACCAGGACAGCACAACAGGAAGGTGCAAAAAGTGCCTCCATAGTACTAAGAGCCCAGATCCAGAGACAGCCAAAATCTTTATCATCCCAAAATCCTAGTAGGTGATAACACTTTGGAGTTGTCCTTAGCCTACATGACACTGATGTAATGAAGAACATTACACATTACTCTGCTAGAAGCATCCTGCAGCCATGAAATAAGCAGGCTTGATGTAGTTGATATTCCCAAGCACTCAAAGTGTTGGAAGTGCAGACGTCAGGCCTTCCAAGTCTTAGGTTCCCTGTGCAAATTACTGGAGATAAATGAGAATATTAGGAAACAACTGATCTGACCATTTTTAAGTGTCTACGGTAGAGTAAAAAAAAAGTCTCTTCCTAAATACTCCTTTTTCTCTATTGATTAAACAACTCTGGACAACTACTTCACTATATTCTTCCACATTTGATAAAATCAGTCTTGTTGCTGATCTGCAGGGGATAAGAGTGTGTCAGAACTGGTTTATAAACCAATGTCTTCAATTTAGAAGATAAGGCACTGAACTCATGGACTATGTAAGGAATTTGAGATTAGGCAATGTAATTCCTTAAATTCTCAGTAGATTTCTGACCTTCAAACCAGTGAGTAGGCTCATGTAGGGAAGCTGTGTTCCTCAGGATGCTGGGCTCAGGAGGAGCACAGGACATTCAAGGGACAGGCTGTATCTCAAATCCTTTATTCATCAGAGCAGAAGTGTCTGGTGCAGACTTGTGAGGAGATGTCTTCATCCTGACTGGAAGAATGTAGGCATGTACAAATTTCTTTCAATAAGTTGAGTAAGGATGACTCTGGATTTGGTTGTGGAGCCCATTTTTTTTCCATCAGACTTCAAGAACTTATTCATAAAGTAGATTTGTTTTCTTCTTCAGCTGAAGAAATCTTAACCCTCACTTGTTGGTTGGAGAAACCACCAAGCTGTAGGATGATTTGGGTGGGCACTCTCACACCTTCGTCTGTCACAGACAGGAATTGCTCAAGGCCAAAGGATTGAACCCTGCAGGGTTAGCAAGTCAAGGTATCCCCAGTTTTTGGGCCTGACTCACAAGATGTGTTGTGAAATCTGGAATAGATAGTAATTAATGTAAACTCAAGATGAACAGTAGAAAGAAAACTGTGAAGGAAGTTCACCAGAAAAATGTTTATTTGCAGATTGCCTTTGAAGTCATATAGCCATATCGTAGGTATGCCACATGATGGGCCCTCCCAAGGCATCTGCTGCTCCCATCAGGAAACATCTGCGCTAATAAAAGCTGTGTGGTATCGTTGCCCCAGGTCTCAGTTATGCAGAGTCTATATCCATAGCCAAATCATGGACAGTGATATCAGCCACTGACTTTGCAAGTAGTTCAGCCCATATCAGCTAACTTTGCAATGAGTCTCTACTGTGCCTGTGTGCAAGCATGAATCCATCTTTTCATATATATCTGGCATTTTTAGAAAACAACCATTTTGACAAAACACTGTCAGCATAGCTTGAATAACAGATTTATTAAAAAAAAAAAAAAAAAAAAAAAAAAAAAAGATTTAGTTCTAACATAGCTTTTAAAGAAAAAAAAAATCGTTCTAACATAGCTTCTAAAGCAAATATAATTTCCTTCCCTAAACAAAATCTAGATATACAGATTTGTTATTTATGGAATAAATAAATGTGGCACAACTGTCTTTTAACTCCTGAGTCTTGCATATGTGAAAAATGGTCAGAGTGGGAGCAGAGGGAGTTGTAGACTGTTATTTTTAGGAGTGCCTTGTGTTGTACTTCATTCTTTTTCCAGGGCTGTTCCTGGCTAACTTTCCCATGAGTTTTTAACCTCTTGCTCTTGTTCTCTTATGTAACAGGAAACAGGCTGACAGGAACAAATAAAACACAGCATATCTGATAGTTGCACTCAGAGGAGAGGTTGATTTAGTTAGCCCTGCCTTCTCTCCTCCAGAGCAGATGCATTTGGAGATTCAGATGTGCTTCTGTTCCTCTCCAGTTGTTTCCCGGGAAGCAGTGACTTGTTTGTGCTCAGCAAGTGGCACCGAAGTACCGCAAATATGAGAAAACAAATGCATTTCTTTTAAGGTTGAAATCTGTGGTGGTGTCATGTCCTGGGATTGTGGATTTAAGTATCTGTTTGCTCTTTCTCCCACCCTTAAGGCAGGAGTTTTATGCAAGCTTCAGGGAAGAGATGACATCGGACGGATTGAGCTGGTCCAAAAGCTGGCGAGAGAGAACTGCCAGTTTTTGCAGGCGGATAGAAAAGCACTGGAGAAGGCAGAACAAGTAAGACATTTCTTATTTGGGTTTTTTGTTTCTTTCGGGTAGGGGAGGAAGATTTAGGTCACAAAACTGAAATAGCAAAGCTGATGGTCAGAATCCAGGGCACACATTAGTCATGGAGCTGTAGCTGCTCTCCTCTGGCATTTACATTTCTCTAAAGTGCGTTCAGGTCAATAATTGTCAACACACTTAAATTATTATGTTGTCATTAACTGTCAGATGCTGTTATTAATATCTTATATTAGGATACAGCAGATGATTTCAGGATGCTTTTTACCAAATTGTTGGGTTTTACGGAGTATTTAAATAATGTATAAGGCATATGAATGCTTCAAGTACTCTAAATTATCTTAAAATTACTGTAGATATATTTGGATGCAAGTATTGGCTGAAACTTTTCAGCATGAATTAAAAAGAATGGTCTGGATAGGGAGTTCAGCAGTATGTGTTTTTTTCTTTTAAATTGTGTTTTCAGTCACAAGTTACACTGAAGAAAGCAGCATTCTGTTTATTGCTTCTGAAAGCACTTATTCAAATGTTAATAACTGGACTGAAAATTCACAGAAACTTGACTGCTTTGCTTATAGCACGTCTCCTAATTTTGTTCTCCTAGTAAAGATTTCTATTCTGATTGCATATTCATCTGAAGGTGCAGAGGATAATAACTGCAAGAAACAACAAAAAACCCACCTAGTCTTCATGTCTCTTGTCATTATGTCTATGCAATTTATTCCATTTTCTGCTCACTGGACAGTAGAAAAAAGACTTGTACTTTAGAAAAGAAATACTTTTCAGCTCATCTGCAAGTTCATTCCTACTGAAATAAGGCTGTACACAGGAAAAGAGGATGATGAAGTATTATTTCAGAGCTTCATGCTGTTCTGTTCAGCAGCATGGAGGGTCTGGTCTGGTGTAGTGTTATTGTATCAGTAAGTGTGCAGAAGAGAGGAGGGCAATTAGCAAAGGCTAATTACCCAAGATTAAATTGTTTCTCAGCTGACCCTCTAGCATTGGATGTCTGGGAGAATTTCTATATATCTTTAAACTGTATCCACAAAGCACAATTAAAAGTTGAGGTGCTCAAGCAAAGAAGATTTTAAACCGGGGCAGATTTCTATTGTGTTTCAGGATTTAGAAACAAGACTACAGATATGTGGGCATAGATGAGAGGGGGATGTTGGGACTGTTACTCAAAAAATTCAGTGGATATTTTTGCTGCTACTCTGGTCATTGCAAAGGGTGCTGTGGAGTCAGCTGCAGCTCTGTAGCTGCACAGATTACAGTACAGTTCCAAAAATGGAAAGGAAAGCAGCACTCAGCTTTTCTTCTCCTTTTGAAAAGTATGGTACTTAGGAGTTGCTGCTATTTAGGAGATGAGTGACTTCAGTTTAGCAGGAGCTCAAGCAATTTGCTCATACCTGTCCTGAGCAGTATAACACAGCAATTACTGCTCTCAGACAAGGATATGCCTTTAGACCTTTAGGACACACTTTTAGAGGTGCCAGCAAAGAGAAATGTTGCCTGAGAGACTGCAGAAGCCCAGGTCATTCCTCATGTGCCCTTTCTTTCTTGGTGGGGAATGTCCTACAGCTAGTGTTGGCAATAATAAATCATGGTGTGCTTCTTCCCCCTGTTCTGCATTCTGCTGGTTGTTGTAGGGTGGATCCAGGCAGCCCATGCCCAGATATAAGAGAGACCTAAAGTCCTCGTTGTGGGTGTGTCTGGTAAGCCCCCAGGTACACTACTGACTTCATTAGGAATAGTCACCAAGAAGGCACCCTAAACATGGGCGAGGTTTGTCGTAGCTTCTCAGTTTAGCTGACTCAGGTAACTTTCACTGGAAAAAATGCACACATTGCCATGGCAGGGCAATGGGTTGCATATGTTCAGGAAGCCATGAGCTTCCATCCCTTCCTCTCCCTCCCTTCCTCCCGTGTGCTCTGAGAGCTGATCCAGTGCACGTGCAGGTGACAGGATTTGACTGGCTGGGCAGGGTTCACTGCTCCAGGCAGATATCCCCACTCTTCTCCAAGGAGAAAAGCAGCAGGCTGAAAATTGTAGTGAATACTGCTTGGATCCAGGATTTCAGCCCTTCCCATCTCGTCCTGCTGCTACAAAAGTGATGGCAGATTCATTGGCATTGGCTTACTCTCCAGTCCCTTGGGCTCACTGCAAATGTTCGAGGAACAGCATGTTCAGGGCGTGGTATCCTTATTATGTGTAACATGCCCATCTTTCTTTTTGTTTTTATTTTTAAAAGCATGGCTTATTTGAAACTGCGTTCTTTGTAACACAGGGTGATGGGCACCCAGTGCAGGAGTAAAATAGAGATGCTCTGTACATTTTCCACAGGACCCTCATTTCTCAGCAAGTATCCCAGCACTAAAGCTTTTACCAGCTTTCCCTCCTGGGGAGCTCAAACTTGGCTTTCTTGGATGATCTGCCTTCCTCAAAGGAATGGCATGCAGTCTGTAAATGAGAGGCCTGAACACCCTGCCAGGCTGTTCTCCCTGCCCTTGGAGAGCCTGCTATACAGGCTGGTTCCCTGGCAGCCCAGCTCAAAGCAGAAATGCTGCTGGCTTGCAGGGCTCTGTGTTTATCAGCCTGGGCCAGTGTCACTGTTAAAAGCTAAAAGGGGCTTTATAACCTGCCTGGAAGTTAAGCAAAAATAGCCAGTGGGAAATTTTGCCTGAAACAGAGTTCTCTAGTTTGTTCTCCTCTAGGAAGATGAA
Organism: Pyrgilauda ruficollis; assembly: GCF_017590135.1. NCBI lineage: Eukaryota > Metazoa > Chordata > Aves > Passeriformes > Passeridae > Pyrgilauda > Pyrgilauda ruficollis. The sequence goes on along the minus strand of NW_024519206.1, from coordinate 10,273,874 downwards.
AAAAAACCAAAATCCCAACTTGGAGTTAGAATTGTGCATATGCATACTTCCTCTCTACATGTACTGTGTCCCAGGCATGTGATGGGAAATGGAGTTGTGGTTCTGGTGTTATACCCACCGTGCTTCTAAAGCAGGTCTCTCCAGATAAGTACAGCCTCACATGAGATTCCAGCATTAACAGCAAGTATAAATGTATTATAATTGAGCTCCGATGATTCCTGTGCTTTCCTATAAAGAAGAAAGGTTCTCAGCCTAATTGAAGAATTTGGTACTGATTTGGTAGCCTGATAACTCTTTCCTATACAGTGAGTGAGGTGTGCAATGTGATAGGGAGCGAGACTGATTGATTATGAGGACTGGTAAACTCTCCTGTCATTCAAATAAATAGTCACCATCCTCATCTGAGTTTGGGTATGGAAGTTAATGACTCACTTAAAGAAGATAGATGACACATGGATGCACAAGAGGTTTTTTGGCAGATAAAGTTCCTAAAGGTGTTCTTTGAGGAGAGGTGTTGGGTGTTTGTGGTCCATAAGGAACAGGTGAAGCGTGGACTGGTTTGGGTTAGTTCAGGAGATGAAATATAATTATTTTTTCTCAGAAAAAGCAGATGGTCAGGAAGAGGGAATGTAAGTGACAGCTGGCTGGCTCACTGGAAGAAAGCTTGGTTTGGAACTAGTTGGGTGGGAGAAGGGATTCCTTTAGTCTGGCTGTATTCTGGAGGGTGTAAAATTGGGGTATATATATCTATATCTGTAAGATACAGATGATTTGTACAAAATCAGAAAGTCCATACTGCTTTTTTTTTTAGTTTTCTGGTATGCTATCATTTTGCATTTATGGTCTAAATGAAAAAAAAGAGCTTTGAATAACTGTATTAATTTAAAAAGTTCTGTGCTCAGTTTCTGTTATATGTGAGCCGCTAAATTGATGTTGACACTGGAAGCTGACAGTGACCAGGTTAGATTGGTATATTGGAACTGGTGTTCCTTGGTAGCACACAGTGCCAACTTCTTCTCTGGTAAATATAGCATTTGAAAAGCGCTCTAACCATAATGGTGCTCACAGACTTGTAGGGAAAAACAAAAACTAATGGTGATTTTTTCCCCACTCCCTCTTCCTAATGAGTTAGAATAAAGTACTTAATGAAGGCACTGAACCTACCGTATGTGTTAGGCTCCCTAAAACTTCAGCTTTGCAAATGAGTAGAAAGTAAATAGAACTAAATAAGCTTCTAAATAGGCAGATAAGCTTCTTCTCTGTGCTTTTGCATTCCTACAATGCATTGATAAATAAATAAAACAAAATTATTGTCTAAAACACACAGAAATTATTTTAATATCAAATGTGGGGTAGCGTAAAAAAAACTATGCAAGCTTGCAGTTCTAATTTTATCATTACATGCAAATCATACTCATAAGCCTAGGGAAATGCGAAACTGGATATCTGTATTTTTATATAATTTAAATATTTCATTTCCTTTAAAAAATTGCTTTGACAGAAAATAGATGAAAAATCTGTATTGAAATATTCAGCTATAGAGCAAGCCAGCTTTTTGGACAGGTTTGCTTATTATTAGCATTAATTATACTATAGAAAGCAAGCTGTGTGTGTAAAGTCACTTGAAGTCATTTATCATGGCTTTTTTTCCCCTCCAGCATACATTTGGGATGCATTCAAGGCATATTTGCACTAAACCATAGTTTTTGAAATTCCTTTTAGTCAACTATAACTCGAATAATGCCTTTGTAATAGATGTGAAAATGTGTTGTACAGTATTTCCAGTTATTATATGAATAAAGTGTTGCATTCATTAAGAAAATCATGGCTTATAGTGTCATTGTTTAAGTAAAATTGTAAAAGGGCTTTTCACCTCAGCAAATGGAGAGAATATTCTTTAGATTATAGTATCATTTTCATAGTCAGATCAACTGAATAAGATGTTCACAAACTGACAGTAATGTTCCAAGGAAGTTCTTACAGTACTTTGCTGCATCAGGAGAAAGGGGAACACTTCCTAAATCCACCCTGTAATCTCTTTACAGATTAATCTATATATTAGTTAGAATTACCTGCTGTTTAAAAGAATATAAGTATTACAGCTTGGGTGTATTGATTCTGTGGCTTAATTCAAGATGAAAGAGATATTTTATATGAGGCAGGTATGTTTTCAGAAGGACAGTTCTGTTAATTTGCTGGGTACTAACTTTTGTAATCAGTGGTCTCATTAGAAAGACGATTTGCTCCTTGAAGCAGGTTAGTGGTTGAGCTGAAGCTGTTAAAAGGCTTACAGCAGAAGATTAATGATTTAGAGCCTTGGGTTGTATAGATTACTCATGACTGAGGAATTTCATAAGGAAATTCCAGCCATGACACACTGGGGGTATTTTTAGGGTGCCCAGCTGGACGCCTGTAAGGAGACAAGAAAGAATGTCAGGACATGTCCAGAGCTGCACTTTTGGTTAGCTTGACAAAGCTGTGGCATTGGGCTGATGTACACTTGGATTGATGGTCAGTAACCAGGGATGGAAAAATAGTATTTAAAACACTGACATCAAGTCATGTCTGAATACAGTCAGTGACTGAAATCTGTGCATTACTTTCTAAAAACATCATCACTTTTGTTGTATCTGCTCTGTTTGGGACAGATCTATTGGGTAGCTTGTAGGTTTACTGCTTTTGACTCTTGGCAGCTGCTCTGCATCTCTTGCAGAGCTGTGGGTCAAGTGGCCATAACAACTATAACACAGCTTGGCAAAAAACTTCCATGGCTTGAATGGCTATGGGGCCGTATAGATGCCTAAAGTCATCTAAACAGAATGGACTTGGCATGTCAGTACAGGAGTTTGCTGTTTCTCTTTATACCTCTTGGACCTGCCAGCACTAGCAGAGAGAGCTGTACCAGGGTAAGATGATAGTTGGCAATTCTGATTTAGTCTTCAATTACAAGCCAAGAAAAAATGAATCTATCAATGAGATTGTCAGTATATACCTCCTTGTTGAGCAAGAATAAGTAATTAGGAATTAGGTACATGTTTGCTGTGGAGGTAACTTGAAGTTCAAGTCTCTGGTCTGAATCAGGGGAAACAGGGAGTGGAATCTAATTCTGTCATGTTCTGGAGAGAATGCCCTATTCCAGATGCTCAATTTTTCGTCTGCTGGAATGAATGCATAGCCCCAGGTAATCACCTTTTTTTTCATAAGCCAACCTCTTTATCTTTGGAGAAGAAAAGGTTTCTGCAGGTTCTAGGCTTTTTTTTCCTTTCTTTTTTTTTTTTTTTTTTTTTTCCTTTTTTTTTTTTTTTTTTTTTTTGGGAAAAAAAAAGTTTTTTCGGGTTTTTGGTTTTTTTTTTTTTTTTTTTTTTTTTTTTTTTTTTTTCCTTTCTTCTTTTTTTTCTTCTTTTTTTTTCCCCCAGTATGGAATGGTCACCTTTTTGAAAAGGCATCTTTTTGAAATGGAAGACGTTTGCCAGAGATAAGGATCCTCCTGTTCAGATGTAGGACTGGGATCATCTGCATGCTTGTTTCAATCTTTTGCAGCACTTTAAAAATAATTATAGAATTATTTTTATTTGCTACGTACTTTTAAGAGGACATCCCATTCCTTTTGTTGAGTCAATTTAATGTGGGCAAAGTTTTGGGAGGAGAATATCCTCATGCCAGGAGTGCAAAAGAGTGGTTAAATTATATGATCCTTCTCCTTATAAAAAAACCACTTGAGTCATGCTTGTGGTCCCATGTGAGCATAGTGTGTATATATATATATATATATATAGTACACATTGAATAGAAGCCTCGCTATTTTCCTTTAAGTCAAGTTACATATTCCCACAATACTTTCTTTCCTCCAGATGCTCATCCTAGTGTTTAAAAGAAAAGAAAGCCTACTTTTCTCCTCTTTGATTTATTCTGTAACATTATACTACTTTGTATAGGAGGAAATTCCACATACACATTTTGCATGCTGGGCTTTCTTTAGAGTGGAATGGTGACTCATTCTTGTGGAACAATGATTTAGGTCCTGAGCTGAAAGGGGTAAAAAGGGCACATGATATTTAGCAGACTAAAACCTGGGAGACAGAAATTTAAATTCTTATTTTTGACTCTGTTGTTGTTTAATAAATTACCTTCTTCAAATCTCATCACTTTTCTGCACCTTTGTTTACCCAGGTATAAAATGAGGTCTTAAACATGTGGGACCTTGAAGGGTGCCATAAAACTTGCAGTGGTTAATGAATGTTGAGGAATTGCTTTGGGATCCTTGAGACTTGGTTCAGGAATCCCAAGGAAGCTGGAAGTGGGTTGAAATGTTGATGACCAGGGAGAGCTTTTTTGAAAATCCTGAGCATAGCTGAGGTGAGGCCAAACATTTGCAGTCCCTACGCAGCCTCTGGGTCCTCGGGCATCGCTTCAGGGGCTGTGCTGCCCCGGACACTTGTCCCCAGCCCTGGGCTGGCCCAGCTAGTGCTGCTTTTTGAAGTGACACAGGGAATAATGAAGCTGAAAAATACAATGAATACACCTTCCTTTTGGGGTTATTTTCCAACTGGATTCGTTCCCCTCACGTTACGGGGACATGGATATGGGGTGAGAATGAGATATGGTGTGAGGGCTACTCTGCTGCTCCTGGTGAAACACAGCCATCCTCCTTAATTGCCCAAAGCCTTGTGACTTACCCAACCCAGAAACTGGACAGGGTCGAATGAAATGTCCTAGCAATTTTTTTGGTTGGCAGTATTTTAACCTAGATGCTGTGTTTCACCAAGTGGCTTCATGAAGGTACACACGCACACAGAAGGGGATGAGTGATGAATGGAGGTCAACATTCAGGGGCAGGGAGAGGACAAGTGTTGTTTCTCATGGGCAGCAGGACTACACAGTTCTGGTGGTATCAAGACTGAAAGCATGGCTCCTTGCCTTTGCTCCATTTACTCACATGAAGAAGTAGAGAAACTCTGAGAGCTGCAATCTGCAGGTTGTCACTGTCCCCTGCTTCTTTGTTTCTCTCCAGATTTTGAACCACTAACCTGCTTGTGTTTCTAGACTATCCAAAGGCTTACACAGAATTAATCTTATCATGTTCTCCCTTTGGAGAAGTAGAAATTACCTGTTTATTAGTTCAAAGCATCTGCTGTTTTGTTTTCTGACATCAAATTGTCCCTCTCTCCATGTGATAAATACATTTGATGATATTCTGAATGTTCTTTTCTCCATTTTTCTGATTTATGACATCAATAAATTCCCAGTTATGCTGATAATACAGTGGATGTATCCTGCCATCTACTTCTGTACAGTTACTACTACCCTTTTTCTGGGAACTCCAAATAACAAAGGTATCTGGATCTCTCTGTTAAGTTAGGGAATTTGTTACCTAAATTCAAGAAGATAAAAAAGAAAAGTTGATAATGCTTTGAATATGTACCATGCAAATTTAGGTCAGAAATTTTAAGCAGTTTCTGAATTTCAGGAACAGTAATTTTGTCTTTCACCTTTCAGTGGTGCAGAACTTTTAAGTAATTCACCGTTTTACCAGACTTTTCTGTTGGAATTGAAACCAATCAAGGACCATCTCATTTTGGCTCATGGTCTAGACCTGGCTGAAAAGAAATACCCAAGATAACTGGAAAACTTTTTGATAAGCTAGAAACCAATGGCTGTCTACCACAGCTTCCTCTTTGGAAGTTGTCTGAGATTCTGTAGTCTGTCCAGAGATCAGAGTCATGTAAAAAGAATTCAGTGCTTTAGGTACCATTTTTTTCTCTTTCTTTTTCTTCCTATCCTCCTGAATAAGTTCAGGAGGAAAGTTCCATTTCATTGAAGTGAAGATTTGTGCCAGTAACACAGAAGATACCTGTTCAGTATCATTAAATAAGTGAACACATTTCTGCATGTCAAACTTTGCTTTGTTTCAAATAGAAACTACATATGAGCAAATTCTGTAGTAAGATCTGGAGTCTATGCTAAAGTCAGTGTGATTCCAGTGGCAGGATGCTCTGGAGTTGATGAGGCCTGTGTCAGGACTTCACTGGAATAAATGCTGACAGCATTTGTTGGCATCTGTTCCTGCAGGCGTGCTCTGGAGACCACCTGGAGAATGCCAGTGTGGAGACAGCCTTTCCTCTAAGATCAGCTGCCTCTTCTGGACCAGAGTCAGGCTACCTGCTCTGAGGACTTTTTGGAAAAAAAAGTGGCAGCTGTAAAGTGGCTGTCTCTGCCTTCTTTGTTGAAACCACATACACAGCAGGAATGTAAGAACACTTTGACCTTGTATTTTTTGCAGGCCCCCCCCCCCCCCCCCCCCCCCATATTTATTTTAATCATGAAACCTCCCTAAAATCTACCCCCAAACCTGTCCTTTTGCTATGGCCATTCCATCACTCACTGTGCCTCCATTTTAAAGTTTAATTCAGCCCCTGCTGATGTTAATAGATATTTTTTTTGTGAGAGCAGTATATAGCCTGTAGAGTCTAAAGCTTTTGTCACACCGTAGTCATGGAAGGTGGTGGCATTTTGCAAGATGTGCTTGACACACGGCCACCTGTGGAGAACGCTGATTTGGTAGCAGTTAATACACCACTTGCATCCATTTTTCTTGGTTCTGTGTGGCAGCTCAAAGAGCAAAGGAATGAAAACCCAGGCGATTAGTGGTATTTTTGCTGACTATCTTCCTCTAAATCAAAGCAGGTATTCCCCTCTCCTTCCTCGATTAGTACTCCTACCGCTGTGTGCAGCACCTCCTGTATTCTAATTCACAGCACATGAAAACGAGGTCTCAAGTGCATATGCACGGATTTCATTTTAACTACCCAGTGAAAAGTTTTAATTAGGTGTTTCATGTGGAAACATGAAACAGGGTTTGAAATTAGCAGTGACCTTGCGGCCTTCCTCGAATATATTTTCTGATACTGTGTGGCAGGCAGTTCCCAGCTCTTTTTGTCACTGCCTGGAGCGCGAGCATCCGAGCGGGGAAGGCTCTGACGTGTGGGAGCCGCAGCAGTTGCTGGTTGCAGGAAAAAGTACTTTAGCCTCTTTTGATAGCTGGGAAAATAATAGGATGACCTAACTCAGGAAGAGCATGAATAGTAGCTGGTAATTCCTTTAACAGCTTGCTGAAGATCAAATCTGAGATGGATTTCCAGGCTCTGAACAAGGGTAAGCCCTGAACAGGGGGTGACGCTGAGCTACACAGCCCTGTTTGATCAAGGGCAGGGCCTACAGCTCACATGCCTTTGTTGGCTGCTGTGCATCAGCTCTGTCCCCTGCCAGCCTGGCTGATGCTGCTTTCTCACTTGGAGTGCCTGGACTGAGAGCACCATCCCTCCTTTCACCTCCATTTTCCCTGGGAGGTGAGGGGATTAAACCTGTGTGTCATACCAGGAGCAGCATTCCTACTGAATCTGGTGCTGGGAGGAACAAAGACGAGCTTTGCTCTTTTTGGCAGAGTAGAGGACAAGCACGGAATGCAAATGTGCATCACCTTTTTGTTTTGGTTGCAATATCACAGTGTCTTTCCTCTTTTTAGAAGTACTAATATTTGTTCAATGAATACAGCATCAGTTTAGGCCTTTTTACAAAATACTCTATATTTCAAGTCAGGGATTATTCACCACAGGAATGTTTAAAACAAATCTGTGGATACAAATACCACTGTTAAATCAATTTACTGTTTGTAATATATGCTGTTTGGCCATAATTAGCAAGTTAATAGAGACTGGATGTGGTCAGGGTCAGAGAAGACACTAATCAGAGCTGACTAAAGTGGCCACAATTTCAGTTCTCATACGCAAAGCCTGGTTGTTCAGGCTTTGAGCTAAAAAACACATACACTCAGGCCTGGGCTTCCTTGTGTGAATGGCAAATAGCTGGGAATGTACTGACACTCTGGCTTTGTCTCAGGTGAGAAACCTGAATCTTTTTAGTGGAATCCACACATTAATTTAGTCTGTCTAAATAATCTCTCAGTCTCTACACAGCACCTGTACTGAGCAAATCATTGGGCCATATTGATTTCTTTTAGGACTCTTGAATTTTGATGAACTTATGAAAAAGAAGCATGTGGCTTCTAAGCAGAGCTCCATCTGCAGTGAGTTCTTTACTCCTATTTCCCACAGAGACAGAAGTAAGTTAAGCTAGGTGGGATTTTCCTACCTGCTTTGTCATTGGCATCGCAAGATTTTTCCAACACAGTTTGAGCAGTTCCCAGTGCTGCACTTGGAAGCTGTCAAATCCTGCTCATTGCAGATGATGGCTTCCTACCTCTGGGGTCTTCCTCAGGATTTCACCAAGGACGTGGCAGAATTCTTCTCCACCAGGGAATTTGCAGTGTTGATGGTCCTCTAATTCTTCTGTAGAGACAATTGCCTATGTGTGCATGTGCTGTACATATTTATTCATTAAGCAAACTGCATACCTTGCTAAAAGCAAAGACAATCTCCTACAAAGACTACTTATGGAACTCCTTTTCACACTGTAGAATGAACCAGTCATTTAAACACACAGTTTCAGTTGTTAACATAAAGAAGATGCTTTCTCCCTGTGACCCATCTGTTCTGACAGTCCTCTCCTTCTCTTCCTCTTTTCAGATTGCATTGGGTTTTTGTCTAGCAGATTCTGAAAAGTTTCAACTTCCTTTTCAGTTCTTCAGATTAAAACCTGAGTCTTGGCCATCAGAAGGGGTGTTTGAGTAGTCAGGGTGGCTGAGAGATACTATAGATAGGTTGAAGCAGAGCTCTTTTTTTAAGTCTGAACACCTGAACCACCTGAGACTTGCTTGCAGTGGCAGATTTTTAATGTGGGACACTCAAATCAGGTACTTTATTAAAAATGGCCCCTCTAAATTCTTTTTTTTTTTTTTTCCAGAGTGTGAGCTATAGCTTTCATTTCCAAGGACCCCTAAAAATGTGCCTGTCTTACTTCATTTTAGACGCTTCTTTGTAGGAATATCTGCAGGAACTGGGGGAACATGTTCCAATTTTCCAGCAGAGCTGTGGGTACGTGTGCTGGTTTGTGTGGGATCCTGCTCTGCTCTTGCACTGGGTGCCCGTATGCTCCCTGTAACTCGTCTGTTCTCACTCTCCCACCCCCAGCTGTCACACAGACACACACATATGTATATGTGCAGTTATGACTGTCTCTTCCCTGGAGCAAAACTCAAGTTTTGTACTCAGTAGGCAAAAAGGCTACAGTTTCACCACACCGCTGTCCTTTGCAGCTGCTGTAGCAATGCTCTCCAGTTCTGTCTAATATTTTTACTGGTTAATTAACTGACACATGTTTTCATTGCAGTGACATGTAAATAGTAAATATTTGCATTAGACAACAGCTCTGCAGTAAATCATGCAATAACTGTTGATTTAAAATGCTATTAGTTTTTGATCTGTGTGGTGTTCAATAAGTATTAAGGATGCTCTAAGAATAAAAACAGTAAAACAAACAGCAATTTACTCATTTAAGTATGGTAGAAATTCATGTCTTACCTGCTGTAAGAAGAAACAAAAATTCAGCATTCCAGCAGAAGTATTGAAAAGCTGTAAAAGTTGCTTGACCATTATCTTGTCAAAATTAGCTCTAAAATCATAAGCATTTGCAATCTTCCTTGTAATTCATTAATGCTGTAGTTTCTGGTGTTCCAGTGCTCTCGTGTGTGGAAAAGATCTGCATCAAATAGTTGGATGCCCAGCCTGCTTGAAAAAAATCCTATTGATTAAGGTCTAATAATGCATCCCATCCAGAGGTTCTTCATTTGGGCAATTTTGTGAATGCAGCAGAACATGCAATACCAATATGTCCTTCATCACTTTTGCTTTCATAAGAAAAAATTTGTTCCAATTATTTTACTTTTTTTTCCCCCATGCACAGGTTAAGTGCTTGCTACAGCAAAACTTCTTCACTTTCCTACCTTAGACAATATATTTAATGAACTTTATCTGTATTGCCTTGTTAAGGGCAAGGAGCTAGGAACTACCTCTAAATAGACTAGAGCTTTTATGGAAATGAAAGTACCAAAGAGTTGCTTCATCATGGGAAATCACTGCCAAATGTCGTGTGAGCTCTTGCTCTCCTGGCAGACACAATGTAGAGAAACATTTTCATTTTTAGCATCTTGACATTCAACTTTTTGACTTCTAATGCTTTACTACTTTTTAGTATATGAATATTTTCCATTAAAATGTGTTGTTATGAATTTGCTTATATTGAAATAACAATTGAGATAATATAGAGATATAGATAATTAGAAACTTAGATCATGCGGTACAGAAGCATTTTAATAAGATAAATTAAAACCTGCATTTTATTTTTAGCATAGTCTAATAAGCTAAAGCTTAAAATCTGATGAATTGGCAATGATTTTGTGATTTGATATTCAGAAAGGATGTGTCCTGAATACCAAATGAATGAAAGTTACTGTGGAATATAATTGCTGCATTTTTTCACTTTGACCTTGAGAACTGGGTTGGTTTAGTGTTTTTACACTGCTAACCTTGAAACACAGTAATTGGAAAAACAGTGCTGAAGGTTAGCAGTGCTTTTTCTTGAGTTATCATAGGGGAATGGTTTGAAGTTTATGGGGGTGGAGAGAAATTTTCTTCAAGATCTTCAAATAGCCTGAAAGTTTGGGTGATGACAGCACTTTAACTTATCGTTATCCTAAAAATGTCCCTCTGTGCCAGGGAAGCCTTACATGCTTCCATGATGCTTTGCACAGGGAGGGTTTTGTCTGGAATAAACAGAGGTATAAGACAGAGACAACAGGCTTGTGTTTTCATTTTTTGTCTTTACTGAATGGATAGTTACACTGTAAACTGCACATTCATCACTTACACTGGAAAAAAATCCTAACATATTTCAGGAGCATTAGATGGTGATCACTTGGATTTTAGGGGAGCAGAAGAAAGTGTAAGCAACTTCTGCTTAGGGTCATCTGAAAATGTAATTAATTTTATTTAAAATTTAACAGAAACCTAATGTTTTATATAGGATTTTAGACTTTGTCTTTCCCCTACCCCCCTGCCCCCCACTGAGGTCTCTGTGTTTCTGATTACCTCCAATGCATGTGTTAAAATTCAAGGCATCCATAAGGCACATGTCCTCCTGACCTAGTACTGTAGTTATGATGATGCATAAAATAAATCATTGCAATTACTGAGGCAGTCTCAAGCACTTAGTAACTCATGCAATTGCTTCTTGAAACATGACTGCACTGAAGAAAGGATCATTAGTTATTTCCCTGGAATACTTGGATATTGTAACCCTCTCCACAGGGTTCTATTAGGGAGTTAAGACCTGGTTGTCTGTCCGTACATCTCATTTTATGTTTCTGTTACTCAAATGCCCTGTGAGAGATGGTGAATTCCAGACTGTGTGTCTTCTTCACCCGCAGCATCTCCTTATCTAGCAAAGTTCAGGTCAAATAGTAAATGGCCAACCACGTGGGAAGGAAGAACCCAGCAATGACAAAGTAAACAGGTTTAAGAAGTAATTTCTGGAAGGACTTATGAGAGAAGGTGGATTTATGAGATTTATCACATAATTTCCTGAGCAGGGAGAAAGAAGTTGACTAGATGAGATCTTACGGTTATACATGAAAAGGATGTAGCTGTAGAAAGCTGTATAAATTGTTTGAAGCTATGACGGTCATGGAGGAATCAAAGCTAGAAATGGGGGAAGGGAAGCCAGGATCAGAGATACGTGAGTTTCAGTATTCCTTGGGTGGCATAATAGGTGTTGGCAGTGTCTAAGTAGTCTGTAGTATGTCATCTGAAAGTAATGGGATGTGATGAGAGAAGAAGAATGGGATCAAAAGATATGTCAGTGGAAAATTGCAGCCTGCAGTGAAGCCTTTGTTGGCTGAAGAAATCACTGTGCATACAGTATGATATCAGAAGCTGGTAAGTGGCATCATGGAGTGTCACTCTCTCCCTGTAAGTAACACCAGCTTGCTCAGGAGGAGATACTTCAAGGAAGGAGAAGGGGAGTGACCCAAGGGAGATTGTTTGGGAACCTGGTGTCAATGCTGCCCCTTATGGTGAATTTAATGGAAGAGAGAAGGAGCCTTATGGAGGCATGATAGTGGCTGAAGAACAGCTGGAGAAGGGCAGCTAGAGAAGGGAAGTACAGTGAAAAGCCCAGTGGCTGATGGATGAGCTGAGACTTTATGGATGGGACGGTCAGTAGAGCAACTGACATGGTCTGAGGGGTTGTTCTGAAGACAGCTGTCCCCTACCATGTGCAGAAGGGAAGGCTCTGTCAGGCCGAGCTGGTATGTTAGGTGCTGATAATATCAGAGCCTGGCAAAACGTGCAGCAGCCTGGCTAAGGGTAGATCAGATGTCCTGGTTTTGGAGGCAGCAACATCCCTCAGAAGGGTGGAGCAGATGGCTGGAGGCAGCAACAGCTCCAGCTCCAGTGCGATGTGCTGCTGCATGTCTGGCAGCCTCCATGCTGGCAGCAGGGCTTTTCTTTCCAGTGCTGTTGTGAATGGTCCTCTGGTGCAGGGGGTACAACTTGAGTTGGAGGTACCCTGGCATTGTAAGGTTTTGTGGTCTTGACTGAGGCAAATCCCAGCAAAACATTCAATATTTGATATTTTTCCCCCCGTATTTCTTCCTATTCTAATGATAGAGCTGGTTAAATCTCCCCACGCAAAAATAACACTTTGGATTGCTTCTGTCAACTTTTTGCAGAAGAGACAGTGAAATCTGGACTATGCCACAGTTCTGCGCGTGTTCCTCCACAGAGGAACTATTCCCTGTGGAGGAAGTCACACAAGGAGGAGGCAGATGAGTGTTTACTCAGGACGCCTTGCATCTCATTGCAGATACAATGTGATTTACTAGTTCCCATGGTAACAGTGCTTTTTTCATTCCATAACTTGAATAAATGTTGAGGTTGCCCTTGGTATAACTAACTTAGCTCCCTTCTAAAGTTGGGCACGATTGTATTATCTAAGGAAAGCAGTGAGGAGACTCCCAACATTCCTACTGAAATTAATTTAGAGCATGTAGGCACACAACAAGCAGGTACATGATCCCATCAGGCACAAAATAAAGAGTAAATTAATATATGATTATCTAAAATTATAAAATATAAAGAAATATAAAATGTTGCTTCATAATGTGGTGTCATACATTTTGCTGTAATTTGTATTGTTTGTGACACTTTGCTTTTCTTCAATACATGAAAACTAATTTAACCATTTTATAGCATTTTCTTTATATAGGCATGCAAAAAAGCACTTTTCTTCTTTTTCCTTGTTGTAATCCTGCAATAAAATTCCTTTATTTCTTGGGTGCTATAACCTCCAGTTCTGAATTAATTGTTGCTGACAAGAATTGATTGTTAACCTGATCTTTCCTACCTCCCTTATTCTTTTATGGGTTTTTTTTCTTAAGTGTGGACAACATTGTACCAAAACAAATAAAAAAATGGATCCTTTAATTTGCTCCTGTGCATGTAACATTAGGAAAAAAAAATTCTAGATAGAAGCAGCCTGATTTTTCTCATTTCTATAGTTACTATTGACACCAGTGAATATTTTATCCTGCATAATAAACGCAGAATCACATCTCCTGCTATTAGGTGGAAGGAGTGAATTTTATTTTTCATTCTAGCTCCTTTTTTTTTTTTTTTGGCAGCTTTATTGCATGCTGTACACATTTCTGTCTACTTAGGATCTGTTATCAAGTCTGTGAGCGACTAGTGGCTTATCTATGTTTGAATGATTTAGATTCATGAATTAATTAACAAGAAAAGAACCATTAGAAAGCATTAGTAAAAAGGCTGGTGATTTCAGGCTATTTTGGAGAGAATTAGAACTGTCAGCCAAACCCAACAAAATTGTAGCCATTGTGATTCAAAAGAAATCACTGTATTATGTCTAAATTAGTTGAAAACAACCACCAAACCACAGGATATAAATTCTATTTTGTGATGACTGCTATTGGTCTAGAAGTTAAATAAATTGTTTTGATTTTAAACATTAGCTTGGGATTGTTGTTGTTGGGGTTTTTTTTTTTGGTTGTTTTTTTTTTTTTTTGCTCCTTTACTCAGTGCTTTTTCACACTTGTGGTTAAATGTCAGTGCATTTGAGAGAGTTTGGTTCTGGAGTTCTTGAGAATGAGATTGAGCTTTATTTCGTATTCTCAGTTTTAGAGAACCTTTTTCTTAAGCCTTTTATGAGGTCAGAACCAGCTCCTGACCTTTGCTGAGTACTCTTTTTTGAAAAATTATCTGCATCCTTCCTTGAGCATAACACTTCAACAAAAAGATATATGCCTTACAGTGATTAAGTGTAATGAGCAGCAATTGGCAAATTTTAACCTTCCTAGTTTGCAATTGTGGCTTATCATGGGAATAGTGTACAAATTTTATTTTATTTTTATTGGTATTTTAGACAAAAGTCAAGAGACAAAGTTCTCTCAAAGACAGTAAGGGGATAAGTGATTTTTTAAAAATAATATTTTCATACACACCTAATATGAATTGGAGTGAAAGACAAAGAAAGGCATCATCTGTCTTGTCTGCTTGACTTAGAAGCTGTATGTGTTCAGAACTGGTAATTAGAGCAATATAAGGCTGACAGTGTCATATATTTACTGCCATCTCTCTTCCATTCCTTCAGGAGATCTTATTTATCACTGCTTCCATTGTAAAGGTTGTAAGGCCTTTGTACATGTGTCCTTACCAAGGTGAATATTATTCTACATTAATAAATTAAATCTACTAATGTTAGCGAGCTGTGTTCTGCAGTTCTCATTCTTGAGTGAAAGCTGTATGGGGGCTGCCAGAGAAGTCAAGTTCCAGCCCTGTTAGATGTTAATCAAGTTGTTATCTATTTCTCTCATATGCCAGTAATTTCTAGAACTTCACCCATCTGATTTTAGGATTATTCTGTCAAGTATAATTTCAGTATATCTACACATTTATCTACTTATATCTACATTTTTCTTTCCCTGAGCCATATGATAATAGTAGTATGTGTCATCAGTCCTAGTGTACCCAGGTTAAATCTGCACTCCCCCTTGAAGCCTTGGCACTCTTCCCCCCTTCCTGGCTGAAACTTAAGTCCTGCAGTTTTTATATAATTTCCCTCCTGCTCTTCACTGCAGCTAAGGCTTGAACCACTGCCACTAACATCACTGAAGATACTGTTCCAGTGTCTTCCAGAGTCTCCTCCAGATAGCTGGGGGATTGAACTGTTGTTTCATCTATATATTCCTATTCTATTCTATTCTATTCTATTCTATTCTATTCTATTCTATTCTATTCTATTCTATTCTAGTTGCAAAAGGAGATATGCGCATCTGGTCTTCAAGTTTTTGTCCTGAAGGAAACTTTACATTCTGGGGAGGAACAGTTCTGATTCTGGTGAAAATAATACGGTTGCAAAACTCTCTTAGGGCAGAAATATAAATTGAATTTTCCTGACACTTACCTTGGGACGTGGACCCCCAGGCCTGTTGAGCTCCTGTGTGGCAGGGGATGCAGAATCCCTGCCAGCCTGGGGTGGGCAGTATGTGCAGGCAGTGGGGAAACCTGGCTGGCTACTTTCTGTTCAAACTGACATGTTCTGGCACCGTTTCAGTTGTACTGAATTCATATTTTTTCAGTGAAAATAAAAAGTTTCATTGGGAAATTTCCAACCAGCTCCATAACCCACCACATTAATTGCAAGGCCACTGGAGGGGATGGTTGGCATCTGCCCCTTTTGTTCTAGTCATGTTAATTCACCCTGGTGTGGGGCAGGTTTTTCTAAAAATACAGAAGCTCTAAGCCTCCAATTCTTCTGTATACTGACATTTTTTCAAGTAAATGCTGTCCTGCCAGCTGTGAGAGAATGAGATAATATTAATATATCATCCCATCTTCTGCCTTGCTTCACTCCCTTCCTCTTTCTTTTTTCCCCTCTGTTTTTGTACAGTTGCAGAGAGAAGGTCTCCTCAGTTGTCCTTGCCAAGGTGGTAGCTCTCTGTCAGGCTGTCAGATTTACTCACTAATATCTAGGAAGAGTGTGTGCTCCAAGAAAGGGAAAACTGAAATGCATAGCCTTCAGTTGTTGTGAGAAGACATTTCTCATTAACCAACAAAGAGTTGTGGAGTGTTGAGGTTATGATAACATTACTTCAGTGGTTGTGACACCAGTAATGTTTTTCTTCATATTATTTTAGAAAGTGTGCCCTTTTTCCTGTGTTAGAGGTTCCTTCCTTTCATTAAAGCCCAATCCTTAAACTGTTCTCACCTTAGATATATTTAGAGGAAACTGGGGGCCAGTCAGGGGTTGGAACAATTTGGTCTCTGTTTAGGACATTTCTTGAATGTCCAAACAGTGTATCTGCAACTGTACTGCAGCTCAGCACCATCAAAGTGTGCCACAGGGAAGTGTACACCAGGATTCCTGTTTTCAGTCATGGATTTTCCAAAGAATATTAAGGGTTTTTTTCTTTTTAACTGTGAACGCTCTGGTGGTTGGACTCCATCTTTAAGGTCTTTTCCAACATAAACAATTCTATGATTCTAAGAAAAGCTTCATGACGTTCCTCTTTTTTCACTTCTTTTGCTTTTCTTTAACTACACAAACTTCTTTCATATTTTCAAGTGGCCTGCACAATGAATCCCCCCCACCTGCTTGTAGTTGAACCACTGCTTGGGAACCTCATGTAACTGAATTTTTCAGTTTTTTTTCCCTTAGGACCTGACTGCAGCCCTTCAGCTCACATAAAGGCTTGCATTTAGCAGGGCCCTATTCCCATGAGCAGTTTCTTTCTTCTTAGTAATAGAGAAAGCAGAAATAATCCTACTCTCAGCAGTTTTGGGATTACAGGCAAAAATTGTGTTCCTTGATGTATGACTGTGTAGGGATATTAATCTTTTCCCTGATGCCTGTTGTCTGTCATCTCTGTCTTACCAGTACTGTCCTTTTGACCCCTCTACAAGGATAACTTGTTATTAACGTTGTCTTTGCTGCGGATGCTCAGTATGCAGATGACAGCACCAACAGTTTTTCTAAAAGGGCTTGTTCTGTGCATTATCAGACACAGTATTCAAAACTGGCTTCAGCAACAAAGGATTTTGATTTTTTTTTCCCCCGCGTTGTGGCTTGTGCCCATTTTATCACCATTTGTGTAGCTGATAAATTCAGAGGAGGTTGTGCTAAGCCCAATGTTGTTGTTGTGCATTTGTCAGACTGATATAGCTCAGTGTGAGACCACTAGGAAGTTTTGGTACAATGCCTGGGTGCTTTTTCCTGAAGGGAGGTTGTGGTTGAAAATTTAGAGTGTTTTATGGTTTTATAGACTAGCCAGAAGTCTCTGAGAGCCAGAACAAAACCACTGTGTGAGGCATTTTAATGTCATTAGTCGATTTCTACCAATATCCTGTGATTAGCCCACTTTCATTAAAGGATTTAACAACTGCAGGGGAAAACAAAAATATTAGAGTTCAGAGAATTGGGGAAAAGATCATGACATCAGAAAAAATAATAAAATGCAATATGTATATCCTATGAGCCGTATTTTGTAGTGAAATGAAATAACACAGCTTAGGTAACTTTTTTTTTATGCTTAAGAATTGCCATATGACAAACCTCTGTTGATGGTCCTGCAGTCCTTTAAGGTCATTTTTCCCTTGATATTTGGAAAAAGCGGTGCAACTTGCAACTTCAAAACAAGCAGTCCCATTGAAAATGTTTCATGTTTTGATATTTTAAATTGAGGCAGAGTAGTAACTATTTTTTAATTTTCATCTTTCTAAAATTAAGAGAGTGCAACCACTGCTGAAAAAATACTGGCCTCCTCCTTACTGGTCTCCTCCTTGGTAGGGTTGAGCTGTACTGGTAACTTTGAAAGCTTTTCTCCTGTGGTAGTTGAAAGTGAATCAAATATCTTAATACAGATTTTGATCTCTCTTGAAACTCTGCGAAATGCAGTAACATATTCTGAGATGGATTATCCACAGAGATCAGAGATATTGTCATCTACCCTCATGTTAATTGTGATCTGTTCATTTCCATTTTTTTTTTTGTCAAATGAAGGGGAACAGGCTGCGAAGAATAGAGTAATTTTTGTACATGTTTGTACTTTGCTGACTTTAGATCTAATTTTGCAGTTTCCACAATAACAGATTCCAGGGAGAAACACAGGGAAGTGTAAGAAGGTGATCCTCTTTAGTCTTGATAGAAGTTGTCTGAAAGTGTGTCTTAGACCTGTTAAGAGAATGTTTTGTTGTGTTTCTTTTTTTTTTTTCCTTTCCCTTTCTTTTACGTTTGCAGTATAAATGTGCCTATATTTTATAGCCAGGACTCACCTCATTGTCTATTATTAGCACTAGCAAATGTCTCACATTGTAAGACTTCATTTTCCATTGCTTCTAGGACTTGTTGCATGTTTTCTGTTTATTCCGAAAGGTATCTGCATCAGCCTATGCAATTCTATATGAAAAATGCAGTCAACATTGTTCAGAAGCAGCTAAGAGTGAAGTTAGGGGTAAATCCTCTTTTGCTATATTAAAAAAAAAAATTGGCAGTAGTTCTCTGAAAAGCTCTTATGCCCTTATTATTCTCAGGTGAGATCTGAAATTCCTTTGTGGTTTTTTTGCCATCTTCATAAATATTTGCCCAAATATGACCTGAGTTAGAGGCCAAAAAATGCAGTTTGTACAAGCTCTGCAAAGAGTTTCTAGAGCTCTGGAGGTTAATATTTGAAGGCTCTGGAAGCTCCAAGCATGCTTCAGCCTGAGCTGCAAAGGGTTTTCTGTACAGCTGCAGCTCCTGGCTGTTACAACCAGAATGTCCTTGTAGGATGTAATGAGCCAGGATGGAGATTTAACTCTGTCACTCTTGGTGTGTCCAACCTAGTCCTCAGTGGGCAGGTTTGGGGACCTCAGTGCCATATTGCAAAGGCCTTTTCCCTTAGCTTGGACCCAGTCTCAAAGTCTCAATATACACTGAACAAGGAGGAGTTGTAGGGATGGAGCAGGACAGAGTGGAAAAAAATAAAGGGGGACCTCAGTGCCATATTGCAAAGGCCTTTTCCCTTAGCTTGGACCCAGTCTCAGAGTTAAGTCTCAACATACACTGAACAAGGAGGAGTTGTAGGGATGGAGCAGGACAGAGTGGAAAAAAATAAAGAGTGTTTTATTCAAAGGAACTACATTAGATAATACAAAGATTACCAGTCACTGTTTCTCAGTTTCTTGACTTTTCTGTCTTTTTCATGTTCTTCTTTTGCATGGATAGTATATACCAGAGATATTATAATATCCAAGCAAAAAGACACCTGCCCAGCAAAACAGTCAGTCATTGGAGATGAGGATCTTGTTATTTTGTGGCTTTTGTTAGGCTCTGTCACCAGTTTGAGGACTTTCCCTGCATGTGCAGTCAAAGTTTCTCTACACTTGTTCTTCTGACCCCACTTCCTGACTCTGCTCTTGTGTTTCACACTGCTTGGATATGTTCCTGTGTGCGCAGGGAAGCTCCTTAAATTCGTTGAGAAGAGCAGTCTCCTCTTCAGAGCACAAACAACCCTGGGAATCCTCTGCGTACACCTTTTCCTGTACCTCTCAAGGGCATGACCTGGCACCAGCATCAAAAGACATAGAGGCAGAAGTGATTGACATTATCTGATTGTCTTGAGTCAGTTTTACCAAATTATGCTAGGAAAACAAAATGTTCCTGCCCTCTATAACTGCTAGAAGAGGCAATTTCTTTGTCATTTAATGTGATTTTGAAGCAGATAGTCTGTGTAAAGTTTGCTTTGTTGCATGTTGTCCAAAGAAAGTTCTCTTTGCCTTTGCTTAGTTGTTTGGCAGCAGGAAAATCTGTCTGTGCATTGGATTTTCCATGCTCTATTAAGTTTATAGGTACCTTATAGGTTATCTCTTATTTCCTGTATTATTTTTTTACCCACTGAAACCGGCAGTGTGTAAATCTGTCTGGCTCTGGTATTGGCTGGGTAGCTCTGGGTCTGACCCCTTTTAAAAAAAAGCAGGTGAAGAGATGTTGGACAAAAGTTCTGTCATTGGGAAGTGCATAGTTTGCATTGTTGGTTAGGGATGTTCCAACATAACAGGCACTTTAGTAATGCGTAACACAGATACAGAAATTAATCTTTGCACAGTTGTCCTGTCCTCGAGAAATTATGTGAAAATGGATTTTCTTTTCAGTGAAGCAGGCTTCTGAATATACTGTCTGTTGCAGAGCATAATTTTTTTTTTTTTCTGTTAGAAAGCTGGTGGAAAGAAGAGCAGCTTTTAATGCTATTTCTAGCAGTGGAGGTTTCTCACAGGAAGAGAGGAGGCAGTGCATTCTGGGTGTTGGATCCTTTTTTAATTAATTAGAAGGCCAAACTCAGGAATGCAAGGAACACAGAAATATCCCTGATACCAAAGTTACCAGTTGCTTTGGCCAGAGATTGGGTTTTCCCTGCCAATTGCAAATAACCCAGAAACCTAATGGCTTCCATAAGGAAGCCAGCCCACAGAGGCTGTTTTCAACAAAGCCATAGGTTCCTTCTGCTTCCTTCTTCCTCTGTGCTAACTCAGGGGGTCATATTCCTGCTCATGCAAAGGGTAACTCACAAGTTGAGGCCCGCTAAGCAATGACTTCCAGCTGTTTCATTCCTATAAGCATATAAATATTTATACCACCCCAGGGTTCCTTTCATGCTGAAAATAAAGGTAGCACTTGTCTGCTGTTAAAATATATTACCCAGGAGATAAATGGCTTACCTCAGTATTAGGAAGATGGATGAGAGGAGTGGAAAATTGGCTATAATATTGGTTGGAAGATCCACTGAGTCCAGAGAACCTTGCTGTTTACTTGAAACTCCTGCTGGGAACTGACATCGAGGTTGATAGTGCTGTGTTTAGCTATCAAGAGATGATTAATTAAAAGCTGTAATAAATGTGAAATATAGTGGCTGACAGATGCAGAGCTAGCTAAATTTCCTTGTGATGGGTAATGTGCACCATGGATTGATTATAGCATCCTAACAGGATGTGAATGGTCCTTTTGAAGGTACAGATGAGACAGGGAGAGTGCACATAAGGCCACATGTAAAGTGAGATGGCAGTTTACCCCTGTGGCATTTTGGTGCTCTACCCCTTTCTGTCCCACCTCAACTCCAAATTTATTCTGATCAAGGCTGCTGGAAGTAATTTCCTACCCACTGCCCTGGAGCACAGTAAATATCAGATAGGCAGTGTGGGGGCTCAAGTTCAGGTGCCAGTGTAGTGTCACTCAAGCGAACTGGGATGCTGTGGTGGCCTCTCTGCCCCGATCCTTCTGCCCGGCCATAAAATGAGAACTGGTGATGCTGTGCCTCTGCTCCCCTGCACGGCCGGCGCGGGTTGCCAGGGCTGTGTGAAGGTCTGGAAAACTGCTGGAAGGCTTCGTTGTTAACTGGAAGCGTGATGAGAACGTCTCTCGAGTCAGTGTGCTGACTCCCAGGGACTCTGCCAGGGTGCTGCCTTGCTCTTCAGTACACGCTGCTGTCACTTGGGGGCCCCTGGCATCCTCCTCATCTGTCACTGGCTTTAGACGGAGCATGCTGAGAACAGCCCGGTTTTCTTCCAGCAAGAATTATTTCACGGACCATTCCAGGTTCTGGTAAATGAAGCGTGCCTTGATGTCATTTTAGAGTAATATCTGTATTGAAATGGGGACTTGTGAAAATATGTAGGACTTGCCTATGTGCTTTGTTTTGTTCAGGTTAATTGTTTTGGCTTGTTGTATGATTAAAGGGCCTGACTGAACACAAAAATATGTCATGTATAAGTGGAGGTTTAATGAAATAGTAATTCTTCCCTTAAAGTGAGATTGTTTTTGATGTAAGATAGAAAAATAAAGAAATTCTCTATTCCTCTCCTTTTTTTGAGGAAATATTTATTATAGGTAATGAAAATCCAACTTGAACCCAACTGGCCTTCATTTTGCCCAATTTTTGATAAAATAGATTGATTTTTCTCTTCCTTGAAATTGCTAAAAGAGGCAAGAAGAAGAGGAAGAGTCTTATGAAAATCTTACCATTGGGGCACTTTATGCTGTAAATTTGCAAACACCTACTCCAAAGGTTTTTTGAAAATATCTCTGCCTAGTGAGATGCTGAAGGGGAAACACTGTCTTCCACACCAACCATAGTTAATGTCCTTTCAGTATGAAAGAGCTTTCACCATCCCAGTGCTCCCTGTTGACTTGCTGCCAGCTGCTCATGTGTGTAATGTATATGGGTGTGCTTAAAATCCATTCCCATCTATGAGGAGATAGATGGCTTGTACAAATACAGCACCATACATCACATACATTCTCCATATGTGCTGCAGTTTGGAATGTCAGTGAGCACAGGGAAATGAGGATCAGGGCTATTTTAGAGGATGGAAATGCCAGAGAAGAGACAGAGAAATGGAGCGATTTATTTGTTTGGATAAATCTCCCTTTTACTGAATTGCTTTAATGCTATGCCTGTTCTTCCTCTCCTTCTCTTTTGCTGCTTCTTTCATTGCAGTTTTTCAAACATGTAGGCAACAAAAAACCACGGCCAGTGAAATGAAAGATTACAATTATGCATCAGTAGTCCTGTAACGCGGCTGCTCAATAATGTCTCCTGGGAGTGTTACAATGAATATCTGACATTAATTGGCTCAGCACCTGTATGTCTGACCTTGCAGAAATTTAATAGATCAATTCTACATGTTCTTTACTGACAAAGAAAACTTCTTCAGGGCAGGGGCTGCATCTTTGGGCATGCCTGCACCACAGTGACAACCAGAAGTACCAGTTAGATTCACCGGGTCTCAGAATAAAAAAATAAAATAACAGAAAGAGGAATCATAAAGTGGTTTCTCTCCCTTGTTTTGCCAAGGTAGCTCTGTTCCTTAACAATTTTTAGCCCATTTGAAGTCTTTCTCACTGCTGGATACTGTACACTTCATGCACAAATGCTGTTTTCTCTTCTTTGAGTATTACACATATGGCCTTCATATGTGTGATTGACATACTGAACAGTATAACTAAGCCAGGTCAGAATAAGAGGAACAGCACCTACTGGGATGTACTCGCATTGAAACAGCTGTCTCTTTTGTGTCGCTCACTCTGCGGTGACTGTGTGCCAGGAGGATCTCGCAGGGGGCTGCGCGCCGCTCTCCGGCAGCCGCCGTGTTTCACTGCGCCCTGCTCAGTCAGCAGCAAGCCCTCATCTCCCGCACTGCTCAGTCAGCTGCCTTCGGCCGCGCTGGGGATGCGGGCTGCGTGTGCACAAATGGATCATGGTTCACCTCCCTTCCGTTTCAGGGAGCGGGGAGGGAGAAAGTCGGTGCACAAAGCGCAGCTCGGCCAAAATTCACGCACACGGCCGTAACTGGGCTGAACTTTCTGTGGGGGTGTTTGTTTCCCAAGTTAAAAAGTTGCTGACAAGAAGGGAGATCCGTACACCGAGTATTTTAGGAGATGCTCAGAGGTACACGTTACATGCCTGCCCCACTGTTTGTATTGCCTTTACTGAAGCACAGGAGAGAAGGCTTACAGAAGGTGTATTCTGACTCTATTACTGGCGTGCTCGGGAGCACTTGCCGCTTTCAGACTATTGTTACCTGTCCCCTGCTTTGTTCTACTGTCTGGGAATTAAACAAGCCATCACCTTGGGGACACGGAAACCCGCATATTCAAAGCCCCACTCCCAGTGGCTTCTGTGAATTAAAATCCAACACACGGAGCCCAGTGCCTCTCACAAAGGCAGCCCGTTCCGCCTCCCTGTCCCGGGGTGCAAAGAGCCCCCTCCCCAGTTTAAGCCCCCGGGCGGCGGGATGGCAGCCCCAGCCCCGACCCCGGCGGGCACTGACCGCGCTCTCTCTGTCCCTCTCTCCCTGCGCACGGAAGGCGGACGATGCAGGCGGCGAGCGGGCGCGGGGGGCGGCCGGCGCGGCGCTGGTGCTGCGGAAGGTGTGGTCACGCAGCCCGGCCCCCGAGCGGCGCGGGAGGTAAGGCTTCCGCGGCTCCGGGCGTGC